>NC_053424.1:42201645-42801645 GCF_007990345.1 Gossypium hirsutum
GGACTCAATATACATTCGTGAATCATTATGGACACTATGTGTGCGACACATTGAGTCGATCGCGGAGCGGATCGGGTAAGTGTCTTGAGTACATGGCTAATAGGTGCTATGCTTATACTTGGTGTTGAGCTCGGTAAGTTGAACCTATGTGACAAATATACTTGAAGTCACGTACATAAAATTTATCGTAGGATGGGTGAAAGGCCGTTTAGTCGTTTGATTGTAACGAAATAAATTGATTTATGAAAATGCTTCAATGTCCTATTGATGAGTATATGGAATGTGAATGCATGAATTGATATGAAATTGAATCGATAGGTTGGAGGAACTATGGTATGGTTCGGTATGGATGGAGTAATTGTCTCGTTCCATTTTGTTTCCTCTTGTGATAATGTTATTGATGGATGGTAGTGCATTGCTTATGACTTACTGAGTTATAAACTCACTCGGTTTTCCTTGTCACCCATTATAGGTTGCTTGGACTCATCTATTTTGCGGGGTCAGGCCGTCATCGAAGTCATCACACCGGATAGCAAGTTTTGGTACTTTCTTCTTAGTTGGCTTAGAAGAACATTTTGGCATGTATAAGCTATTACGTTGTGTTTGAACTTTGGCATGTAAACTTTAAGGCCATGCGAAAATGGCCGAATGTTCGATTGAGTTGGAATCAAGGGTAGGCATGAAATGGACTAGTTACTTTCGTAACAGATGCTGGCAGCAGCAGTGTCATGAGATTGAAAAATCACTAAAATAGTAGGAGTGGGAATTTAATTGATGAATAAATTATGTAATCGAAGCTCGATGAGTCTGTTTTCATGAGGAAGTAACGAAAAGATTCATATGGGCAGTATATAGAGATAATCAGATTTTTGTTGGACAGGGCCAGAACGGTTTCTGGATTCCCTGCTCCGACTTTGGAAATCATTATAAATATAACCAGAGATAATTAGGGTCGTACCATATATGTATAGATTCCTCTCTGAGTCTAGTTTATCCATAGAAACAAACGGCATCAGTATTGGAAGCCCCGTGCAGGGAGATATTCAAGTCGTAATGGGCAAAGGTCAGTGTAGTCGACCCCTGCAACATGGGAGACTTTGACTAATAAACTGTACTAATTGGCCGACAAAATCTAGAAAAAATACATAGATGGAATGAGTCTAGTTTCTGGAAAAATACAAACTGATTTTCAGTTACGAAACTCAAGATATGATTTTTAAAACGACTAGTACCCAGATTGGCAAGTGGTCGGAAATAATTATAAGGGTTAAAGTCGTTAACACCTCGTGTCGACTCCGGTGTCGGTTTGGGTTCGGGGTGTTATTTGATTGGTATCAGAGTATGGTTTAGTCGGTTCTAGGACTACCATAGCAGTATGAGTCTAGCTATAATGCCTTAATGTTATGTTTAAAAGGGTGATGACTCTGACGGTTGAAAATGTTTTTGTTTTGATTAGAAAATGGATCCCGGTGAAGAAGAACCTAGCGGATGACGTGAGAGCGTAGCGGCTGCTCTGCACAAGGGACGCCCGCTGTTGAACCTCAGTCACTGCGAATAATCAAGGTGAGGGGGCTAAACAAGCCTTCTTTCAGAGAAGGTGGGCCGATTGCCGACGGTGTAACATTCCTTGAAAATCAGAGCCTGTAAGCATCGTGTGTGTGAGGGAGTAGTGTAATTGAGGCGTGGGGCCGGGAGGATAGATGGAGCGAAAGGCGAGTTCTGGCTGATAACCATTCGGGTGTCGATGAATTGTCATGCACACCCGACGAATGTCTAAATGTGCTGTATCTTTGTTGCGAGACTCAGCCTACTATTGGTGGAGGACCTTGATTTCCATAGTCCCGAACGAGCGAGTAACTTGGGACTTCTTTCAACGGAATTCCGAAAGAAATTTATTAGCCAACGGTTCATTGATCAGAAGCGTAAGGAGTTCTTAGAACTCAAGCAAGGCCGTATGACTGTATCTGAATACGAACATGAATTCGTAAGACTCAGTAGGTATGCCGGGAGTGTGTAGCTGATGAGGTTGCTATGCAAAAGGTTCGAGGAAGGATTGAATGAAGATTTAAAGCTACTAATGGGTATTTTGGAAATAAAAGAATTCGTAACACTAGTCGAACGAGCCTGCAAGGCGGAAGAATTGGAAAGGAGAAGAGGAAGGCTGAATTTGAAGCTAGAGATTATCGTAAAAGATCGACGGGTAAAGCTCCGTTCTCAGCTGTAAAGAAGTTCAGGGAGGACATTAATAAGTCGAGGGCGACTGCGGGATTCCATCAGGGCAAGACCATCGATGGCTCCCGAGCTACTTCGGTAGCTAGTGTGGGCAATAATCGTCACGAGAAACCTGAATGTCCCCAATGTGGAAGACGACACCTAGGTGAATGTTGGGGCAAGTCTACTAGCAGGACCTGTTACGGATGCGGTACGAAGGACCACTTCATTAGAGATTGCACGGAGCTGGATGAGAAGAATAAGATTCAAGGTGCAAGACCTAGTGGAGTGACATCTAGAGGTAGACCACCGAGAATTTTAGGAGGAAGGGGTGGTAGTCAGAGGGGGGCCTCTGATACGGCCGATCGAGCGAGAACCGTACTCCTGCTAGAGCATATGCCATTCGCGCACGAGAGGAGGCATCCTCCCCGACGTCATCACTGGTACCTTCACTCTCTTTGATCCTAATGTGATTGCATTGATTGACCCTGGTTCTACTCATCCATATGTATGCGAAACCTTAGCAACCAGTAAGACTCTACCTGTTGAGTCTACTGAGCTCGTAATTCGAGTATCAAACCCTTTGGGTCAATGCGTACTTGTTGATAAAGTGTGTAAGAGATGCCCTCTAATAATCCGAGAATCCTGTTTTCCGGCCGATTTGATGCTTTTGCCGTTCGACGAGTTTGATGTTATTCTTGGTTTGGATTGGTTAACCGCGCATGATGCGGTTGTGAATTGCAAAAGCAAGACTATCGATTTGAGGTGCGCAAATAACGAAATAATCCGAGTTGAGTCTGCGGACTTAAGGGGGTTGCCAGCTGTAATATCAGCAATGTTGGCCAGAATATGTAAGGAAAGGGTGCGAAGATACCTCGCGTATGTACTTGATAACAAGGAGTTAGAAAAGAAACCCGAATCGGTGCCGGTGGTCTGTGAATACCCGGATGTTTTTCCTGAAGAGTTACCGGGTTTGCCACCTGTTCGGGAGGTAGAGTTTGGTATTGAGCTTGTACCTGGAACTACGCCAATTTCGATCGCTCCGTATCGTATGGCACTAACCGAGTTAAAAGAGTTGAAAGCTCAGTTGCAAGAATTGACGGATAGAGGTTTCGCTCGACCGAGTTTCTCACCTTGGGGTGCACCAGTATTGTTCGTGAAAAAGAAGGACAGAACCATGAGGTTGTGCATTGACTATCGTCAACTGAATAAAGTGACGATAAAGAATAAGTATCCATTACCGCGTATTGATGATCTGTTCGATCAATTAAAGGGAGCATCGGTGTTTTCAAGATAGATTTGAGATCGGGTTATTATCAGTTGCGGATTCGAGATTCGGACGTACCCAAAACTGCTTTCAGAACGAGGTACGGTCACTACGAGTTCTTAGTGATGCCGTTTGGGCTCACTAATGCCCTGCGGTGTTTATGGATTTGATGAATCGGATCTTCAGGCCGTATTTGGATCGGTTCGTAGTTGTGTTTATTGATGACATCTTGGTCTATTCAAGAGATGAGACCGAACATGCTGAGCATCTGAGGCAAGTGTTGCAAATTTTGCGGGATAAGCAGTTATATGCTAAGTTCAGTAAGTGTGAGTTCTGGTTAAGAGAGGTTAGCTTCTTGGGTCATGTGGTATCCGTATCGGGTATTCGAGTTGACCCGAGCAAAATTTCAGCCATACTTAACTGGAAGCCTCCGAGAAATGTTACCGAAGTCCGGAGCTTTCTAGGGCTCGCCGGTTATTACCGACGATTTTTCAAAGGTTTCTCGATGATAGCCACACCAATGACGAAGCTACTTCAAAAGGATGTTAAGTTCGAATGGACGGAGAAATGTCAGAAAAGCTTCGATCAACTGAAAACTCATTTGACTGAAGCTCTAATTTTGGCGCAACCCGAATCGGGTAAAGAGTTTGTCATTTATAGTGACGCATCCCTACTTGGGTTGGGTTGCGTATTGATGCAAGAAGGTCGAGTTGTGGCCTATGCGTCGAGACAATTGAAGCCACACGAGAGAAATTATCCGACCCATGATCTCGAACTAGCCGCCATTGTGTTTGCATTGAAAATATGGCGACATTATTTGTTTGGTGAGAAGTGCCATGTGTTTTCGGATCACAAAAGTCTCAAATATTTGATGACTCAACGAGACTTGAATCTGCGACAAAGACGTTGGCTTGAGTTGTTGAAAGATTACGAGCTTGTCATTGATTACCACCCGGGAAAGGCTAATGTGGTTGCGGACGCCTTAAGCCTGAAATCACTGTTTGCTTTGCGAGCGATGAATGTACACTTGTCTGTTCTACCTGAAAATGTGTTAGTAGCTGAATTAAAAGCCAAACCATTATTGACTCATCAAATTCTTGAAGCTCAGGAAGTTGATGATGAATTGGTTGCAAAACGAGCTGAGTGTGTTCCGAACAAGGAATCGGAGTTTCAGATTGATGATGATGGTTGTTTGAGGTTTAGAAGTCGTTTGTGTGTTCCAAGGAATTCGGAACTCATTCCGATGATTCTGAACGAAGCCCATTGTAGCCGAATGTCAATTCACCCGGGGAGCACGAAAATGTACAACGACTTGAAACGTCGGTTTTGGTGGCATGGTATGAAACGAGACATCTCCGACTTTGTTTCGAGATGTTTAATATGTCAACAAGTGAAAGCGGAACATCAAGTGCCTTCAGGGTTACTTCAGCCGATCATGATACCCGAGTGGAAATGGGACCGAGTCACAATGGACTTTGTGTCCGGACTGCCATTGTCCGCAAGTAAGAAGGATGTGATTTGGGTTGTTGTTGATAGGCTGACTAAGTCGGCTCACTTTATCCCCGTGCGTACGGATCTTTCATTGGATAAACTAGCCGAATTGTATGTCTCTCAGATTGTGAGATTACATGGAGTACCTATTTCTATCGTGTCGGATAGAGATCCGAGATTCACCTCACGATTTTGGAAGAAATTGCAAGAAGCTTTGGGTACCAAGCTGCATTTTAGCACCGCTTTTCACCCCCAAACCGATGGACAATCCGAGCGGATAATTCAGATACTCGAGGATATGTTGAGATGCTGCATCCTTGAGTTTAGTGGTTCATGGGAACGGTATGTACCTTTGATTGAATTCGCTTACAACAATAGTTTTCAATCAAGTATTAAGATGGCACCTTATGAGGCTTTGTACGGTGGTAAATGCCGTACGCCATTGTTTTGGACCGAGCTTGGTGAAAGTAAAATTTTCGGAGTTGATTTGATTAAAGATGCCGAACAAAAAGTAAAGGTAATCCGCGAAAGTCTAAAGGCAGCCACGGATCGTCAGAAATCGTATGCGGATTTGAAACGAAAAGACATTGAATATCAGGCGGGAGATAAAGTGTTTCTTAAAGTTTCGCCTTGGAAAAAGGTACTCAGATTTGGCCGAAAGGGCAAGTTGAGTCCGAGATTCATTGGGCCATACGAAATATCCGAACGAGTCGGTCCAGTTGCGTATCGATTGATTTTACCCCATGAACTTGAAAAGATTCACGATGTCTTTCATGTTTCAATGCTTAGACGTTATAGATCCGATCCGTCACATGTGATTAATCCCTCAGAAGTTGAAATTCAATCTGACTTGAGCTATGAAGAAGAACCGATTCATATCCTAGCTCGTGAAGTGAAAGAGTTGCGAAATAAAAGGGTTCCGTTGGTTAAGGTGTTGTGGCTCAAACACGGGATCAAGGAAGCAACCTGGGAACCCGAGAGCTCGATGAAAGAACGATATCCAAACCTATTTACCGGTAAGATTTTCGAGGACGAAAATTCCTTAAGTGGGGGAGAGTTGTGACAGCCCAAAATTGACCCTAGTCGGGAAGTGGTTTCGGGACCGCTAAACCGAGTCACCGAAATGTTTGAATGTGATATTTATTGTCTAGAATATGTATATATGCATGTGTTAAAATTTCATGGTTGAATTTTTGTAAATTGTAAGTGAAATTTTATTAAATAGGACTTATGTGAGAAAATTTAGAAATGTGCTAGGCTAATGTAAGGTGGCCCATTTATGCATGTTGCAAATAGTTGTACTTGCATGTCAAATACCCCTTTTATTTTAAGTGGTGGCCGGCCATGATGGTCATATATATATAATATGTATTAAATCTTAATTAAATGGCCATTATTTTATGCAAAAGAAAGGAAATAGACTAAAGAAAGAATAAAAAGAAAAGTAATGAAGACAAAGCATCATCTTTGTCTTCTTGGCCGGATTGAAAGAAAGAATTGGGGCAAACATTCGGTCACTTGAAGCTTGAGAAGGGGGGGAAATGGGTGAAGAAAACTAAGTGTTCATCTTTGTTTCTTCTAAGCCGAATGTGAAGGAAGGAATAGGGGCAAAGAACTTTCGGCCATTTGAATGCTTAATAAGGTTAGTATATTGTGTTAAAGTTGTGAAATTTTAGCTTGTTTTAGGTTAATTATCATGGTTCTTACTTAGACCATGCAAAATTTTTAACTTTGATGGATGGATGGAGCATTCGGCTATGGCTATTAAAGAAGGAAATTTGATTACTTCCTTTAAGTTTTGATGAAGAATGTGTTGAGGAAAGAAATTGATCTTGCTAAAAATATAAATTCTAAATGCTCATATATGTAATACCCAAATAAAAATGCTTGATGTCTTGAACAAATATTGTTTCGATGGGTGGAATGAGTAATGTCATGTATAGGTTTCGGCTATGGATTTTCATGTTTAATATTTTTATGTTGGTGTTCAAATTGAAAATGGATGTTAGTTGTGCTATAACGCTTGCTTAATGATGAAAGGATCATGAGCTTAGGGCTTGAGAGGCATTCGGCTTTGGAGTAAAAATAATAGAAATGGTGTTTAGTCAATGCAAGTGCCCATACTTGTAGGATGTATTGAGTGTTGCAATCGGCCTTAACATAGACATGTGTGTGTTCGGCCACATAAATGAGCACCTAAGTTGATGTGTATGTTCGGCCAAAGGTAAGCATGTTGATGGCTTTATCTTGACTTAGAAGGTTCGGCTAAAGGGAAAATTAGCTAATATGTCGAATTCGATTCGTGAATTCGTACATATGTGACTCTAATGACTAATGTGTATATGGACTAAGTACCTTGAGGTTCTCTTTGAGGTTCGAGTGAATTGTATTGAATCATTTGATGTGATTAAAAATGCATATGACCATTGTGTATTTGAGCTAAAAGGTGGCCATATGACCCATCAAACTCCTTGTCATATTCGGCCATAAGCTAGCAAAATGAGACCTTAATGAGTTAAATTTGTTTGATTTAGCTCAAGGAGTTAAAGGAGGTGAATCGAGCAAAGGCAAAGAAAAGGTCATCGAGTAGCCGAGTTGGAACCGTCTTACCCAACACGAGGTAAGTCATTAAGCATGTAGTTGGTATTATTTCAAATGGTCATAATGTTTATGTATTGATGCTGAATGGAATGAATAAATATACATATATATATGCATGTACGTATGTGATGATGAAATTGTTGAATGAAAAGAAAAGAGGTAAGATGTACTGAGTTGTTGATCTCGGCACTAAACGTGCGGGTATAACCATTTATGACCATGAGATTGGCGCTAAGTGCGCGGGATTAAATTGTACAGCACTAAGTGTGCGATTTGACTATGTTGCACTAAGTGTGCGAAATGAATATGATGCACTAAGTGTGCGAATTGACCATGCGGCACTAAGTGTGCGAGTTTGACTATGTAGCACTAAGTGTGCGATTTGATTACGTAGCACTAAGTGTGCGAGTTGATTATATAGCACTGAGTGTGCGGACTCAATATGCATTCGTGAATCATTATGGACACTATGTGTGCGACACTATTGAGTTGATCGCGGACAGCGGATCGGGTAAGTGTCTTGAGTACATGGCTAATAGGTGCTATGCTTATACTTGGTGTTGAGCTCGGTAAGTTTGAACCTATGTGACAAATATACTTGAAGTCACGTACATAAAATTTATCGTAGGATGGGTGAAAGGCCGTTTAGTCGTTTGATTGTAACGAAAATAAATTGATTTATGAAAATGCTTCAATGTCCTATTGATGAGTATATGGAATGTGAATGCATGAATTGATATGAAATTGAATCGATAGGTTGGAGGAACTATGGTATGGTTCGGAATGGATGGAGTAATTAGCCTCGTTCCATTTTGTTTTCTCTTGTGATAATGTTATTGATGGATGGTAGTGCATAGCTTATGACTTACTGAGTTATAAACTCACTCGGTGTTTCCTTGTCACCCATTATAGGTTGCTTGGACTCATCTATTTTTGCGGGGTCAGGTCGTCATCGAAGTCATCACACCGGATAGCAAGTTTTGGTACTTTCTTCTTAGTTGGCTTAGAAGAACATTTTGGCATGTATAGGCTATTACGTTGTGTTTGAACTTTGGCATGTAAACTTTAAGCCATGCGAAAATGGCACGAATGTTCGATTGAGTTGGATCAAGGGTAGGCATGAAATGGACCTAGTTACTTTCGTAACAGATGCTGGCAGCAGCAGTGTCATGAGATTGAAAAATCACTAAAAATAGTAGGAGTGGAATTAATTGATGAATAAATTATGTAATCGAAGCTCGATGAGTCTGTTTTCATGAGGAAGTAACGAAAAGATCATATGGGCAGTATATTAAGAGATAATCAGATTTTTGTTGGACAGGGCCAGAACGGTTTCTGGATTCCCTGCTCCGACTTTGGAAATTCATTATAAATTAACCAGAGATAATTAGGGGTCGTACCATATATGTATAGATTCCTCTCTGAGTCTAGTTTTCATAGAAACAAACGGCATCAGTATTGAAGCCCCGTGCAGGGAGATATTCAAGTCGTAATGGTCAAAGGTCAGTGTAGTCGACCCCTGCAACATGGGAGACTTTGACTAATAAACTGTACTAATTGGCCCGACCAAAAATTCTAGAAAAAAATACATAGATGGGAACATGAGTCTAGTTTCTGGAAAAATTACAAAACTGATTTTCGAGTTACGAAACTCAAGATATGATTTTTAAAACGACTAGTACCCAGATTGGGCAGTGTCTGGAAAATAAATTTTATAAGGGGTTAAAGTCAGTTAACACCTCGTGTTCGACTCCGGTGTCGGTTTCGGGTTCGGGGTGTTACATTTGATTGGTATCAGAGCTATGGTTTAGTCGGTTCTAGGACTACCATAGCACGTATGAGTCTAGCTATACATGCCTTAATGTTAATGTTTAAAAGGGTGATGACTTCTGACGGTTGAAATGTTTTTGTTTTGATTAGTAAATGGATCCCGGTGAAGAAAGAACCCTAGCGGATGACGTTGAGAGCGTAGCGGCTGCTCCTGCACAAGGGACGCCGCCTGTTGAACCTCAGTCATCTGCGAATAATCAAGGTGAGGGGGCTAAACAAGCCTTCTTTACCATGATGAATGAGTGGGTCGCGCAATATGCCCGAACCAACCCGGCTGTCCAACAATTCCCAAATTTGAATAATCCACCCCAAGAGCCTGTAATGCCATCAGTCGCTGATCCTGTGAGGCTGAGTAAGCCACCTGTAGACTTGATTAGGAAGCGTGGGGCCGAGGAGTTCAAGGCCATAGTAACTGATGATGCCGAAAGGGCCGAGTTCTGGCTTGATAACACCATTCGGGTGTTCGATGAATTGTCATGCACACCCGACGAATGTCTAAAATGTGCTGTATCTTTGTTGCGAGACTCAGCCTACTATTGGTGGAGGACCTTGATTTCCATAGTCCCGAACGAGCGAGTAACTTGGGACTTCTTTCAAACGGAATTCCGAAAGAAATTTATTAGCCAACGGTTCATTGATCAGAAGCGTAAGGAGTTCTTAGAACTCAAGCAAGGCCGTATGACTGTATCTGAATACGAACATGAATTCGTAAGACTCAGTAGGTATGCCCGGGAGTGTGTAGCTGATGAGGTTGCTATGTGCAAAAGGTTCGAGGAAGGATTGAATGAAGATTTAAAGCTACTAATGGGTATTTTGGAAATAAAAGAATTCGTAACACTAGTCGAACGAGCCTGCAAGGCGGAAGAACTTGGAAAGGAGAAGAGGAAGGCTGAATTTGAAGCTAGAGATTATCGTAAAAGATCGACGGGTAAAGCTCCGTTCTCAGCTGTAAAGAAGTTCAGGGAGGACATTAATAAGTCGAGGGCGACTGCGGGAATTTCCATCAGGGCAAGACCATCGATGGGCTCCCGAGCTACTTCGGTAGCTAGTGTGGGCAATAATCGTCACGAGAAACCTGAATGTCCCCAATGTGGAAGACGACACCTAGGTGAATGTTGGGGCAAGTCTACTAGCAGGACCTGTTACGGATGCGGTACGAAGGACCACTTCATTAGAGATTGCACGGAGCTGGATGAGAAGAATAAGATTCAAGGTGCAAGACCTAGTGGAGTGACATCTAGAGGTAGACCACCGAGAATTTTAGGAGGAAGGGGTGGTAGTCAGAGGGGGGCCTCTGATACGGCCGATCGAGCCGAGAACCGTACTCCTGCTAGAGCATATGCCATTCGCGCACGAGAGGAGGCATCCTCCCCCGACGTCATCACTGGTACCTTCACTCTCTTTGATCCTAATGTGATTGCATTGATTGACCCTGGTTCTACTCATCCATATGTATGCGAAACCTTAGCAACCAGTAAGACTCTACCTGTTGAGTCTACTGAGCTCGTAATTCGAGTATCAAACCCTTTGGGTCAATGCGTACTTGTTGATAAAGTGTGTAAGAGATGCCCTCTAATAATCCGAGAATCCTGTTTTCCGGTCGATTTGATGCTTTTGCCGTTCGACGAGTTTGATGTTATTCTTGGTTTGGATTGGTTAACCGCGCATGATGCGGTTGTGAATTGCAAAAGCAAGACTATCGATTTGAGGTGCGCAAATAACGAAATAATCCGAGTTGAGTCTGCGGACTTAAGGGGGTTGCCAGCTGTAATATCAGCAATGTTGGCCCAGAAATATGTAAGGAAAGGGTGCGAAGCATACCTCGCGTATGTACTTGATAACAAGGAGTTAGAAAAGAAACCCGAATCGGTGCCGGTGGTCTGTGAATACCCGGATGTTTTTCCTGAAGAGTTACCGGGTTTGCCACCTGTTCGGGAGGTAGAGTTTGGTATTGAGCTTGTACCTGGAACTACGCCAATTTCGATCGCTCCGTATCGTATGGCACTAACCGAGTTAAAAGAGTTGAAAGCTCAGTTGCAAGAATTGACGGATAGAGGTTTCGCTCGACCGAGTTTCTCACCTTGGGGTGCACCAGTATTGTTCGTGAAAAAGAAGGACGGAACCATGAGGTTGTGCATTGACTATCGTCAACTGAATAAAGTGACGATAAAGAATAAGTATCCGTTACCGCGTATTGATGATCTGTTCGATCAATTAAAGGGAGCATCGGTGTTTTCAAAGATAGATTTGAGATCGGGTTATTATCAGTTGCGGATTCGAGATTCGGACGTACCCAAAACTGCTTTCAGAACGAGGTACGGTCACTACGAGTTCTTAGTGATGCCGTTTGGGCTCACTAATGCCCCTGCGGTGTTTATGGATTTGATGAATCGGATCTTCAGGCCGTATTTGGATCGGTTCGTAGTTGTGTTTATTGATGACATCTTGGTCTATTCAAGAGATGAGACCGAACATGCTGAGCATCTGAGGCAAGTGTTGCAAATTTTGCGGGATAAGCAGTTATATGCTAAGTTCAGTAAGTGTGAGTTCTGGTTAAGAGAGGTTAGCTTCTTGGGTCATGTGGTATCCGTATCGGGTATTCGAGTTGACCCGAGCAAAATTTCAGCCATACTTAACTGGAAGCCTCTGAGAAATGTTACCGAAGTCCGGAGCTTTCTAGGGCTCGCCGGTTATTACCGACGATTTGTCAAAGGTTTCTCGATGATAGCCACACCAATGACGAAGCTACTTCAAAAGGATGTTAAGTTCGAATGGACGGAGAAATGTCAGAAAAGCTTCGATCAACTGAAAACTCATTTGACTGAAGCTCCAATTTTGGTGCAACCCGAATCGGGTAAAGAGTTTGTCATTTATAGTGACGCATCCCTACTTGGGTTGGGTTGTGTATTGATGCAAGAAGGTCGAGTTGTGGCCTATGAGTCGAGACAATTGAAGCCACACGAGAGAAATTATCCGACCCATGATCTCGAACTAGCCGCCATTGTGTTTGCATTGAAAATATGGCGACATTATTTGTTTGGTGAGAAGTGCCATGTGTTTTCGGATCACAAAAGTCTCAAATATTTGATGACTCAACGAGACTTGAATCTGCGACAAAGACGTTGGCTTGAGTTTTTGAAAGATTACGAGCTTGTCATTGATTACCACCCGGGAAAGGCTAATGTGGTTGCGGACGCCTTAAGCCGGAAATCACTGTTTGCTTTGCGAGCGATGAATGTACACTTGTCTGTTCTACCTGACAATGTGTTAGTAGCTGAATTAAAAGCCAAACCATTATTGACTCATCAAATTCTTGAAGCTCAGGAAGTCGATGATGAATTGGTTGCAAAACGAGCTGAGTGTGTTCCGAACAAGGAATCGGAGTTTCAGATTGATGATGATGGTTGTTTGAGGTTTAGAAGTCGTTTGTGTGTTCCAAGGAATTCGGAACTCATTCCGATGATTCTGAACGAAGCCCATTGTAGCCGAATGTCAATTCACCCGGGGAGCACGAAAATGTACAACGACTTGAAACGTCGGTTTTGGTGGCATGGTATGAAACGAGACATCTCCGACTTTGTTTCGAGATGTTTAATATGTCAACAAGTGAAAGCGGAACATCAAGTGCCTTCAGGGTTACTTCAGCCGATCATGATACCCGAGTGGAAATGGGACCGAGTCACAATGGACTTTGTGTCCGAACTGCCATTGTCCGCAAGTAAGAAGGATGCGATTTGGGTTGTTGTTGATAGGCTGACTAAGTCCGGCTTAACTGACAACATGTGACACTGCCTTGCTGTTTGTTGGTTAGATTTTATGAAACCTATCCTTGTCTTAGTATGGAATTTAATCTTCATGAAATTAACAATCACCATTTTTAGCCATTCTCATAATAGGATGCCTAAAAATGGCATTGTAAGCCATTAGTCTACCACAAAGAACTGAACATATTCTGTGGTGGTGTACTCGTCATCCCCCAAGGTAACAAGTTGAGTAACAATCATTTCACCTCGACTGGATGGTTTGCAAAACCATACTAAGGGCTTTCCTTTTTCAACGCTTGCTCCTTTATCCTCATATTCTAATATACATCCTAAGTCAACAATGCTACATCAGTTACACTATCAGCCAAAATTCTTGTAACCTCAAATCCTGCTATAGTTGCCGATACGACCATAGGATCATTTCCTTCCTCATCACATACCAAATCCTCATCCTCTTCATTAAATTCTACTTTCCACTTCTCTTGTTGACGCAACTTTTTGACGAACTGACCGACATTACACATCTAAGATGAGCCTTCTTTTTCGTGTTAGAGGTCATCCACTCTTCATATGTACCAATTATCACATGTATTGTGCCTGAACCTTTTTGTTTACCTTTATCAGTATCCCGTGAACTCTGACTTGATGGCGAGGAATCTTGAGCCTCAAAATATTTTAGCTCGACATTTCTAACT
Source organism: Gossypium hirsutum (assembly GCF_007990345.1). Lineage (NCBI taxonomy): Eukaryota > Viridiplantae > Streptophyta > Magnoliopsida > Malvales > Malvaceae > Gossypium > Gossypium hirsutum. The sequence goes on from NC_053424.1 coordinate 42,215,505, forward strand.
ACCTCATCTATAGCATCTTTCAAAAAGAAACAATCCTTGGATTTATTCCCCTATCATTATGAAAATTACATCTCTTCCTAAAGTTGGCCCTAGACTGATTACGTTGCATTGGTGGAGGGCTTGGCAAAATGCCCAAACTTTTGACCTGACTAAGAATATAGGTATGTGTAGCATTTAAGGGAGTGTAAGCTTCAAATTTTCCATGAGGAACATATCTTTTAGTGTGCTCACCTTGAGGCCTCTAGAATGCCTTTTGTGATTCATTCTACAAATAATTCCTTTATTTTCTCCCACTTTGTACACGCAGACTCTAAGAAAGAGCACCCTATCGGTAGCAAACACTTTGGTGACCCCTAAATTGCTTGTCTTCCCTTTGAAAAGTGTTACGAGCTTCCCTTTTAATCTCCTCTGTAACATCCCTTACCCGACCTAGTCGACGAACTCGAGTAAAAGGATGCTACAAAAAAAATACCAAATAATTTACATGTAATTTATTAATGAAAATATCAATTAATTATCATCAAATCACATATAATCAAATATAATAATTTGTAAGATCTAATTGAGAAATCCAGGCATGAAATAAGGTTGAATTTTAGAGATTTCAAAATCTTAAAGTTTTAAAGTTGGTATCCATATTTAATTATTGGATATCAATACTGTATTGATACCTTATTAAAAATTGATACCAAATCACGTTTCTGTTTATTATGCAAAACAAAAGTGATATTTATTTTCTAGTGATACCAGTTTGGCATTCTGCTTATTTTGAAACTGTTCATATGGTCAAGTATCAATACCAAATGCCAAAATATCGATACTTAAGTTCATAAATGGTAAATTCGTATCCTTAACATGTCTAATTCATGCTAAAATCATCTATAATTCAAACGGTACTCTCAAATAAAATTATAGATATGAAATTTATCAACCTAAGACATAGTTATTTATATGCAACATAATCACATACTTACACTTCACAACTATCCAAAAATTATAAACTAGCTTACATGATTAACTTCCATGTTTAACCAATTCAATAAATCTTCCATGACAATTTCACTATCACATACTTAATCATAACATACCCATTCAACAATCTCATGTTTAAAGTATCAACTTACCAAAAGATCACTTAGGCATAGTCTAAACATAGCATTCATCATTCTATACTATACACATGCATCAATCAAAATCCCATCACATAGCATGCTATATCAAAACCATTAGTGAATTAGGCAAGTAACTCAAGAAACCTAACAAAACATCAACAACATGACTATTACCGTCATATACATATATACATACACTTCCAAAATGCCAACAAGATACAAAATATTCAATATAACCAAAAGACTTCCTAAGTACATGCCAAGACCAAAATAAACACAGCACCAACACTTAAGTTTGGAATTGCAACTAGATGCCCAGTCAACAATCGAATCGTAAAGTACTTAACCTACGCACAGAGAACAAAACTGTACGCTGAGTATAACTCAGTAGTATTTTTATAATCTAAACTTTAAACGTATCATAAAACATTCAAGTGCATAAGATTAATATGAATACTAAAATGCAATTTATATATCATCAATACTAACTCTCATAATCCATTATAAATACTAACACATCTCACTATATGAATTCATAACAAATCACTTCACATATCATTACTCAACCCATTTCACTAATAAACATTCCATTTCACTCTTTTTATTGATTTCATAAACATTCACCTTCTAAATTTTCATATTATACATTCAAATATCATATACATCTTTATTTTCATTCCATAAATATATATATCCTTATTCTGATTTCCATCTTTATTTCCCTATTAACGTGACTTGGACTCGGACATATATGCGAATCCAACCAACACACCAATTTGGCACCCAGTGCCTGATGGGTAAATTCGTAATAATAAAATGGCGCCCTACATTGGTCGATAAAACTGAAAAATAAATGTACCCAACATTGGTTGGTAAAATTAACAAAAAAGGTGCCCAGCATTCCCCAACACGTAGTCGTATAACCCTAAACTCTTCCTATCCTATGACATGCCAGTTATGCCCGACCTTGCCCTAACAATTAATAGGCTAACTATTTCTCACATATATTTTTAGTGAATTCTCATTTCATTATCATAACCTCATGCCACTTATAATCGGATCAAAATAAAAGAATAGCTAATGAAAGAGTTGCTAGATAGTGTGATCTCCAAGGAAGTTCCAATTCTGACAATCTATAAGGAAAAAAACCAAATAAAGTAAGCTTACGTAAAACTTAGTAGCATCATAAAAAAAATCATGTACCTGTGAATTTAATTTAGAAATCATATTTATAATATAGAACTAACCAACCTTTGCCTTGTTCCATCATTCCAACTATGCGAAATGATTAAACCTGAATCGTTTACATCATCAATACATAACATGTTAAGATTCACATACCAAAGATATAATCAACCAAATATAATTTAACATATCATCTTATTTCATTTAGATTTCTATAGTTAATTGTTTTGCCCAGAGGAAAATAGGAAATTGAATTCATATACATGAAGGGTAATGCTCACATAAGCTGACAAAAGGACATTACCTGATACACGATACTGCTCACACAAGCTTCATAGAATCCGTACCTCATGTAGTATCTCAAGCCATTGTTATGGAATCCATCATCGTGACATAATACCTGTAACACTCTATACCCAGCCTGGTCGCCGAGCCTGAGTAATAGGATGCTACACCACCATCTCATCATCACCAAAGCATGAAACGTCTCATTGACATGTGTTTAACATCATAATAAAAAAACTACATAAGGTTTAACTCTAATCTTCCCTAGATGGTGTTAAAAATTGGCTAAACATGCGATAATCGTCCCTATAACAAGTCAAAAACATGCTTAAAGTCCAATTAACAAAAAAATCTAAAATATCACGTAAGTTTCGATACTCATTCGATGGTATCAATATTTCTCATATATGGTATCGATACTGATAAGAAAATCGGTACCAAAATAGCATTCTATTTTCGTGCAAAAAGTAAAACCAACAAACTAACGATACCCTATCAAAAAGTATCGGTATTGTTACCCCGAGTACTTATACTCGAAAGATGGTATCGATACCAAATTGAGTTACTAACTTCCTGCACATTCGAAATATCATGGAGGCATCGATACTAAATAGCCAATTATCAATACATCTACATGAAATAGAAAAAGAAAAGAAAAAAACTAAAACAGGGCATCTATCTCAATCAAACATATACCATTTCAACAAGTTTATAAAACCTCAATATTCATCATCAACACATCCATATTTGTAATTCAATGCGTCATCAATAATTTACACTAAGTACACCAATGAACTAACATCAAGCGTCAATTAATTCTATGAGTAACAAAATCAAGCAATCGTTTAAAACATCATGGCAGTAGTCAACCAACAATCTACCATATTGCCTTATTCCCACAGTTTAAAATAATAGCAATAATATCACCTACTCAATCACTAAGCATAACTTGGATAACTTTCTTAGAATTTCTGCACCGCTCACACCGCAAACACTAAATATCTATAATGGATAGAAAGAAAGGGTGAGCTTAAACAAGCTTAGTGAATGTCAAAATAACCACAAAGTATACACAACATCAAAAGTGAGACATGAGCATACTACAACACATTCACAACCATATTCTAACCAAGTCAGAATAACATATTCACGCTTCATTAAATCATGAATCTAGCATATACTCTCACATGCAATTACACTCAACTCGTATATATATAATTCATTTAACGATAATTTATCAAGACAAAACAACGTATTAATGCTTTAATAGCCCACAAATCTAGCTTATATATACACATGCATTTACACAAAACATTTTCATATATTAAACACTTTATGATAATTTGATAGTTTGGAAACATGAAACATAAAAGTGAGCTCTATCACCACATATTGGATACATGAATCTCCATTATATCAATTACTCAAAGAGGCTAACATATCCTAAAAGTGTAGCATAAAGCTTAACCTCCAACACACCAATATATCCCAATGAACGGAGCTTAGCTCGACATTTTCTTATCTTTTTTAACTGTTCTAGGGACTCATTGCGCAAAACAAAAAACACAAAGGTGAGTACTCACAATTCTATGGCACGCCAACTATATCCAATAATTTCAAAAGATCACAAGACCAAAATTTTCACAAATACACACATTTAATTACTGATTTAATGCACATAATCTCTGTTCATAATCATCAATGCATATTATAAATTTGTTCACAGTTCATGCTTATCAGATTCACATTTAATTACACTTTAAGTGCCACAACTATGCTCATTGAGACATCATATATTCATCCATATAGGTGTACATTAAAATCATAGTTTATTAGCATCACATTCCACAATTCACACATATGTACTTATCATTTTTTGCACACTTTCACTGTATATTTTTATTGCTAACACAACATTATCACTGTCACTTGGCATGTTTAATATGCCCACAACTAACACATTCACAAGAGCTATCACAATATATATATCACATGCCACATTATCACAACTTAATACTCAATCCACATCACACAATCACATACTTTGCAAATTAAACGGGGGTATAAGAAAGCTTACACTCGAAACTTAGGATAGGGGTTTAGGCTACTCTTAGGCTCCCAATGAACAATATGAATCGTGTCTACTAGCAGCAATTCCACATACACACTGTTCACGCTTTCGCCTAATTGCCGAAAGCTTAAACTAGCTTTTCTTTGCCTTTCGCCTTCTTGTAGAAGGCTCCAATAGTTTCGATTCTTTACACATAACAAACACACAATATATACAATTAATTAACAGCCATAACACACCTTAAACTTACAAAAACACAGGCCTAAGGCTAGTTTCTCTTGGAACTGAAATTTTTGACTAACAAACTTGAAACTGAAATATCTTAATCTTTACTAATTCCCATTGTCTATAATCGATTCCAATCATCTAATTATATATCTAAGAATAATTACTAACCTTCAAACTATACAGATTCATGGTTCCAAAACTTCTACATAAAATAGCCATTTTTCATAAAAACTCATTAAAATCTTAGAATTCTTTAACGAAACTTTAAGGAGTGTTTAAAAACCTTCTAATCACATCAAAACTAATTAAAAAACACTTTGAAAACTCATTTTTATTCAAAATCCCCAAATCCACCATTAATGACCCAATTTTCGACATTTATTCAAAACATTTGATCAATAGGTAAAAACTCTATTTTAAAGGCTCGGTAAAATTAAAAAATAATAAGAAATCAAAACATTACCTTCGTTGAACGAGAATCGAACATTTGATTAAAAACCAGAAAAAACTCACTTGAAGAAAAATCCGTGGATTTAATGGTGTTTTTTGTGTCTTTCTTTGAATTCAAAGGGGTTTATATGTTTGAAGGATAATAGAAAACAAGAGATTGGAGTAATAGAGGCCAAAAAATGAAGGATGAAAATTTGGGGTTTTCAACTTTAATGGACGACACAAAGAAAATGGATGAAGGGATTTCTTTCTATTTTTTTTTCATTCACGTCAAAAGTAGGTTTAAAAGGGAAAAATGGCCTGATTTTAAAACTTCGTTTGTTTATTTTAAAACTACTCTTAATTTAACCATTTTACAAAACAGTCCTCTTTCAAAAAATTAAAGTTCTTTCCTACCTTATTTTGAAAAATTGATTCGATTTTCAAAAAGCTATAGTCAAAAATAATTTCGGGTTACCATATTTCAAAATTTCTAAACCCATTTCAAGCCAAATCCCTAATTTATCTTCAAAACTTCTTGGCCCAATTTTGGGGTGTGACAACCTGCTAAATATAACATCGGTACAAAGTGCCTGCTACTACAACACTGGTACAAAGTACCTGCTACTAAAATCACCTGCAACTAGTGCTTGGTAAATATAACACTGACACAGAGTGCTTGCTACGCCCTAATGACATGTCATTTTTATCCTAGTTATTCACTGAGTTCACACGAGATTAACCTATATACCTTGATCCTTTCATGATATTAACCATATACCAAGATTCATTTAGTACCAACTTCCCATAGCATAACATGTTTCAAATCGAACAAATACAAAGCCATATTTTTCCTTTCAAGTCTTTGATCACATTTACAACTTACCTTTATCTACCATGTTTGTTATACACATATACACAAACAATTATATACAACTATGATTTCAACATTAATAAACATAAGAACATCTAATACAAACTTACTAAAAAGCTGTAGTTACCAACACTTCGACGATGATTATTCAACTACTTTTCCTTTCCTACGATTATCAACCAATTGATCTGTTTCATGATCTAATATAATAATTTAATTCAATTAACCAATTCAAATGCCTTAAAACACTTAAATTCACATATTTGACAATTTATCAACATTTTATACTTTTACCCTAAACTTTTACCTTTTATTCGTTTTAGACCCTAAACCCGAAACTTACAACATTGCTTTAGAAAAATAATTTTGAATACCTTCTTAGCAATGGAAAAATATCATTACTAGTACAATTATTAACTTAGCCATGTATCATGCATAGTCCAATTTCAATATGCAAGATCCGTAAAACTGATCCAAGTATGAGTGTCATACATGCATGCTAATCCCCAAAACACAAACAATTCAGAACCACAATTTTACAATCCAAAAACTGAATAACAAAAATAATGAGAAAATAAACCAAAAATAAAATTAAAGTAAAGTAATATGATGAAATTGAGTCTGAAGTTCGTCGTACGTCCACATGCCAATTCCAATCCTAAAGTCATTCAATACCTGAGAAGTTAAGGTAATGGGGTGAGCTTAACAAGCTCAGTGTGAGACTAAACAAACATGTATTAGGCATTCATTCAAGCAATTTTATAGAGATACCCATAACACATTCAAACATTACCAATAACAATTTAAATGCACAAGATTGTGACAAATGCACATGTGAGATCCTACCCATACCACCCACTACACACCATGAGCTCCTTAAAACCCGTCTGCCAAAATCCAACAAATGCGAGCATAGCGCGATGTTGAAAAACCACCAATAATCAATAATGTAGAAAATCTGTCGAATATCAAATAGTGTGATACAATTGGCAATAACATATAATATGCGATAAAATTGCCAATCCCCTCAGTACTCCAAATACAGTGTACTGACTACGAATATATGCGGACTTAATATGTCATCAATACTCCATGGAACTCCTCCGTCAACCACAAAATATCCTAACCCAATGCATATGCAATATGTAACACAAACTCATACATATTCATATTTCAATACTTTTCATATTTATTTGACATGTTCAACATGTCCTCAATAATCACATATTTTTATTAAAAGGAAACAGTGATCCAACTTTCAAATTACCATCAAGATGTTATTTATCAATATCATTCAATTCACATACTTTACGAATTTCATTGTGCATAAATAACAACCTGATGAATATACATCAAAGAAAATATTTCATGCATTTAAATCATGCATAAACCTAATATCTCAATAATTCATACCATTCATTCAAACATTCTCATATCACATAATACAATTATGCATAACAATAAACTAGCAATTTTGCCAACACATTAATCTTTTAAGGCTCAAAATGTACCTAATTTGGCCACTCAAAAAACTTATATTTTGGCTATTAGGCCAATCCAATCAGCAAGATAATTTACCAAATATAACATGAAATTTATCATTATCAAACAAATTTACAAGTTTAGGACCCACACCTTATTTCTTGCTTCCTCGTAGCACACTAGTGAATCTTCCAATTTTCCTTAATAAGTTCTTATACAAACCTAAACCAAAATTCAGTATAAATTCATTGGATTTACCTTTGAACCAGCCCCCAAATACCCACTTATGGGTTCAAACCAATTGTCAAAATTATAACTATTTTATGAATCGAAACTAGCTAGATTTCTTACACTGTTTTGATGTGAATCGTATGTGCGATCGTTCTTTGGCTTTATGGATGATTTGGGACGTTTGTGACAGCACCTAATTCAATAATATACTTGAAAATAGGTAGCTAATAATGATTAAATTCCTTCATACAATCAATCCATAACCTTTACCCCACAACTATGTCGAAACAAAAAACTAGTTTACGCTTAATTACACTTACGCTTCCCAATTTGTGGTTCCGAATGAACAATCGATCAAGAAAGTTTTCCCAAATTTACATGGGCTTAAAGGATGATTAAAAGGTTCAAGAACTCAAATTTAGGCTAAAAATAAATGGTTAAGATTCAATAAACAAAACAACCCCCTTTTCTACACATATGCGCATGCACCACCACCCATGCTGGCTAGAATTGGGGCTGAATTTTAAAATGATTTGAGATCTAATTAAAAGCTAGAAAATACCTAAATTAAAAATTCCCCAAATTTTAGATATGGAAATTTAGGTTTTTAACTTGCAATATTACCCATGAAATTAAAAGAGAAAGAGGTCTTACACGAGCTAATGGAGATGTGCAGCAATGGCATTTTCTTTGCAAGGTTGGAGTTGATCTTAGAGATTCAAGATTTCAGTTTTGAGGCTACTCTAATTGAAGAAAAATAGAAGAAAGGTGGGGATGAAGACGATGCTCAATCTTGAAAACAAAAGAAAGAAGAATCAAAAGTTAATGATGGTGATAGTTGTGACGGAAACAATGGTAGGAGAAGGAGAAAAGAAAAAAAAAAGATCAAGAGAGGGAGAGGAGGTTAGGGATGGATAAGGTAGGAGAAAAGAGAGTTAAAGGTTGATTATTTTGAGTAAATTTTTTTTATATACTTGTGTTTACTAGGCTTGGACAGCAACCCATTAAAAAACAAGGGAATTTTGCAAAAATTATTTTTTTTCCAAGAGATGAGACATGAACTTGGGACCTCCAACTAAATTTCATGCTTCCATATTTAATGCCCAACCATTGGGCCAATTCCTTTATTTTTTATGTACTTATACATTTTTATTGAGCTAAATTTTGGGATGTTACAAAGGAAGCTCTGCATGTTGTAACAAAGGCGTGATCTAAGCCTGGTGGTGGAGAAAATTTAGAAACTAGTAAGTTTCCTTATCGTCCTCTGTGTTTAAGAATTGAGGAAAGAAGTAGAATAAGACTCTCAAAGCTTTTGTATAATTTAAGATTTTGGGTTTCTAAGAATTTACCTTCATTCATTTAACCACAACAGGGTTGTCATGCTTAGCCGCCTGGACAAAAGAGGTTCTTTATTTGGATTAGCTAAGCTATCAAGAATTTACCTCCATTGTTTTAAACACAACAGGGTTGTCAAAGCTTAGATGATTGTTGAATGAATATTTGGTATAGTACATTTCTTAATGATGTTCTACATGGTGTGTATGATTAGAGCATGTATAATATGAAATGGGTGACTAACTATGGGTTAGGCAAAGTTAGGAATGAGAAAAGGGGATGGATTTGTTAGCTACCACCATACTGTTTTACTAAGTGTAAACCGTGATTTGCAAAACCCCGGGCCTTGCAAAGGGAACACTGAAGTGTTCGAGCATCAATGCTTAGGATGGTAAAATAGAGGAATGGATGGAATAAAATGGGAAGAGCAAAGATCATGGGTAGGCCACGAGATCGATCAGATGCTATACACCTAAATTGAGTAAGACAATAGTTGAAAGACACTATGGTATCAAGATAAAGATGACTAAGACCATGGCTAAAAGTTGCTACGGCATTATGGTAAACAAGACTAAGACCATAGCTAAAAGACGCTATGGCATCCTTTGACAGTCCGCCAGGACAGTAAATACTGGAAAACATAAGGTGTAAGACTATAGCTGGACTATGGCTTCTAGTGTAGTCTACCGGAAAGTTAAACACGGGGTTGTAATGTGTACGACCCTAGTTCAAAGATGCTATGCCATCATAGATAGTTTGACAGGATGAGAAACATAGGATAGTCCATCAGGATAGAAATCACGGTATGGTCCGTTGGGACTATAGATGAGGGAAATCCTCTAGAATGTTAGACATGGGAATCACACTAAAAAAATCCATTGTTTAGGAATAATGTCAAGGGTGAGAGTAGATATCACATTGTGCATAGAATGACAAGTCATAAGAATAGATGCATTGGTGCCTCGAAGGAACATAGACTACTGGATGAATGGGGGTGTTAGGGATGTGTCTTCACACTCAACAAAGTGAAAAGGGAAAGGAATATCCTCGGATAATGAGGTAAACATGGTACCTATAAATACTAGCCCGCCAAGAAAATTACAAAATTTTTGTATGATTTAAATTGGTAAAAAAAGATCAATAGTGGGACGCTACTATATTTTGTAACACGATTAAATGATTAGTAAAAATATTTAATAAGCTAATCAAAATTCTCAACGGAAGAAATGTATGTTCAAGAAAAATGGTTAGAAAATTCTACCAAGGAATAACGGAAGCGGAGGTCAAATATAGCCATGGGGAATGACAGACATTTTGTGGAGCTTTCACAAGATGGAATTGCATGTTCTAAAAGGCCTCCATAAGAAATAGATCGATAGAGTAAGGGAATTCCGATACTTGTAGTGAACTTTAGTGCCTTAAAGCAGTAAAGACCATAAAATGGGGGACAAGTCCACAAAGTTCGAAGTTGCTTGGGTAGTTGCCCAGTGTCGCCCGCTCGGGATACTAAATGCAAATACCAAGAAGTTGAATATTTGAGTTGGAAACTTTGCACTTTTCTTATATTTTGTATGCTATTCTCACTAAGTTCTTTAGAACGTATAAGTTTTCTACTCAAATATAGGCTATCTAAAGATTTAGACATTGCATAGGACCAAGCAAGAGTTCATTAGGAGTGAGGCAAAATGCGAAAGCTTGCATGTGTACAAAAGGGCACCCGTAGAGGCTCTGCCTCTAGGGCTTAATGGTCATTTTATGTTTTTGAGTTTTAGTCCAAAAACTTTGTAATTTAGTAATGAAAATGAACATCTAAAGTTTTATCATTAGTTGGTATAATTTGATTAAGTAATTTAATTTCATAAAGGAAATTAGTTAAGAAATTTGGGTTATTGTGGCATCCAATACTCGAACTCGATGAACAGGTTGAGCAATAGGGTTACAATTTAGTGGTATTAGAACTTTAATTTAGCTGATCCTCTCGATGTAGGTGTTACGAGATAGCCCTTGTACACATGCTTGCATTATATCTAGCTTAGTCATTCGAATGGGGATAGGCGATGGTAAGCATGACAAGGATACGTACAAAGTTTAGCGAATTATAGTCAGAATGATGAAAAATATAAAATATAAAAAGAAAGAGAATGAAAATTTATTTTGATAGGGAAAACTAGTACAAATGCCAAAAGGCAATACGATATCCTTCTCAAAAAGCAGATTAGTTGTATCTTCTATGTTTTTCTCCCCTCATCAATAGCCTTTTTCGATTGAAACAAGAATAGAGAGCTTAAGATCTAGTGGGAAAAAGAAACCACCATAATTTTTCCATTTCTTCTAAAACTCTTCCCACTTGATGCTAGAAGGATTCATTTCATTAAATCTCGAGTTCTCGTTAATGGCGCAGATAGCTGAAGTCCACTTAACTCACATCAAAAAGGCCCGCACCAGTCATTGCTTTGTATTGCTCCAAGGCTTCATTGTCTTCCTTTTAGGCCCTCTTCGGATCTACCAAGTTGCACTCCTCTTGCACCTTCATTTGGTCATGCATTTTATGGACCCTATTCTCAAGCTCCTTTTTTAAAGAATTGAATTAAGACTCCTAGCTAGAGGTATATTCAGCAATCTCCTGAGCCTGATGAGATGCGACCTCCTACGCCTGGCGAAATTGAACTAGTTTTTGATTTTGAGAGGCTAGGGTCACCTCCATTGAGCTTTCTTTGTCTCATTCTTGTGACAACGATCATGGAGGGCCCAGAAAAACAATCCAGATTCCTCTACCATGATTTGGTAGGAGTCTAGCAACTTTGAGAGAGTTGGTTTACGAGCTTTAGAGGAAGAAGGGAGAGTATATTCTTTCAGTTCCTGGGATAGGTCCCTCTCCCAACATTGGCTAATTCCAATTGGGGAGAAAGTAAGATAACCTACAGAAAAATGGCCCCACCAAGGGAGTAGACTTGACATCCTGCTAAAAGAACTGGGATATTACCTTGGCCCAAGATGAAGAGATGGCAGTGTAGAATGGGCAGTTCGAGGGGTGGACTCATTAGGCGAAGTAATGTCCATAGGAGTAATGGACCCGGTTTGAGTCTTTGGATGAGACGAGAGGATAAGAAAAGTAAGCTCCCCCTCGAAATTGATTGGTCTTTTACCCCGCTTGCTACGAACCAGCCTACTACCACTGCTTTCTTCGGTACTTCGAGATTTCCTTTTATTCCTCGGCCTCTTAGGGCAGCTACCAACCACCTGCATCATTCTGTCGGCATTGGCGATGAACTTCTGTGATTTCTCCACAATGACTTCACGTCCATACTGTTCAAGGTTTGAGATAGGGTGAATGATTGGGCAGAATTTGCAAATAAAATATTAGATATCAATCATACGAGGAATAAAATCTTTACTTAAGAAACTTACCAACAACTATTGTTGGTAGATTGGACCAATGATGCACGTGTTGCCAACAATAAGCATAAAATAAATGAGGAGGTTCTTCCTTCTTCACAACTAAAATAGCAGCTAGATCATCAACAGCAATGTAAGGACACACCTTGTCAGAGGGGTGTGCACGTCGAGAGATAGTCTCAACACCAGAATCCAAGGGTTTGTAACCATTTGAGCCATGGTTCTTTAGATAGAATTAAAAGGCGGTTCTAACAATAATAAGGTTCTCTAATATGAGAGAGAGATGTCTGACTTCAAGCGATTGAATTGATCCTCCGCAGCCTCATTGTATAGTTGTTGTTTACAGGTACAGTTAGATTCAGGAGGAATAAACCATTGGGTATCCGCTTCTTAGATTACACCTCGCCTAGATGAATTTATTTATGTTGAGGTGAAGGTCAGAAGCTTAGTTTTTTATAATGGACTCACACCTTAGAGGGTGCTAAAGTGGGTCAACCTACTAGAAGACCCACGAGAAGTCATCTTTAATTAGTAGATTCTTTGGATAAAGCCAAGGATGGGTAGCTCACCCTTCAAATTGCAGTCGATAAAGTAGGCCATTAAGGTCCACCAAAATAAGCTGGCGAGTTGCCCCAGTGCAACCCCATGCTCGTTAATGACAGGGCAAAATAAAGGATTTAATGGGAGATGGAACCTAACTTCGAACAGTTAGAGAAGAATGAGGATATGGTTGGAATGATAGCTTAATCGACACTCACCTAGGACAAGACTGAAATCGTAGGTGAAGTTGGGAAGTTGAATCCCTCTAACACCTAGGAAAGGGACCATTTCCCCATGATTTATGGTGCAGTGAAACAGAGGGATCTCCACTAGGGTACTTACCCCGTGACCACTGGGTCCGACCCCATCACCTTCCCTGTCACCACTGCGATTTTTCATGCTACCACTACTACAATGGCTAATACCCTCACGATGACTCTGTTTAATTCTTACCATTTAGGGGGGAAGATGAAAGAAGCAGAAAAGGATTAGGAAATTACCTGATAGACTTGCTGAAAATTGATCAGAGATAAAAGAAAAAGGAACCTAGATGAATGAGCAATAAAGGCTAAGGGGGAAACTAGGGATTTGGAAGGAAACTTAGTTGGTAAGGAATTGAAGAGTAAGTTTTGATGAAAGGCCTCTTTTCCTGATACCTTGATTTAAGTAGCCAAACGTCTAAGGGAAGTTTGGAAAATTTTTAGAATAAACTATTTAAATCCTCGAACCCATAGATGACACATGTTGAGCAGAAGAAAGCTTTTTCTTAAACCCCTCGATAACCAGAAAAGTGAAAGCGTCCTCCAAAGTTGATCGTTTATCAAGTATTTGTCATATGACCCATTTTAACTCTGAAAGTTATCTAATTGTGTTGTGCGAAGATATGACTGGCTAATGGTATAAGTAAGAATCCTTCAGAATTGGTACAAAATGGTCCTTGTGCCATAAAATTCCTTAAGTGTTAGGGTAGAGTTGTCGGTGAGCAAGATGAGACCTAGACAAAATTTAGGGCAATAAAGTAGCAACGTGTCCCCAAGAAAGACGAAAGTAACTGCCCTTAGGTATGCAAAGAATTTCCTAAGACAAGAGAAGATAGAGTGGACATTACCATGGGAAACTTAGGTAAGAAAGGAAAATTTCATGGGGGAGTTGTCACACTCGGTTACCATAATTGACCCAAAAATTCAAGAAAGCTAGGATTAAATTGAAAATACTAGCGAATTATCAAAATCTGTTGGGAAATTAGGAAAATCCTAGGGTCTGAATTGTGAATAGTTGGATTCCAATTCCATTTCTATTAGACGAGAACCAACTGGTTCCAAAGTTATAGACAAAATGATTAGGAATGGATGGTGGGAAGGGGCGGTAAAGACTGTGCCCAAGGAGTATAATATGGGCGAGAGTGGAGACAGAATTCAATGAATTTTGTTTGTAAGTCTTCACCTCCCTCTAGCATAATCTTTTTCAGTCGTTCTAAAGAAAAAGGGAATACAGATGAAAGAAGCTATGTATGTCGTAACAAAGGCATGAATCAAAGCCTGGTGGTGGGCAATTTGATGAATTAGTAAGTTTCCTTATCTTCCTCTCTGTTTAGGAAGTGAGGAAAGAAGTAAAATAAGACTCACAAATCTTTTGTATAATTTAAGATTTTGGGTTTCTAAAAATTTTCCACCATTGGTTTAACCGCAACAGGGTTGTCATGCTTAGCCATCAGGACAAAAGAGGCTCTAGCATTTGGATTAGCTAAGCTATCAAGGATGAGAAAACAAGGTGAGTGACTCCACTTTGTCATCTGGTTGTTATATGTAATTATGAGAAATTACCATGTTAATGCTAATAGTAAGAGTAGATGATTGTTGAATGAATATTTGTCATAGTACATTGCTTAATGATGTTTTTCATGGTATGTATGATTAGAGCATGCATAATATGGAAGGGGTGACTAACTATGGGTTAGGCGAAGTTAGGAATGGGAAAAGGGGATGGATTTTTTAGATACCACCATACGGTCTTGCTGAGTGCAAACCATGATGTGTGAAGCTCCAAGCCTTGAAGAAGGACCATTGTGGTGTTCGAGCATGATGGTATAGGATGGTAAAATGAAGGAATGAATGGAATGAAATGGGAAAAGTAAAGGTCATGGCTAGGCCATGATCCGGTCAGAGGCTATACGCCTAAATTGAGTAAGACCATAGCTGAAAGATGTTATGGCATCAAGATAAAGATGAATAAGACCATGGCTGAAAGATGCTATGACATCATGGTAAACAGGACTAAGACCATAGCTGAAAGATGTTATGCCATCCTTTGATAGTCCTTTGGGACAATAAACACGAGGTTGTAATGTATAAGACCCTAGTTGAAAGACGCTACAATATCATAGATAGTCCGTCGGGGCAAAAATAATGGTATGGTCTGCCGGGACTATAGATGTGGGAAATTGTTTAGAGAGTTTGTAACACCCCTATCCCATACCCGTCGCCAGATTAGGGTTATGAGGCATTACCGACTAACATATATCTCAGATCAACTTCTATCATAAATTAACCAATATAATATTAAATCAACTATCATGCTTCAATTTAATATTACATAAGATTATAAAATTAAAATAATCAAATAATAACAAGAAGGAAACATACAACATTTTTTTTAAAAAAATCTTTTATAACCTTTGAGCAATATATGTGTACAATTTTTTATAATTATACAAGCATCATACGCATACCATAAGCAAGCAACCACGGATTATTATTATTATTTTTTACAAATAAATAGATAGTCTATAATAGTCTTTATTAATCTGTTTATGACGTTTTCATATCATGAACAAATATTCATAACAATAGCTCAAACAAATAACTACTTAAGCAATCCATAATTATTATAGTAATATATATCATGAGAGATCGGTACAAAACCATGTTTACCTTCCATCTAATTAACTAACAAATATTACCTTTGTCAAAACACAAGTAAAAATAAACCTAACACATGAATATATAATTTTCTTGAAAGTGTATATATGCATATTACAATGTCACGTTATAAATCCAAACATTATCCTGGCAACTATGAAGTCACAAGGCAAGTAGTTTCATCATAAGAAAAAATAGCTATACAAGCATGTACCGAATCTTAAGTTAGCTAAAACCATTTCATGCAAACTTATTTTATAACCGAATATACCTATATATATATGAAATAATCTTCAAGACTAATCATGTAACAAAACATACCTCACAAGTATAAGTCTTTGACCACATTTAAACCTATACAAAATATAAATCTTTCATGCCGTATAACGAACATACCAAACAACATAATTCATGTTCGAATATAACTAATTAACATTTAATGCCAAACCACATAATAAAACTTACATTGAGCATAACTACCGAATCCTCTTGGATATATATTATCTTATTATGAATCATGTTTAAACAACCAAATATATCTAGGTTTATATATTACGGCCAACACATTCAAACTTCATCCAAGACTTTAACCAACTTAAATGCACAACCATGCACGTCGCAACATTACTTTTTAAAGCGTAAAATGCCATAACTAAAATAAACGCAAAACACAGGTAACCATAACCGATCCTAGGCAAGATGGTTAAGCCATTTTCACATGGCATATATATACATTCATTTCCAAAATATTTAACCTCAAAACCAGCCTATACATGCCATAATTTAAGTTTAGTTTAAGGTACCAAATTTGTAGATAGTGTGATGAACTTGGTTGATAATCCCCGAGCTTGCAGCTTGACTTCAAAATCTATAAAACAGAGTAACGTAATACACAAAGTAAGCTACCACAGCTTAGTAAGTCATAAGCAATAAACAACTCAATAACACATTTGATCCATGTCAACTAAATGAAATGCATTAACATTATTAACCACCTAAGACGAATACATATACTATCATTTAATACAATATAAATCAACTTCCAAACTAGTAGCCAAAATAACCACACATCCATTTACTCTTTTATGCAACTTAAGAATCATCAAATGTCATCCCATGTATAAATAATACCTAGGAAGCCGAATACACAAATTATATGTACACGTGTTAAGTTACATTTCAGTAATACACAAATTGTTCATTCATACGCCGAATACACATATCCAAATACACATGGAATCCTCATTTGCATTGTACAAGATTTACAACACATAACTATAGTACTTTCTTACCTTATCTTAAGTAGACATCAAGTTAACTCATACTTGATCATTTAGCTCGTAATATACAATCCATACGCAGTTTACCTTTTCCCGATAAACCATTAGGAATTGGTTAGGAAACTCGGATAATCACATAAATCGTGCAATGCCAACGTCACAGACGTGGTCTTACATGTAGCCACAAATCGATGCCATTGTCCCAGATAGGGTCTTACTCGTAAACACATATCGAAACCACAAATCCATGCCATGGACTTACTCGCACACACATATCGGAATCCTATGTCATGACATATGTATCCTAGCTATTCCTAAGGTTAATACAGGGCTTTCGAACGTCGTAACTCAATCGGAATGAACTTAGTAACGCAGTAACCAAACCTTTTTATATTCAGTTATATCAAACATAAATTCTAATATTTCATAAAAGCATGTATATTTTATATTTAGCTACAATTAAACACGTCTATTTGCTTAAAAACTTACCTCGAACGTCGTAAAACAGAACGGGGTTGCTAGTTGACAACTTTCATTTTTCCCCGATCCAAATCTGATTTCTTTGGTTCTTGATATAAACACATTCAAATTAAGCTAATTCAACATATTTTCATTCAATTTAGTCCAAAAACACATAAATAGGAAAATTACTATTTTACCCCTAACATTTACAATTTTTACAATGTAGTCCCTATTGCATAAAACACAAAATACACCAAATTTCTCCACACCCAAGCTAGGCTGAATATTACCCATGTCTATACAAGCCCATATAATTCTTTAATTTCACATTTTAGTCCCTCAAATTATTATTTTTTCAATTAAGTCCTAATTACTCAAAATCATCAAAAATTTCAATACAAAATATGTTAATCTAAAACATATCTTTCATTTTTCATCATCAAACAACAAAAATCACAAGCTATCAACAATGGTACAACTCAAAATATTCATCAAAATCAAAAATTCAAGCATGGGTTTTTAAGATTACTAAGCAACGATCTCAAAAACGTAGAAATTATCAAAAACCGAAAAAAATCTAACCTTGATTGAGGTTTAAAAGTGCTGAACCCTAGCCTTTGTTTTTTTTCTATTTCTTTGTCTTATTTTCAGTGTATGAACAAGGAAAAATGATATGAAATAAACTTATTTTATGTTTATTATATTATAGTTTATAATATATTATTTCATTTCCAAATTTAACCTTAATTATAACATTATATTATTTCATTTAAATGTCCTTAGCCGTCCAACAGTATATATATTGGGCTAATTTCATCATAACTACTCTCATTTAGAAAGCCATCTACAATTAATCCCTTTACAAAATAAACTACCCACTTTTCAATTTACACGATTAAGTCCTTTTATTTAATCGGACACATAAACGATAAAATTAAATTACGAAAATTTCACAGATATAAATTCACACAAAATAAACACAAAAAATAATTTTTAAATATTTTTCTGACTCAGATTCGTGGTCTCGAAACCACCATTCCAATTAGGGTCTAAATAGAGCTGTTACAGAGTTAGACATGGGAATCATAATTAAAAAAATCCATTGTTTACCAAAAATGTCAAAGGTGAGAGTAGATATCGCATTGTACATGGAATGATAAGTAATAAGAAGAGATGAGTTGGTGCGTCTAAGGAACATAGACCACTGGATGAATGAGGAGTGCTGAGGATGTGTCTCTACACCTGATAGAGTGAAAAAGGAAACGAAACTCTTTGACTAAGAAGGTAAACATGGTACCTGTAAATACCAGCCCGCCAAGAAAACTATGAAATTATCGCATGATTTAAATAGCAGAGAACAATTTCGTATTTTGTAAGATGATAAAAAAATTACTTGAAGTATTTAATAAGCTTATTAGAATTCTCAAAGGAAGAAACATATGTTCAAGGCCAAATGGCTAGCAAAGTCCGTCAAAGAATAATGGATGCGGAGGTTAGATATAGCCATCGGGAATGGTAGGGATTTTGTGGAGCTTTCACAAGACAGAACTACATGTTCTAAGAAGCCTATATAAGAGATAGATCGACTGTGAAAAGGAAATCCAGTACTAGTAGTGAACGTTAGTGCTCTAAAGCAACGAGGACCATAAATAAAGGAAATGCCCACAAACTTTGAAGCTGCTTGGGTAGTTTCCCAACGTTGCTCGCCCAGGATAGTAAATGCAAATACTAGAGAGTTGAATTTTTGAGTTGGATGTTTTGCACTTTTCTTAAATTCTATATGTTGGTTATGGGGTCGTTGAGAGCACCAAAAATATCCTACCCCTATAAAATGTTGAAAATAATAAAAATAATAGTATAAGGGAAATAGGATCAAATCCTCAAGGACTGGATTTGCACAATTGCTTGTTCCTCGAAATCTTGGTCAAAATCGTGCCCAAGAAAACTTGCGTACCCGGAAAAGAAAAAAAATTAAAAGTTTTGATCTAGAAAAATTAAATAAAAATAGAATTAAAAGTTTTTATTGGAATTTCGAAAAATAAAAATAATAGAAATAAATAAAGTTGAGGAAAAGGTGTTCTTATAGAGAGGTTCCAGCCTCCGGTTCTCTCGATCCGCCTTGGGTTCAATCCTTGGCTTTTAGGAGATCCTTCTTAAATAGAATAAGCCAGTTATAGTGGAAGAGGACGCCTATGATCACCAGCTCCAAGAATTTAGACTTACAATTTAGAAGAACCTAACTTTAGCCAATAATCGTTTCTGTGGGATCATCTTATGCTAGATCATTACTTCCCAATGGCTAATCTCAAGCCATTTTATCTCTTGGGCTGGCCAACCTCTGGCGCAGTAAGCTAACAAACCGACTGTGTAACCTTCTCAAAACATACAAAGCGGTCGCCTTTGCACACATTGAAAAGATCACTTTTTAAGGGACATGAACAGAAGCGTCAGCCCCGTAATGCAGAGAAACGATGAATATTCGTCGAGAAAGATAAGTACGGATTCTATGCCTCAAGAACCCTTTTTTGGCGAATTTTGACAACCTTCGGCTAGATAGATTTAGTGGCTCATGATTTTTAGGGAAAAACAAATAAATATAATGGAAATAGAATTTTTATTAAAATATAAAAAGAACAAAAATGGCTAAACTTTATGGAGAGAAAGTGTTTACAGAAAAACATCTGTCCAATTTGTGTCATTCCATCCCCTATTTATAGTACCAAGAAACCTAGCATATTACTAATTAAATTCTATAAGATAAATACAAATAATTAAAGATAATTAAAAATAAATGAAAATAAATCCTAAAATTAAATCTAAATAATAATCCTTAATAATTATCCTAATATAATTACACATTAAATAAAGTCTTGTGCTTAAAATCTCTTCTTTTGCACTTTTGCCCTTATGTCTTCCATACTTGCATTTTTGGCACCACCTTTTTCCCTATGTCACATGTTGGCCCATTTTATCTTTAAATTTGCACTTTTTTCTTTAAATTTTCTTTTGCCACCAATTCAGTCCCTGAAAGATAAAAGACCATAAATAGCTCAAATTAGTAGGGTCATACTCAAAATAAACATACAATTAGCACATAAAATATGATGTTCTAAAGTATTATCAAATTCCCCCTACTTAGCCCATGCTTGCCCTCAAGTATGGTTCCTATCCACTGTGAAATTTAGAAATTGCCATGAAAGAAGTACTACTCCAAAGTTTTATAAAAATTAGTCAAAATGCATATGAAAAATAAAGAGAACCCTTAGCTTGTTTTAAGTAAAATTGAAAATGTATTCCAATTAACACACAAAAAATAAGATCGACTTGGATTAGTTCATGAAAATTAAGTAATTTACCAAACTTACCAAGACACCCTATTTTTTTCTACCTTTAGTCCTCAAATTTTATTAACACGCCTTTTTTTAGTTATTTATTTATTTAGTTTTGCTTAAGAATATATTAAACCTTTTGACGTGAAGAGAGATGACAGCCAAGCACCTCACCCTGGTTACTCAACCCAATACACTCCTAATTTTTATTTTTCTTAAGAACATATCGAACCTTTTGACGCGAAGAGAGATGACAACCCAAGCACCCTACCCCGGTTACTCAGCTAGTCACGTCTTAAACTGTACCCATAACCACGAAAACATTATTATTATTAAACAAAATTTTAATTTTGGAGGACTTAGGAGCAACAATTAAGTGTCAAAAATAGTTTCAGCAACCACTTTAATAGTCATGAACATATTTTAAGCATGCAATTGTATTAAGTGTCCTCTTTTCATTTAGACTTAATCAATTATACTATAAGCAAGATAGGGTTGACTTTATCGATCATAATTATTTATCCTAAAAGAAATAAAACAATGAAGATGAAATCAAATAGGCAAAATCATAACTAACTCAGTAGACAAAAAGCATACATGTGGGTCAAACAGTGGGTAAGTCGTGATCAAATTCTTGGGCATGAAAAGAGGTAGAATATTCTTAAAAAAATTATATGGGCAGCAACAACCAAAGCGGCAGCATCAACAACAAAAACAGCATCTAAAACGACAGAAATAATGAGAAATGCCTCCCCCTACTTAAAACACATAGTCCTCGATGTGGAATAAATAAATATATAGGCGGAAGAAAAGTTTAGAAGAACTCCCCATGTAATTACTGTCGTTCGCGCATAATGGCAATGAGTTCAGCTAGCTGCTGGCCAAAAGTGCTAAGTCGAGCCTCGATGCGCACTAAGCGTTGCTTAACAGTCATCGAAGGTTGGGTTGGAGTGGGTACTTCGTTCTGATTTTATTGTCGAAAGACTCATTCAACCGGTGTGAAGCGAACGCCTGGAGGGACAAAATGGAAGGAAGATGGAGTGCTAAGAAGTAGTCCCATCGAGTCGAGGCATCGAGCATCCAAAGGATCAGCCTGACAAGCAACATGCGAATCTGAAATAGGAGCATTAGAACCATGTAGAGAAAATAACTGTTGTGTAATAAATAAGCCTAAAATTAGAGGACGCTTTGCATTTATAACATATTTGAATTGAAACGCATACCAATAACCCAAATTTATCGGACGACCGGTATACATATACCATAATAAGAATAATTCTGTCTTCGACACGGTAGCCAGAGCATATCGACGGCCTGAAAATTTGTAAGCCAAATAACGGTGTATGTAACATAAGGCGGGGTTACGAAGCCATAAATCCTTTGATGTTTTTGGGCTATACATGGATTCGGCACTATCAGTTAACAAAGCGAAGGCCTCGAATGCCTTAAAATCTACAGGAAAAGTACATAGGCTATTTTTATAATTAGTGGACATAGTATAGTCCTCAGTCATAAAAAACAATGCAATATTGAAATCCATGAGGGATAAACTATGCATGGTACCAAGTAACCAAAATTTGACAACACTAGGTGTATCCAATGATATTTGACCGTGTCGCTAAAAACAGAAGGTTAGAATAAAACTCTAAAACTAGTTGCAAGATGTACAGCATCCAAAACAGGTAATGACAAACATTTGCAGGGAAGTATCTATTTTTGTCCAAGTCGGTCATACCTTTCCCGATCGGTGGCAGAAGTAAATGTCAGATTACCGTGCAATTAGCATTCTAGTGGAAGGATATTGACGCGCGATTGATAGGTGCAGCCACGGGTAGGTAATGGGCATTGGTCGTCGTGACTCTCAGAGGGACCGTTGTACATGTGCTGTTCGGCACTGTCGAAGTTGGAGTCGATGGAGGAACCGACGACCGAAGATGTTGGTTGGGTCGAAGGGCGTGGTGGCTGACGCCGAGATTAGTAGCGCGACAGCTCAGGCGTCGAACATAGCGGCTGTGGTGATGGGGGAAGGTGAAGAATAAGGCCGCGTGAAAGGGAAGAAAAAGCGACGAAAGAATGGCGTTGAGGAGAAGAGAGGGTGGGTACGTTACCAGTGAGCGGAGGAGTGGGAGAGTGTGTCGATGTTACGAGAAGCGGAGAAGAAAAAGGGGAAAAGAGGATGGCATGCCGTGCGGGTTGAGTGGAGAAGAGGAAGAGGAGGTTAAAGGCGTAGAAGAGGAGGAAGGGGAGGGAGTTTCGTGTGGCGGAAAAGAGGAGGGAAAGGGTGTGTTGTCGGCCAAATCGATGTGTCAGGGTGCCAAAAATCGACGCTGATGGCTGTTGACGGTAAAGGAAGGTTCAGCGACGGCTCAGCTTCAGGTTCTCACCATGGTGGTTGGAGATCAGCAATAGAGGGGGTGGGGAAGGGTTTCAGCAGCTGATGGAATTTTTAGGAAAAAATAGGTTGAAATTTTTAGGTTTTGGGGTTTTATTCGGCTGAATGGGTGTGTTTGGCTGTAGGTTTTGGATAGTCTAGGGTAAGAACACGCTATTCCTGGCTAGAATAGGAATGGAATAAAGGTTGTTTGGCTGCAGGTTTTGGATAGTTTATGGTAGGAACGTGCTATTCTTGGCTGGAATAAGGATGGAATGAGGGCTGTTTGGCTACAAGTTTTTGTTTCCCTCTTTTTTTTTCTCCCTATTGTTGCTTCGGTTTACCTAGACAGAAGAAGAATTTTATCAACATCCAAAAATAAAATAAAGTAAAATTAAATTAAATTAAATTAATTAAAATTAATAAATAAAAGTAAAAATAAAAATTGGGTTGCCTCCCAACAAGCGCTTATTTAACGTCGTTATCTCGATGTCGTGAAAGGTTCTATGGTGGTTCTAGATGAATCTTTTCAACCATGTGGGCTTGAAAATTCTCGTAAAACGACTTCAATCGTTGGCCATTAACTATGAACCATTTTCCTGATTCTTCACATTCTATTTCAACCGTACCATGTGTAAATACTTTGGTCATAATAAAAGGTCCTTGCCGTCGAGATCGAAGCTTACCTGGGAATAGCTTTAATACGGAGTTATAAAGCAAAACCTTTTGTCCTACCGAAAAATGCTTCTAAACTATTTTCTTATCATGAAACAGCTTTGTCTTGTCCTTATAAATGCGAGCATTCTCGTAGGCATCATTATGAATTTCCTCCAATTCTTGAATATCTAATTTCCTCGCCTTCCCTGTGGGTTCTAACTCCATGTTACATTGTCGAACATCTCAATAAGCTTTATGTTCCAATTCAACCAGAAGATGGTAAGCTTTTCCAAAAATAAGCTGATATGGGGTCTGCTAATTGGTCCTTTATACGTCATTCGATAGGCCCAAAGTGCATCATTAAGCCGAAAACTCCAATCCTTTCGGTTGGGTTGAACTGTTTTCTCTAAAATAGACTTGATCTCTCTATTCGAAACCTCTCCTAGGCCATTCGTTTGGGGATGGTAGGCTATGGCTATACGATGATAAACTCCGTATTTTGACAATAGTGCCTCTATGACTTTGTTGCAAAAATGGGTGTCATGACCACTGATCAGAGCTTGAGGTGTGCCAAACCTAAAAGAAGTTGTTTGTTTAAGAAACTCCACAACAGTTTTAGCATTGTCATTACGAGTAGGCTTTGCTTTTATCCATTTAGAAACATAGTCTACTGCAAGAATTATATATACATTTCTAAATGAGGAAATAAATGGGCCCATGAAATCAATGTCCTATACATCAAAAATCTCACATACATGAATGGGGATAGGGGCATTTGATTTCGTTTAGTGATGTTACCTGTATGTTGGCATTTATCGTAAGGCTTACAGAAATTATATGCGTCCCGAAAAATTGTGGGCCAATATAGCCCACACTCTAATATCTTGTGAGCAGTCTGTTTAGGGCCAAAGTGACCTCCGTAAGCTTCTATATTAAAAAAAGTAAGGATAGAGGTTACCTCGGTTTCTGGAACACATCGTCTTATTATCTGATTTGAACAGTGTTTCCACAAGTATGGGTCGTCCCAAATGTAATATCGAGCTTTCCATATAAGTTTGTCCTTCAAGGAACATGCTAACTCAGTGGGTAGCGAACCTGTGGTAGGAGATTTACTATATCCGCATACCATGGGTAATAAGCCTCGAAAAAAATAAGCTCTCATCAGGGAACTCACCCTTTATAGGGGTGTCATCATCAGGTATTTTTAACCTACTCAAGTGGTCGGCTACCAAGTTTTCGCATCCCTTTTTGTCACGAATCTCTATGTCAAATTCTTGGAGTAGCAAAATCCATCTAATGAGCCTTGGCTTTGATTCCTTCTTCGAGATTAAGTACCTGTGAGCTGTATGATCAGAAAAAATAATCACCTTAGATCCCAATAAATATGACCGAAATTTATCCAAAGCAAATACAACAACTAAGAGTTCTTTTTCTGTGGTGGTGTAGTTGTTTTGTGCAGCATCTAGGGTTTTTAAGACATAGCAAATGACATGAGGCTCTTTGTCTATCTTTTGCCCTAATACGGCCTCCACACTACGTTCGCTTGCATCGCACATAATTTCAAAGAGGTAGTTCCAGTCTGGTGCTTGTACTATAGGAATGGACACCAACTTCTACTTGAGTGTATCAAATGCCTCTTTGCATTTTGGGCCAAACTCGAATTTCTTATCTTTCTGCAATAACTCGCACAACGGTTCAGCTACTTTGGAAAAGTTCTTTATAAAAATCTTTTAAAATCCTGCATGGCGAAGGAAAGAATGTATCTCCCTTACAGTAGAGGGATATGGCTAAGAATTTATAATGTCAGTTTTGGCCTTATCGACCTCAATTCCCTTAGCTAAAACTATATGACCTAGAATCAAACATTTGCCTACCATAAAATGACACTTTTCATAATTCAAGACAAGATTAAATTCTATGCACCTATTTAAAATAATCGTGAGGTTTTTAAGGTATTCGTTAAAATAATTTTCATACACAGTAAAATCATCCATAAAAACTTCGATAATTTTTTCCACATATTCAAAAAATATACTCATCATGCATCTCTGGAAAGTGGCCGGCACATTGCAAAGTCCAAATGACATCTTTCTGTACACAAATGTGCCGAATAGGCACATAAAAGTGGTTTTTTCCTGGTCCTCTGGTGCGACTGGAATTTGGAAGAAACATGAGTAACCATCAAGAGAAAAAAAGTGAGTTTTACCAGCTAATCGCTCAAGAATTTGATCTATAAAAAGAAGAGGGAAGTGATCTTTTCTAATGTAAAAATTCAACTTCCTATCATCAATACAGACACGCCACCCATTCTGCACTCGAGTTGGTAACAAGTCACCTTCACCATTTTTCTTTACTGTCAAGCCCGTTTTCTTAGGCATGACTTGTATCGGACTTACCCATCTGCTATCTGAAATAGGGTAGATGATGTCAGCATCCAGCAACTTCATTATCTCCTTTTTTACTGCCTCCATCATATTCGGGTTCAACCATCTTTGCACCTCTCTTCTTAGTTTAGTGTTTTCCTCCAAGTAGATTCTGTTTGTGCATGTCAAAGGGCTTATCCCTTTTAAATCGGAAATAGTCCAGCAAATCGTCTTTTTATGATTTTGTAGTACCCAGATCAAACTTTCTTCTTTGAGCTTAGAGAGTTTACTTGAAACTATAATCTATAGGGTATTACCTTTCCCCAAAAATGCATACTTAAGATGTTTGGGAAGCGGCTTTAATTCAAAATCTGGAGCCTGCACAACATAAGGTAAAAGTTTAGTGTTTGATGGAGACAATAACTCATTAACAGATTCATAATCATCAATTATAAATTCAGATTTATCTTTATAAATAGACTCAAAAGTCTCCTCTACTAAAGAGTCAATTATGTCGACACAGTTTACACTCAATATTTTGCTTGGATGACTAATAGCATTGTAGACATTGAACTTCATGACCTCCCTATCAATTTCCATCATAAGAGTTCTACTTCGCACATCAATTTGGTGCTAGCGGTACTAAGGAAAGGTCGACCCAACAAGAGGTTTGAAGATCCAAGAGTGCTATCCTCCTCTATTTTTATCACATAAAAATCTACAGGGAAAATAAGTTCGTTAACTTTTACCAATACGTCCTCGAGGACTCCTTTGGGATACACAATGGACCTGTCTGCCAACTGAATGATAACACTTGTTTTTGTTAAAAAAAACACGCGTTAAGTAATTCATATATAAAATAAGGCATTACATTTATTGAGGCCCCTAAATCACACATAGCCTTCTTAATTCCCAAATGGTCTATCTTGCATGGTATTGCAAACATGCCCCTACCTTTACATTTTGCTGGCATCTTCCGCTGTAACACTGCAGATACATTTTCACCAACACTTACCTTTTCATTACCTGTTAATTTTCATTTGTTGATGCAGAGTTCTTTAAGGAACTTGGCATACTGCAGAATTTGTCTGATGGCATCCAACAGTGGTATATTGATCTCGACATTTCTGAATGTTTCGAGGATGTCTTTGTCTTCTTTGTCCTTTCAACATTGATTTAATCGTCCTAGAAATGGAGGTTGAATTTTTGGAAATAGGGGTTTTGGTTGAACCTGTTCGTCATTTTCGTGATTTTTTGGGCGATTTCTTAGCTAAGATTCCTGCCAGAATTGGTTCCAGTACCTTTCCACTTTGTAGTGTCACTACATTCGCGTTTTGTCTCGGGTTCAGTTCTGTTTGTGACGGTAGTTTCCCTTGAGAACTTATTTTCTCAATTGATATGGTCAATTCTCTTATAGACACCTCTGTTTTTTGTTGAAAATCAAGCATATTAACTGCTAATTTATTGACCAAAGTTTCCAGAGAATTACCTGAATCTCATGGCTGTTGTGGAACCCGATTTTGGTATGGCTGGTTATATCGTGGATTGGGCCCATAACTTAAGTTAGGGTGGTCCCTCCATCCTGGGTTGTAGGTGTTAGCGTAAGGGTTGTATCACCTTTGTGGCAGCCCAAGGAAATTTCCCACAGCATTTAAATGAGCCATAGTATCATCATACAAACTGGGACATGCATCAGTTGTATGCACATATTCTGCATACTCGGGCTGGTTTGGGTTTTTCTGCAATAAGAGAACTCACAATATCAGTAAGTCTATCAACTTTATCTTCTAAGGTTGAATTACTTAGCTGGTGAACCCTTCTAAGGGGTTCAGGATTGGCTCAAAATTACTAAGTATTTGCAGCCATCGTGGAGATCAAGTCTCTTGCTTGTTGGGGAGTCATGTTGACCGATGCTCCTCCACTAGTAGCGTCTACCATATTGATCTTTATGGGTTTCAAGCCATCATAAAAATATTGGAGAAGAGATTCTTCTGTAATACCATGTTGTGGACAGCTTGCACACAGCTTCTTAAATCGCTCCCAATAGTCATAAAGGGACTCTGCTTCTTTTTTCCTTATTCCAACGATCTCTCTTCTTAACTCAACTGTACGTGATGCTGGAAAAAAGCTGTTGAGAAATAAATGAGAACGATCAGCCCAAGTTGTAATAGATCCAGGAGGCAAGTAAAATAGCCACTCCCTAGCTGAATCTGCTAGGGAAAAATGGAAGCACGCAGTTTAATTTGCTCCTCAGTTACCCCCTGAGCTTTCATGCTAAGACAAACCATATGAAACTCTTTCAGATATTTGTGGGGATTTTCGTTTTGCAACCCACGAAAAGTTGGCAGAAGTTGGATTAAACCTGAATTTAATTCAAAATCAGTTTCCATAGTAGGATATGCGATGCATAATGGCAGTTCTTCTACTGGAGCTTCGGCTAGTTGCCGAATTGTTTGAGTCATTGGTTGATGTGCTAGATTTGGGTTTTCATTAACCCTAGTGTTAAGCACTTCTTCTGGGGAATTGAATTCTACTTTTTCACTTTCAAATATTTGAATAGGGTTTTCGTTAACTCTAGACTCTACTTCGTCATCGATTTCGATTTCTGGTGGTGGGTTACTCTGAGTCTCAACCATTCCTGACTGCTTTTTGCGTAACTTTGTTTCCTTGCGATGGCTCTTGTAGTCTTCTCTATCTCTGAATCAAACTCAATAGTACATGGAGCAGATCTGGTTATAAGAAACAAAGAACAAGATCAGTACATTACCGATCCCCGACAACGGCACCAAAATTTGATGCGGTTGTTGAAAGCACCGAAAATATCCTATCCCTATAAAATGTTGAAAATAATAAAAATAATAGTATAAGGGAAGTAAGGTCAAATCCTCAGGGACCAGATTTGCACAATTACTTGTTCTTCGAAATCCTGGTCAGAATCGTGCCCAAGAAAACCTACGTAGCTGGAAAAGAAAAAAACAGAATTAAAAGTTTTGATCTGGAAAAATTAAATAAAAACAGAATTAAAATTTTTTATTGGAATTTTGAAAATTAAAAATAATATAAATAAATAAAGTTGAGGAAAATGTGTTCTTATAGAGAGGTTCCAGCCTGCGGTTGTCTCAATTTGCCTTGGGTTCAATCCTCGACTTTTAGGTTATCTTTCTCAAATAGAATAAGCTAGTTATAGTGGAAGAGGATGCCTACAACCACCAGCTCCAAGAATTTAGACTTACAATTTAGCGGAACTTGACTCTAGCCAACAATCGCTTCTGTTGGATCATCTTATGCTAGATCATCACTTCTCAATGGTGAATCCCACGCCATTTTGTCTCTTGAGAACCTCTGACGCAGTAAGCTAACGAACCGACTGTGTAACCTTCTCAAAACATACAAAGCGACCGCCTTTGCACATATTGAAAAGGTTACTTTTTAAGGGACATGGACAGAAGCGTCAGCCCTACAATACAAAGAAACGATGAATATTCGTCGAGAAGGCTAAGTACAAATTCTAAGCCTCAAGAACCCTTTTTTGGGGAATTTGGACAACCTTCGGCTAGATAGATTTAGTTGCTCATGATTTTTGGGGAAAAACAAATAAATATAATAGAAATGGAATTTTTATTGAAATATGAAACGAACAAAAAAGGTTAAACTTTATGGAGAGAGTTTTTACAGAAAAAGATCTGGCCAATTTGTGTCACTTCATCCCCTATTTATAGTACTAAGAAACCTAGCCTATTCTTAATTAAATTCTATAAGATAAATACAAATAATTAAAGATAATTAAAGATAATTAAAGATAAATGAAAATAAATCCTAAAATTAAATCTAAATAATGATCCTTAATAATTATCCTAATATAATTAAACATTAAATAGAGTCTTGTGCTATAAAATCTCTTCTTTTGCACTTTTGCCCTTATGTCTTCCATTCTTGCATTTTTGGCACCACCTTTTTCCCTATGTCGCATGTTGGCCCATTTTATCTTCAAATTTGCAATTTTTGCCTTGAAATTTCCTTTTGCCTCCAATTCAGTCCCTGAAAGATAAAAGACCATAAATAGCTCAAATTAGTAGGGTCATACTCAAAATAAACATGCAATTAAAATATGTCGTTCTAGAGTATTATCAGTTGGTGTCACTAAGTTCTTTCGAACTTATAAGTTTTCTGCTCAAATCTAGGCTAGTTAAAGATTTAGACATTGCGAGTGACCAAGCCAAACTTTGCTAGGAGTGAGGCGAAATACAGAATGTTGTATGTGTACAAAAGGACACCCGTAGAGGCTCCGCTTCGGGGGCTTAGAGGTCGTTTTATGTTTTCGAGTCTTGGTCCAAAAACTTTGTAATTTAGTAATGAAAATGAAACTCTAAAGTTTTATCATTAGTCAATATAAATTGATTAAGTAATTTAATTTCAGAAAGGAAATTCCGTTAAGAAATTTGGGTTATTGTGGCATCTGATACCCAGACTCAATGAACAGGTCAGTCAACGGGTGTTACATGATGTAAATGAGGTTTTTTTTTTAAGTGATTTGTAACAATTAGGGTTGGTGTTGGGGATGCAATTATTTTTTTGTGTAAGGGTAGATTGAGCTTAAACCAAAAGGTGATCTAGAAGATTGTTGAATAAGATTCATTCACTAAGTCAGGTTCTACAACATATGATTGTTTCCAAACCGCATTAATAAATGACTATGTATGAATCTCTCCTTACTTTTTCTGTTTTTGTTTTTGTTTCGTTGACTAATTAATCTTGTGACTAATCACGTATTTGGACAGTTAGGTTAAACTTATAGTAAATTGACATAATTTTCAAGTGGTATTAGAGCTTGACTTCAAACATACTTGAAGGTGATCCTATGTTCGGCTTGCAGTAATGAAGTCTAAGAATAAAAGTCATTTTATCACACATCCACCTTCGGTGATTAATTTATCAAATCCAAGCAATGACAATGATGTTCCATTTAATATAGGGATACATTTAGTTAGATTGATAAATAAGATGGAAGTGATGTTGCAAATGAATAAATCTTTGAAGAAAGAAGTTGTAATCCACAAAAGAGAAAAAGAACAGCTCAAAATAGTGGTCAAAGTGAAAGATTATGTAACTGTTGCTCTCAAAAATGCTAATGAGATGCTTAATGAATCTTCCAATGAAAAGGATAAGATGATTGCTAAAGCTTGTGCAACTTTGAAAGCAAAAAAGTAAGAGTTATATAATGTTAAAGCTATTCTAAAAAAATATGAAAAGCAAAGTGATGATATCTTAGCTATTGGGAGATTCAAACCTAGTCATGATTAACTTGATAAGAAACTTATATCTCATATGATTTTTGTTAAATGTAAAGAGATAATTATTTCTTCTTCTTTTAAGATAAGTAAAATAGATAATAAAAGACATGTTTTCTACCATTGTGGAAAGTCTAGCCCAACTTCCTTTTCGATGACCAATTTAGCAGATCCCAATTTCAGCTAGCCTGCATTAGCCTTAAGCCTGCCTCCTTCTGTTGACCCATAAGGCCCTTGCCCTTTTGTTACTATGTTACCTCCGCCCTCCTTATGTTGTTTTGGGCCCATGAAAGATGGGTCAACTTCCTTTTTTGGGCCAATGCTACTTGTAACACCCCTTACCCTTATTCGACACCGAAACAGGGTACGAGGTGTTACCAGACATAAACTCACACAACCATAAAAAACTAAGACATGAATTTCCGTCCAAATTTAAAAATTTTCATTCACATGTATATCATCCCTTATATAGGTCCACGAGACCCAAATCATACATTGGGTGTGGTTCGAGACTAAACTGAGAACTTTGGAAACACTTGGAAGACTTAGAAAAATTTCCATGAAAACAGGGTTACACGCCAGTGTGGGTAGGCCGTATGGTCACACACGCCCGTGTGGCTTGGGACACGCCCGTGTCCTCAGCCCGTGTAACTCTCTGTTTATGATGTCATCAACTAAAATAGGGTCACACGGCCAAGTCACACGTGTCCTTTACATGGCTGAGACACACGGCCGTGTCTCTGCCCGTGTGTTTACTACTTAGCATTCTGTTTTACCTAATTACGGTGCAGGGGACACACGGCCAGAACACACACCTATGGGGCAGATCGTGTGTCACACACGGCCTAGACACATGCCCGTGTGTCTAACCGTGTGGACAACTTTAAGGCTATTTTCAAAGCCTTTTGCCACCCTTAGACACTCACATGCTTAGACATATTTCATGGCACACAACATGTCACATTTTGACAATCAAACATACCTAATCAAGACTAATCCATGTCCATGTAATGTCACTATTTCACATACTCAAATTAACTTAAGGCATTCCACACCAATTTCATATCCAATCAACATTATTAACCTACTCTCAATTCACACATTTAAACCATGATCATAGCCATACCAATTTTGTCATCATTCATTCATAATACCCATATGACATATAACACAATCCATCATCATCAAGACTTTGACACATGCATGCATAATTAATTAGGTTTACAGCCCAATAATCAATATGAACCATATCTCATGGCCATATACAAAATGAATCACCAAATCATTATAAGCCAACACACTTGGCCAAATTAATAATGACATAATTAATCAAAATTCAAAGTCCCTATACATGCCATAAACTAAAAATTGCGTTCACTTGTACCTAAATAATAGCTTGATAGTGTGATGGTATCTCCGGTAGTCTCCAACCCGAGCTATCTAAATTAACCTATAAGAGATGGGAAAGGAAGGGGGTAAGCTTCAAAACTTAGTAATTTCATATGCAAATAATAAACAACAATTAATATTCATCTACTTTATCCATCCATGAGAATACTATTATTACAATTAAATCTTAAGATTTCCACTTATTCGTTCGTAGTGCTTACTCTTTTAACTCATAAACACCATTTACATGCCTTGGCATTAGCCTAGCCACTATAGTCTCCCCATTATAACATATCACATTAATTAACAAGTTATTTTCATCCTCTTAATCACATGCACATTATTTATGAGTAATCATAATTTCAACATATAGTTCAACCACCTTTCACTTGTCTAAGCTTGTATCTTACTATACTCTTATAATGACTTTATTCGGCAATTATGCATGTCTTTCCTTTCCTCATATTCAATGAAACACAATTTAAATAAATGAAATGTACTATATCACAAATCAATTAGGCTCATAAGCCTATCACATGATCATTATCAAATCTTATCATGCATCCATTCATTAATAATGTAGATCATTTGCCACAAGGTTATCAATGTTTCACATGCATAACTTGTTCGTGTACATTCTTACCACATATTCATCATATACCAAATTCACTTTTCATGAGTTCTGTGTACATACTAGTACCGCTCGCGATATAGTCACATACTTTCACGTTCTTAACATACTCATTGAAATACAATTTAAGCATATAAACATATTGGATCACATTTCAATTCGGCCCAAAAGCCTAACAAATAATCATCATTTAAATTTATCATATATCCCACATCACAAGTATGTACACTATCAATCACAATGAACAGTAAACAATTATTTCCACAATAATCATGAATTTACAATTATAGGCTTACGTACATGACTGTTCACTCGTAGTAATTTCATTCACATGCTCATCTTAGATTTACCTGTTGAACACTCGGAATACCATTGGATACATGGAAGGCTCACACATAAGTGCCACATACGTAGCTAAAGCTACCTCATATCACATAACACATAAAAGCTTATTCTCGAGCTACTCACGGGTCTGCTCACACAAGCTGTCGGTCAGGACATAGCTACACGGGCTGCTCACACAAGCTGTCAGGTATCCGCAACAC
Organism: Gossypium hirsutum; assembly: GCF_007990345.1. Classification (NCBI taxonomy): domain Eukaryota; kingdom Viridiplantae; phylum Streptophyta; class Magnoliopsida; order Malvales; family Malvaceae; genus Gossypium; species Gossypium hirsutum. The sequence continues at coordinate 42,249,906 of NC_053424.1, forward strand.
ATGTTAGACTACCTAGCCACCGGTAGGACGTACAAGACCAGCACCTGGAACCACATAAACATATATCACATATCTCATTAGCTCATAAATCACATGATTCTTAGTGACTTGTCACTTGTATCCTAAACTATTCCTAAGGTTCAAAAGGGTTTTTTTTCACTTATCCAAACTTCGTCAAACACAACCATAGAATCATTTCTTTCATGCATTATCAAAACAATTAAAATATTTAAAATACAAACATAACATAACATTATTTACATACGAACTTACCTCGACACCAAAATGGCAAAAAGGGACCTAACCGTTAATTTTTTGTTTTCCCCCGTTCTAGGTCCGAACCTCATTTTCTTTGATCTATAACATCACATTTAGCCCACTTATTAGTCACAATATTCAATGTGACCTAAAAATCATACTATAAAAAATTGTATTTTTTCCCCTAAACTTTGTCATATTTACACTTTTACCCCTAGGCTCGTAAAATGATTTTTATTCAATTTCTTTAACAAACAAGCCTAGCCGAACCATTTTCATAACTATAAAAGCCCAAAATTTCTATTAAAACTCACTTTTACTACATATTTTATAATTTTTACAATTTAGTCATTTTGGACGTTTTCACCGAAAATCACTTAGTAAAAGTCATTTCTTACACATCAAACTTTCATAATCTATCATGAAACATCAAAACACATGCATGTCACACATGGATAAATTTTTAAACATCAACCCTAACCCAAATAAATGGTAGAAATATATAGATCTTGCTACGAGGATTTTAAAAATATAAAAATCATTAAAAACGGGGTTAGAACGGACTTACAATCAAGCTTGCAAGCTTGAAAAACCCTAGTCATGGTTTCTCCATGCAAGTTGCGGCCAAGGGGTTGAAGGTGGACAAAAATTGACTTTTAATTTTGTTTTTAATTCATTTTAATAACTATATAACCAAAATGCCCTTAATGAAAAACTTTGGAAACATGTCTAACCATGTCCATTTTTGTCCACCAACTTAACCAATGGTCTAATTACATATAAGGATCTCCAATTTAAAATTTCATAACAATTGGACACCTCCAACATGTACAACTCAACTTTTGTGCTTTTTACAATTTAGTCCTATTGACTAAATTGAGTGCCCAAACGTCAAAATTTTTTAACGAGATTTTCATGAAATCATTTTGTGAAATTCTAGACCATAAAAACATAATAAAAATAAATTTTCTTACGTCAGATTTGTGGTCTCGAAACCACTGTTTCGACTAGGACCAAAATTGGGCTGTTACACTACCGGCTTGTTCACCTTGTAGCCTGGTTTAGCCTTCAACCCAGAATGCTCTTCTTGGTCACCCTCTCCTACTACTAGGGTTTCTAGTGCATGCTAACCTATGTTGCTTGGTGTCCCCATAACCTTGCCGTCGTTCCCCTTCACTGCCCTCAACAATTGTCAACCTTTCTTTTCCACTAACATCCAAGGGCCATAAGTGCTCGATTTTGCCACCAATTCATCTATATTTGAGTCTGGCTTTGGTCTTTGCTCACTCTTTCCAATCGCATCCCCTTCCCCCTGATTCCTTTTGGCCATTAAATTCCTTAAGGAAAAGCTCTTTTATGTAGCCATAATGTCTACACGAGAAGCATACAATGGGTAAATATTCATATTCTACCCGCTGAAGAGCCTCGTTAATCAAAACCTGGGGTATTAGAGGCTTGTCTAGATTCACATAGACTGCCAACCTTGCAAATCTTCCCCAAATCCCAGCGTCAGTGTTGAAATCCAACTTAGCGACGTTCCCTATCGTACCCCCTATTCCCATAGGATTCTCCGCTTATACATGTGCCCAAGCAAACCCGGGAGCCGAATCCAAGCCATGACCATGCTTGGATAACGCTGAGAAGTGCTAAAATCCTTGATCCAGGGTTGGACGGTAAGGTACTGCCCATACACAATCCAAGGTCCTTGGGATAGTACCTTCTCAAAGTCCTCCATACTTTTAAATTTTGTAACACCCCTAACCTGTATCCATTACCAGATTAAGGTTATAAGGCATTACTGTATAAAATACAGTTCAGTACACTCATTCCTCACATTTCATACACCAAGAATTAATAAACATTTAAAACTTATCAATTTCAAATATCCACATTTCACTTATTATAAATTCGAATACATGGGTCATAATTCCAATTCAGAAATAATTAAACCTTACCGAACATATCTTGCAAATAAGCACATTTCAAAAATTCCACTAATTCAGTACGAACATATAACAAAACCCAACTGATTATGTTCCATAATTACTAAATTCGAACCAAACTTGTATATATCAAAGACATGCTCACATATTTCATACTTCCAATATTTAGTTCCTTATATCCATCATATTAATGCCATTTTCATAATTAAAATCATATTCCATTATATATCATTACACTTCATACTTCGAATATTTGCCAATTTCTATCTCATTAATCGTATATCAAACATATCATTTGATAACTTCTGCACAAGTTCATAATAAAACCAATTGAATCATATTACATGAATTATTATGCAATCACATATGAAACTTAAATACATTATAACATGGCCGAACATACTAATGATGCATATATATACAAGTGCGCAATTCATCCTAAAAATAAAAGCCATACTTAGCACTTGAACACAAAAATAACACTCCAGCGTGCATCTAATTCATATCTATATTAATATACCTAAACTTCATATTTTTATCCTATTAACTAACCCAAAACATACTTAACCATTACCATCATTAACCATTTGAACCCATACCAATACAATCAACCAAAACAATCATAAAACATATTCATTACTTACCACTTAGTAACTGAACCTGTTAAGTTAATATACTATCATCCACCATTCTAATTATTCCACATTTCATATTTCCAAAATGAGCTAACTATTAAAACGACTACCAAAACCAAACTCATTAAACATTTTAATTAAAAACATGTAAAACCAAACTTAAGCATAATAAGCAAGTCATTTTCGCATGGCTTTAAATACATACTCATTCAAAATAATTAACTCCAAGACTAGCCTATACATGCCACATAACCGAGTCTCAAAATATTATTTACTAAAATGATAACAGGATAGTGTAATGTCGTCTCCATCGACTTTCCAACCCAAGCAAATCTCCGAAAATCTATAAACATAAGAAAAACAAAACACAGAGTAAGCTTTTAAGCTTAGTAAGCTCGTATCTTAATAAACTTAACATAACAAATACTTTCATTACAATGTCGTAAACATAATATGCTATCTCACACAACCTTTCTAAATTTCATAACATGTTCTTATATCAAATTATCATCATTCAATTTTATACTTACTCACTTAACCAACTTTAACTTTCACAAACTTATTCAATTAAATTTTCATACATCAACCCTTTCACACTTTCATATAGCCAAATGAACACATTATGGGAAATAACACATTTAATTATATATCTTTCTCATATGAATCTCGTATGATCATTTATAATCAAATTCACTTTTCATTCATATAGCATCTGACAAATTTCACATATCTAACTTTACAAATCACATCTTATTCATTCATTTATGTTTCATCGGCACATAATCATATTTCATTTCCACATACATCACAATACATTCTTTCCACATATACTTCCTTATTTTCAAATAGGTAATCAATTATCACGTACCTGATCATTTTAGCTCATTTAACGTATTCAACAACCATATCAGTAATAAAGCTTTTAGGCATAAACTTATAATAATTCGCCGGCATAAAGCCTGCTAGGCCTAAGCCTGTATCTCACACCATCACAAGGCCTGCTAGACTCAAAGTCTGATTTTATACACCGGAAATAAGCATGCTAGGCATAAGCCCGATTTAATTCACCAGCACAAGGCTTGTTAGGCTCAAAGCCCGAATATCACCATTATAAAGTCGTCTCATAAACAATTCATATAATATAGCATGTATACTTATTCACTTTGCTCGATTTAATCATTCAATCAAAATTTATAATTTCCCTTTGAATCATTCGATATTTCGCACACTAAGTGTCATTCTCAATATCTCACACACTAAGTGCCATTCTCAATATTTCATACACTGAGTGCCATATTTGATTGCCCCGCGCACTAAGTACCACATTTAGTTGATATGTCGTCAGACATTAAAATATTCACGTCTATACAATTTATATGATATTAAAGCATTAGAAGCATAAATTTAACAATGCTTATTGCATAGAACTTACCTGGCTAAATTGTAGAGATACCAAAGTTTAGGGGTATTTTGGTAATTTTCTCATTTTCCTCGATTTTCCACCCGATCTTGATCTAAATTAATAATTTTATTCAATATATTAATTTAGACAGTAAAACACTTCATTTCATACAATTTGGTCATTTTTTCATTTTTACAAAATTACCCTTAAAGTTTTACTTTTATTCATTTTTAGTCCCTAGGCTCAAAACATGCAAATTAACCATTTTTAACCATAATTAAGCTTAGCCGAATGTTCATGGTATCAAAACAATCCATAATTTACTTTATGGAAAAAATATAGTTTTGCCCCTAATATTTCAACTTCTTTACAATTTAGTCCCTATATCATAAGAGTGCAAATTCATGAAATTGAGTAAAAGTATACTATAGCCGAATATCACTAGTGTCTCTAGCAGCCCACACATTTCATTTATTTGACATTTTAACCACAAATTTTTCACATTTATCAATTTAGCCCTTAATTATCAATTTCACAAAAATTCACTTAACAAAAAGTGTTTAACTACCAACAAGGACTCATATTCTTCCATTAAAATTCAAAGCCCTATTATACTCATCAATGGAAAATATCAAACTATTCAATGGTTTTACAAAATAGCCCCCTCATTAGATAGATTAAACAATAACAATCCCGAAAATATAAAAATAATTAAAAACGGGACTAGAAATGCGTACCATGCATTAGCCGAAAGTTGGAAGCTTCTCCCATGGCTTCTCAAGCTTTCATATTCGGCTGGTAAAAAGAGAATGAAAAAGATGACACCTTGATTCTTTTATTTCATTCATTTTATTATTTTTTAACCAATTTACAATATTAACCTTTATACACTTTATTTATTACACCAAATGCCAAGCCATCATATCCCACTATCTCTTTAATGGGCTAATTACCAAATAAGGACTTCCACTTTAAAGTTCTATAGCTATTTAATACCTTTAGCTTATAGAACACAACTTTGGCACTTTACGCGATTTAGTCCTTTTTGCTTAATTAACTATCGAAACGATAAAATTTTTCAACAAAACTTTAATACCATCTTATTGCCACTACATAAATATTTATAAAAATATTTACGACTCGGTTTATAGAAACAAGGTCCCGATACCTCATTTTCTAAACCCACTTGACCTTAGGGTCATACCACTTAAACTTAATAAATCACTTATAAAACAAAAATCACAATATCAAAAACATTTTTAAAATCACAATTAACTCGTAAATATAAAATATAATATTTACAAACCTACTCGTCAGATTTGGTGGCCCTGAAACCACTATTGATTAACCCTAAAAACGGGCTGTTACAACTCTCTCCCCTTAGGGATTTTCGTCCTCGAAAATCTTACTAGAGAATAAATTAGTGATTTTCTTTCACCAACCTCAACAATTTCTCACCTAGCCTCAAATTTCTCAACTTTTCAATCTCATGAGCTAAGATTATGATCTACTCTTTGGTATACATCATAACAAGCTGAGTTTCTACTTCTGTAAGAGATACTATAGATAGAGGATCTTATTTGTATCATCACATCATATATATAAGAAACACATTACGGGTCTTCTCAAGTTCTGATAATAATCTCATTCAATCCGATGAATTGCGAACTCAACTTCTCTTTATAGCTAAATCTAGAAATTCTATTCCCACTATAATACTTTTACAAATACTCAATTTTCTAATTGAAAATTCAATGCTTTTACGCATCAAGCCCACATATATTTTCTGCAAATCTGAAACTGCTTTTAGACGGTCATGAATTACTTTCATTTCCCCTCAGTCTTTCCAGTCACATCGACCCCAAAATTCTTTTTATAAAAATTCAATTCAATACAACGAATTTCAGTAATTGCAACAATACCACACTCATACAATGCTATCTTAACATTCATCTCATAACTATTATTATTATACTCAAACTTAACCAACAATAAATGTCTTTCTCGGTTGTTTTCAAGTTCTAGAACACAGTGTTACAAAGTAATTCCATACCCAAAGCTCACAGTAGTTTATTTTAGTAACACGATATAATCCTTATGTCTTCATTTGAACAATGAAAACTAGCACTCTTTTAGTACTCCCCGTACGGACAGATAATTACCACTGTACTAGATGTCACAATTGTTGTAAAATCTCTGGATTTCTCAATACACAAACTCTATCTCGACACAATGAACGATTGTCGGTTCCAATCTGAAATTCTAAATCAGAAGTCAATTTACGTTGTACCCTTTTTAACTTGTAATTCACTGACACACCTCTTAGCCTCACAAATTTGCTAATTAAACATCAATTTAGTTTCTAGCTCAGCCAATAACTACTCATCATTTGATAAGATTAATCACATGATTATCTGTCGTAAAACACATAAATATTCTCGCTCAGAACCCCAAATACTATAATCATTTGCCCAGATTGATAATCAATCACTGACTCATAATCTTTCAACAGTTCAAACCATCTTTAATTCTTGTGTCGAATAACTCTTTACCTGATGCAGGCTAAACCAGAACTAACATTTCAATTAACAATGTCTTCAACTGTTGACCACTTTATTAATAAATATCACATCATTCAGACTTCCCAATCACGATCTATAAGAACATTTCTCAATAAAACCATTCTGATGGATATAATTATGTATCATATTTTCTAGAATATGAATCCTGCATTCAGAATATTCATCTATTTATCTGTGAACATTCAAAGTTTGTTTCCACCCTGTAGATAGATTCAGATACAAGTAACTCGATTAATCCTTCAAGCAATTAATCCAATCAAACTAGACAACTGAATCGATCTCGACTATCAAGTAATAACTTTTCAATTATTAATCAACGAAGCTTTAAACCATACTGAAGCCATAACCATCAGATAAATTAAAATCATAGTGCCATAATAAGGCTGACATCTCAACCGTAGATATATAATGTCCCAATTATCAATAATGCATTTTGAACATAAGAGAAATTGAAATATAATTACAGTTATTCAATAGATATTTTTCACAGATAACCATATAGAATCATAAGAAAGTAGAGATATTGTAATTCTCAAATATATCACTATACTGATCTTTTTAAGAAAGCAGCCATATCAGATGGCAGATATCTCAATGATGTCTCAGAGGAAATCCAAAAGTAAAGCATCACTCATATGCACCGGAATCAACAGTAACAGAAACAATATAATCTTCGTGTATACTAAGCAGATCAACAACCAGTAGGAGCAGAATACCAGCATCACACAGATTTAATCGTCGATCTTTTCTTTCAATAAAATGAAATAGAATACTAGAGAAAGATATAATAATGCCGATTGTAACCCGAACAGCCCAACAATACTTTCATATATCAATATATATAGATAACGTTCTCATATGATAAGAATTTCATCTAAAAATATATAGCTTCACATACCTCTAAGGATAATTGAACACATAGAGTACCCAGAAGAGTTCTTGTAAACCATTCGACTATAATCGCTGTGCTCAAATATCTTTATAATTCAAATATGATTCTACTGTCTATCTCTGACATCACTAATTTCTCATTATCCCAACACTAACAGAGGCCAATTCAAAAGAACTTCCAGTTAATATATTCTTTAGATATCATACCTGAATATTTGGTTTCATCTAATTCAACTTTTCTTTTAACAGTGACTTTGCATATTACAAATGGCCTTCAACACGATCCAATATCTTTTCTGTTACTGTCTTCACTTGTGGACTCATTCTCTTATCTGATCACAGTACTAATCCTTCAATCACAAGACTCTGTCATTCCACACTTGTAAGCTTATTTAAGCCATATAATACGGATTTCATTACAATACTTCACGATGAGGGGGTGAGGGTCATAAAGCCTCAAATTTATCTCCCATATATACATGCACATCAGACATACTATTATGAATGGCCAATTCATTACTAATTCCACATTCTCAAAACTCCTAACCATCTTTTACTTATGATCACTTTTGTACTCAACACATAATTCATACGCTAAATCAAATCATTAATTCATAATCAAAATATTCACGTAATAATCACATACCAAACATCACAACTCATATTCATATAATTATAACATTTATCAATAGCAGAATATCATGCATTCTGATTTATATCTTTATGAGTTTCAACTCATCACCAACACATTTTCACTCAAGCGTTTGAGTATAGCATTCTGTACTATCGGAATTAGCTCGGTTGGAAAGCATATCTGTCTCATCAAAATAATTTTCGTCAGAGTCGGGAGATATCACACTATCACAGGTTAAATGTGGCATGTATAGCTAGACTCACATACGCTATGGTAGTCCTAGAACCGACTAAACCATAGCTCTGATACCAATCAAAGGTAACACCCCTAACTTGTATCCATTATCTGATCAGGGTTATGAGGCATTACTGTATAAAACACAGTTCAGCACACTCATTCCTCACCTTTCATACACCAAGAATTAATAACATTTAAAACTTATCAATTTTAAATATCCACAATTCACTTATTATAAATTCGAATACATGGGTCATAATTCCAATTCAGAAATAATCAAACCTTACTGAACATATATCGCAAATAATCACATTTCAAAAATTCCAACTAATTCAGTACGAACATATATCAAAACCCAACTAATTATGTTCCATAATTACTAAATTCGAACCAAACTTGTATTTATCAAAGACATGTTCACATATTTAATACTTCCAATATTCAGTTCCTTATATCCATCATATTAATGCCATTTTCATAATTAAAATCATATTCCATTATATATCATTACACTTCATACTTCTAATATTTGCCAATTTCTATCTCATTAATCGTATATCAAACATATCATTTGATAACTTCTGCACAAGTTCATTATAAAACCAATTGAATCATATTACATGAATTATTATGCAATCACATATTAAACTTAAATACATTATAACATGACAGAACATACTAATGATGCATATATATACAAGTGCGCAATTCATCCTAAAAATAAAAGTCATACTTAGTACTTGAACACAAAAATAACACTCTAGCGTGCATCTAATTCATATCTATATTAATATACCTAAACTTCATATTTTTATCCTATTAACTAACCCAAACATACTTAACCATTTGAACCCATACCAATACAATCAACCAAAACAATCATAAAACATATTCATTACTTACCACTTAGTAACCAAACCTGTTAAGTTAATATACCATCATCCACCACTCTAATTATACCACATTTCATATTTCCAAAATGAGCTAACTATTAAAACGACTACCAAAACCAAACTCATTAAACATTTTAATTAAGAACATGTAAAACCAAACTTAAGCATAATAAGCAAGTCATTTTCGCATGGCTTTAAATACATACTCATTCAAAATAATTAACTCCAAGACTAGCCTATACATGCCACATAACCGAGTCTCAAAATATTATTTACTGAAATGATAACAGGATAGTGTGATGTCGTCTCCATCGACTTCCAACCCGGGAAAGTCTCCGAAAATCTATAAACATAAGAAAAACAAAACACAGAGTAAGCTTTTAAGCTTTGTAAGCTCGTATCTTAATAAACTTAACATAAAAAATACTTTCATTACAATGTCGTAAACATAATATGCTATCTCACACAACCTTTCTAAATTTCATAACATGTTCTCATATCAAATTATCATCATTCAATATTATACTTACTCACTTAACCAACTTTAACTTTCACAAACTTATTCAATTAAATTTTCATACATCAACCCTTTCACACTTTCATATAGCCAAATGAACACATTATGGGAAATAACACATTTAATTATATATCTTTCTCATATGAATCTCGTATGATCATTTATAATCAAATTCACTTTTCATGCGTATAGCATCTGACAAATTTCACATATGCAACTTTACAAATCACATCTTATTCATTCATTTATGTTTCATTGGCACATAATCATATTTCATTTCCACATACATCACAATACATTCTTTGCACATATATTTCCTTATTTTCAAATAGGTAATCAATTATCACGTACCTGATCGTTTTAGCTCGTTTAACGTATTCAACTATCATATCAGCAATAAATCTTTTAGGCATAAACTTATAATAATTCACCGGTATAAAGCTTGCTAGGCCTAAGCCTGTATCTCACACCGGCACAAGGCCTGCTGACTCAAAGTCTGATTTTATACACCGGCAATAAGCATGCTAGGCATAAGCCCGATTTAATTCACCAGCACAAGGCTTGCTAGGCTCAAAGCCCGAATATCACCATTATAAAGACGTCTCATAAACAATTCATAATAATATAGCATGTATACCTATTCACTTTGCTCGATTTAATCATTCAATCACAATTTATAATTGCCCTGTGAATCATTCGATATTTTGCACACTAAGTGTCATTCTCAATATCTCGCACACTAAGTGCCATTCTCAATATTTCGTACACTGAGTGCCATATTTGATTACCCCGCACACTAAGTGCCACATTTAGTTAATATGTCCTCAAACATTAAAAGATTCATGTCTATACAATTTATACGATATTAAAGCATTAGAAGCATAAATTTAACAATCCTTATTGCATAGAACTTACCTGGCTAAATTGTAGAGATACCAAAGTTTAGGGGCATTTTGGTAATTTTCTCATTTTCCTCGATTTTCCACCCGATCTTGATCTAAATTAATAATTTCATTCAATATATTAATTTAGACAGTAAAACACTTCATTTCATACAATTTGGTCATTTTTTCATTTTTACAAAATTACCCTTAAAGTTTTACTTTTATTCATTTTTAGTCCCTGAGCTCAAAACATGCAAATTAACCATTTTTAACCATAATTAAGCTTAGCCGAATGTTCATGGTATCAAAACAATCCATAATTTACTTTATGGAAAAATTACAGTTTTGCCCCTAATATTTCAACTTCTTTACAATTTAGTCCCTATATCATAAGAGTGCAAATTCATGAAATTGAGTAAAAGTATACTATAGCCGAATATCACTAGTGTCTCTAGCAGCCCACACATTTCATTTATTTGACATTTTAACCACAAATTTTTCACATTTATCAATTTAGCCCTTAATTGTCAATTTCACAAAAATTCACTTAACAAAAAGTGTTTAACTACCAACAAGGACTCATATTCTTCCATTAAAATTCAAAGCCCTATTATACTCATCAATGGAAAATATCAAACTATTCAATGGTTTTACAAAATAGCCCCCTCATTAGATAGATTAAACAACAACAATCCCGAAAATATAAAAATAGTTAAAAACGGGACTAGAAATGCGTACCATGCATTAGCCGAAAGTTGGAAGCTTCTCTCACGGCTTCTCAAGCTTTCATATTCGGCTGGTAAAAAAAGAATGAAAAGGATGACACCTTGATTCTTTTATTTTATTCATTTTATTATTTTTTTAACCAATTTACAATATTAACCTTTATACACTTTATTTATTACACCAAATGCCAAGCCATCATATCCCACTATCTCTTTAATGGGCTAATTACCAAATAAGGACTTCTACTTTAAAGTTCTATAGCTATTTAATACCTTTAGCTTATAGAACACAACTTTTGCACTTTACGCGATTTAGTCCTTTTTGCTTAATTAACTATCAAAACGATAAAATTTTTCAACGAAACTTTAATATAATCTTATTGCCCCTACGTAAATATTTATAAAAATATTTTCGACTCGGCTTATAGAAATAAGGTCCTGATACCTCATTTTCTAAACCCACTTGACCTTAGGGTCATACCACTTGAACTTAATAAATCGCTTATAAAACAAAAATCACAATATTAAAAACATTTTTAAAATCACAATTAACTCGTAAATATTAAATATAATATTTACAAACCTACTTGTCGAATTTGATGACCCCAAAACCACTATTTCGATTAACCCTAAAAACAGGCAATTACAAATTTTGCTAAGAAGTAGTCATTTTTCACGTCCATTAAGCGAAACGACTGGGACGGTTTCTAAAGGGAGCACACCTTATTGTAGAGTGCTGAGTATCCAATGCTCCTTCCGAAGAGCTTGATTACCACCGTGCACACCATGTCTTTGATGAGGAGTTTATTCACGAGCTTAGAAATGTGAATTGAAGGGATCACATTAATCGATGATCGTACAATGTCAGTTTCTGATTGTTCAAAATCATCTTTGCCATCGACATTGTTCATGGTTTTTGTTCGTACATCAACCCGAAGTCCAATACCCAGTAGACAATCTTTCCAAGACAAGGGTTTTCCTGTAGCCTGAACTAGGTTCATGATCACGTATGGAACTCCCTCCGGCGAACTTTTTTAGTTGAACGATTAGCCAAATTCCCTTCATCGCAGTTTTCATGATCCATCGATATACCCTGATTTTTTTTTGAAGAAATTAAAATTTTAATTTAAGAGCTTGATCACTACAACGCTCTTTGTTTCAAAATACCATGGAAAAATTGTCTTAACTATAATATTAGAAGAAGAAGCAGCAGCAAATAGAAATATGGGTACTAAAAAGTTGCATAAATTATTATTTAGCAAATGGGCAAAAATTATTTACATTTAATATAACTCTGATTTTTATTGAATTTTTCAATAAATTACTACTTTATTGTTATTCTTAATTTTGTTGATCTTCTATACTTGTCTTTTTTACATTTAAATTATTTCATATTCTTTTTTCTTCATACTAAACTCTTTACATTAAATATTTCTTTAAGTATTGTTAGCTGTAAAATGAAGATTAATTTATCCAATCATCTCATGCAAAGCAAACTATGTTAAATTTGTTAACAATAGGGTAGGTAATCAATTTTCATTATCAAATAAAAAATTATAAAACGAATTTGATGTTTAATAAAAAAATTATAAAAAAATATATTTTGACAAATAAAAGTATATCATCAAATTAGCCTTAAAATTATAAAATTTTGATTTTGAGATTATAACATATTTCTTTTATAAAATATATAATTGTAAGAGATGATGACAAAAAATATTCTATATTAAGAGATAAATTTGTTATTAAATGTATTATAATCAATAACTTTATTTTTTTTGTTAAAAACTCATTATAACTATATTTATCTATAAATCCTAATTAAAAAACAAATTTTAATATATATTAGATTATAATCCAATTAGATAAAGTAAGAAATAAATTTAAGAAAATTTTAAAATATATCTTTGTAACATAAATTAAAATTTAAATTCCTTTTATCATAATTAAAAACCTTATGAATACATTTATGTATAAATCCTAATTATCTAATCATCTTTCATTATGCATTCTTTTTCATGGTAAAATTTTTATTCTGATACTTGGAGAAAAATCTTAATTTCTTTCTTTTTATTATTACTAATACTTGTTTTTCTTTCAGAATTTTACTTGCAATTTTTATAAATTCAAAGTATCTTTTTTTTTCATTTTTTTATTTTTTACTAAATCTCTCAAATAATTTTGAGTTATTTATAGTTAATTGTTGTGTTGGCAAGAATGATGTTTTTTTAGTGAAGTGGATAACATACAGTTCACATTAATTAGTATACAATGAAAAATGATGTATTTTTATTTTGATGGATTATAACATTGGTTTTAAGGGCTTCTTGTTGTTACTCTCATGTAAGTTAGGGTTATTTATTTTCTTGGTTCCTATATGTTGATATTGTGAAAGTCATAGACACGACCTTTTACTTTCGACATTTAAGGCTAGTTTAGTAATACTTTTAAAAAGTACTGTGGAAAAGCGTTTTTGAAAAGTTTAGTTTAAGATTTGAGTATTCAGCATTGTCGTCAAAAAGTATTTTTGAGAAATAAAATTTCCATTTTAGACATGGTATTATCAAATAACAAATATGCATTTAAATAATGTTTAAATTAATTAATATTATTATATTTTAAGTAATAATATAAAAAAATAAATTATTATAACTTTATTTTAATATTTTAATATATGAAATATAAATTTTAAATAATTTTAAGAAATAAATATTAATTATTTATAAAATTTAATTAGAATATATAAAATATTTTTTAAATATTTAAATATAATCATTAAATATTTGTAATTAGATACACATTTGCATTATTTTAACAAGAATACCTTTTTTATTTTTATTTAATAATTTTAACCCATTTGTAATTCAACTTGGTTTAGCTGCTTTTCTTCTTAAAAGAATTGGTTCGTAAAAAAAAATGAAGTACAATTTTTTTAATGGATTACAAAAAAAGCTGCTTTTTTATTATTTGAATGATATTTTCTTGTTGTTTTCTCCTTATTTTACTACCATTTCACTATTATGTTGCTACTATTTTGTTATTATTATTTGGATATTGTGTAACACTTGTTTTATTGTTAATTTTGTTATTATTTTAAAGATATTTTCTTGTTAAGTTGCATCTATCTTAGTATTATTTAAGTATACATATTTTTTAAAATTTATTTTTAATTTGTTCGAGAATATTTATTTTAATGTTTTTAGTATTTTTGATATACTATATATATTTAAAAATTATGTAAAAATAATATGATATAAAAAAATTTATTATGGGCTGACCGGGTCGGGCCCGAGTTTTAGTATTTTTATCCGGACTGAGTTTAAAAAAAATTTAGACCTATTTTTCGGGCCGGGTCTAGAAATAACAAATGGACCTAAATTTTTTCTTGAGCCCGGCCCGTTATCACCTCTATATAATACTATTTCCAAATGTATTACTTACTTAAATTATTAACATCACAAACAATTTTTCAATTATAAACGCAAACTAGTATATAATAATGTTTAAATTTTTATTTTATTAATTTACCATTGTGATTATTATTTTAAATCCTTATCCTTTAACAGTCACTAATCCATTATATCTCAACTTCCAAAGATTGTGTGTAAAGAGAGGAGTTGAGTTGAAACGTTTAAAAAGATAAATAGAGACAGTGGTTGGTATGTTAAAATAACACAATTGTTGGGGCTGTGGGCGAAACGTGTTTTGTAGAATTTATAAAACAAAATTACATTTAATTTTAAAATATAAAATTATTTAATCTTCTTAATTTTGACATTATTCTTCAATTGATTATCTTCATGGATTCTTGTTTCTCAACTTATTTAACTTTTGCTCCAATTAATTGTCTATTCCTTTGTTCAATTTTATAAGAAAAATAAAATAGATAGATAAATGTATAATTAAAAAAATTTATTTGTTAATAAATTCTTGAAGAGAATTTTGAATATGATTCTAAGTAACTCCATTTCCTTTAAAATTTTAAAAAAACTTTTTGTATCCTAATAAATCTATCCAACTCATTCATTTCAGAGGATTTATTTTTAAACAATTATAAAACTACAAAAATAATTAATAAAAACTTAATATAACAAAAATAAAAATATGGATTAAATTGATATTTTGAAATCAATATATATAAGCAATAAATGGAAGGTAATGTTGAGCATGGTTGTTGAATACTCCAAAGTGTAAAAGAAAAGGTTTGAAGAAGCTAAATCAGCATATGGATAATTAGCATCTCACCAACCACTTGATCTTCAATTTTCCTGGAAAAATGACAAGCAATGCAGTGCTAAAAGTAAGATTGTGATTGAAAATTAACTGCTCAATTGATTTATACTACTAAATTTTATTTTTTATTACTATATTATTATAAAAGGAATCTCATATGGGTTGATGCCATTTAGTTTCTGTTCTTCTGTCTAACGGTGTCGTTTAGTTTTTACTATTTTTTTCACTTGACGAAAGATGAACAAATTAGCAGAAATTAAAATTTTCCACAAAAAAAAAAAAGATTTCTTCTTATCCCAAGTGTTGTGATTCATTTCTATTTGATAGTTGTATAAGATTAATATTATCTTCTTTGCCTTTGCAATTCTCCCATTGCACTAGGAAGCTTTCATCTTGAGTTTACAGGTAATTTTTTCTTCCTTGTATATTTTGATTGGTTGTCAATTTTAATATTGTTAACTTTGGGCATTTTGATTTGTTGCTTTTCAGTTTAGCTTTCATCTTGGATCGGTCTTTGTTCATGGTTGATTTTACTAGACTGAAAGAGGGAAAGATTCTTACTAAAATTATTTTGATGCCTTTACCATCCGTCTGCATTTGGCTGCTAGAAATAATAATTATAAGATGATTGGCTTTAATTCTACCTCTTTTACTAGGCCTAGTCTTTTTAGTGCTTGCTGAAGGTAAAAGTAATGAGTTTTGTGCAACATTTTAGTGCTTGCTGAAGGTAGGTAAGAGTAATGGGTTGTGAGATGAATTGCTTCTTCTTCTTCTTCTTCTTCTTCTTTTTTTTTTTTGATGTGATATTATGTATGAAGTTAATTTCAATTGGCAATGTGTAGTGTCAAGCAAGGTTCGTTCTGATGGCCTTTTCCATTAAAAGATGATAAGAAAATGAAAACATAGAAGCAAACTAAACAAAAAGAATAGCTAAAAGATAAGTTAAAAATGATACTTCAAGAGTCTCAAAAGCTATGCATGGGTTCTATCAGTAAAATGAGTTGATAAGTGATGATTGGATCGAATTTGTGGCTAAGGTCTCATCAAAGAGCAATGAGAATTCAGTTGGCAATTATTGAAAATAGGTGGGTGGTCTACAATAGTATGATGACCTGTGTAATAGAACACACAAGTAGAGAGGAAAATTGTACACTTGCATTTCTCTTTACAAAAAGTACAGAAATTAGTACCCTCTCAAATCCTTAATAATTAGCTTAAGAATCAATATGCAATGTATTGTAAGTATAGATTTATACTGGGAAGTGGGAACATCCATTTTCTTTTCTGGTGCTTAGTTTATTCATTTTTTATTGTAGGTATAATAAGTCAACAGTAAAAAGTAAAGCCAATTTTTGTTATACATTCTTAGTAGTTTAGCTTTGGGGCTTTGTTTATTTATCTTTTTCAATGATGATATTTAAATGTGGTCAGAGTATTACAATACCGCTAAAAGCAATAATATATTTGAGTAAGAGTACTATCATTTACTTTTATTATATATTTTTAGAAGGATGAAGCTAGCGGTAGATATTCTATAGAAGCTTTGGACTCCTTAGTACAATTCAATTTTTTTAAAAAAAAATTGAGCAAATGGAAAAAGAACGAAAATCTAATACATGACATCAGATTATTCGAATCATAACCATTATTTGCCTAGAATAAAGAACCTAGATGTACTTCTCTTGGATTATCAATTTTTTTGTCTGCAGATATTTATTATGATTGCATTATTTTTTATTCCTATTGAGTAGTGGTGGATAGTTTATCATGGATTTTGTAAGTGAATCGAAGCAAAATAGAGGTAGGAGATTAGAAAGAGTGCATATGAACAAATTACAAAGATGTCATTCTAGAGGAAAGACAAATAATGAGCAGATAGTTGTTGTGAAATATTAACATACAAAAGTTAATTAGGAAGAAATAAGAAAAGTTTGTCGATCAGATGTTTATTGAAATGGTCCAATTCAACCTCATATAATAGTACATTCTATGGTTGGTCCAAATGGAGAGTTACAAACAGTATGCATTCAAAATTCCAAACGTTAATAAAAGAAAATTTAAATCTAGCTTTGAAGCTTTAGGGAGTAGTGGTAAAAAAATTGTGAAGATTGGTTAACATCATAAGTGGGTAATATTTAATTGACTTAACTAAATATATAAATCATGAATATTTTCTCTGATTATTTTATTTATTTTGTTCTTATTGTTAATATATTTAGGAAGTTGTTGCTTATCTTTGGATTTTGGTGGACCTAATTGCATTTCTCCTTTTTGTAGAGCTTTGGTGTGTTATGAAGAAAGGATTGATACATCAAAACGCACTAAGAATCCCACATTTTCTTTGTGCTATCAAGAGGGTTTAGTTAGATTACTATCTTTTGAGCCCACTCCAATATTGTTGGATGATTTACTTGATTATAGAGAGGGTTCTGCTTCAGAGATAATATTAGAGTTTATAATTCTATGTTTAAATTTAGTCTATTGGTGGTAAAATTGGCAACTCCATTAACTATAGAGCAGGTCCATATGTTTCCAAATTTGCGGCCGGAATCATCATAGGATAGGGTCATTGTTACCTCCTTCAAGTGTTAAGACTGAAATTTGCCCAATTATATATATGATATAGAAAATGAAACTTATAATAGAATGGCCATATTTCATGAAGACAAGCAAGAGGCAAACATGGACAGAAGTATAGTTGAAGGATTGACTGAGATGCTTAACTAATGCAATAAGATTGTAAAAAACTTTTGTTCTGTAAAAGATAGAATTAGGGAGTCAAATTATATCCCTTCAAAGCTTAATTTGATAGGAAAAAAGAAATGATACAGAAAAAACATATGCTCCTCTTACTAGATCTGAAGTAGCAGCATTAATTGTTGGAGATATTGATGATTTTGATAGACAAAGAGATTTGAAGCATTAATTGTTGAAGGAATGAAAAGGATGATTGAGTTGCACCCGCTTTTAATGGTAATGCAATATCCTCTTTTGTTTCCATATGGTGACAATGGTTTTATCACTACTGATATTAAGTATGTTAGTTCACCCAAAAAAGAAAGGGGCAAGCGAAAAACAGTTACAGTTAAAGAGCATTTTGCTTTTCTAATCCAACACAAAGTTTCAGATTATAACACTTTACTGAGATTGTAGATGCATAAGCATCTATTGAAGGTAAAATACATTAAAGATTATCAGAAAAGTATGAGATCTTGAAGGAAATTTAGTTGTCTAATAACTTTTACGGGGAGTCCTCGTTATTTGTTTCTAAATTATCGAAGATGCTATGGCTGATTGTCAATTTTATGGATACCCAGATCTGTTCATCACATTTACTTGCAATTCAAATAGAACAAGCTTTATCATTAATTCCTAGTCAGCGTGGTCAGATTTGGTAACAAGAGTTTCTAAAATCAAGCTTTGATACTTTATGTAGGACATCACTATAAAGAATCATTTTGGTCGTGTAATAATGTTTTGAATATATATTAATTAAATGTATACTTCAACTAAAATACATAATATGCTAACATTCTATTTTCTTGGTTTTAAATAGTTACATTGTTGAATTTAACAAACGTGGACATGTTCATATCCTACTTTGGCTTTACTCGAAAGACAAATGTTGTGTTGCAAGTGATATACCAAATAAGTCTTCTGATCCACTACATAGGCTATCATAAATTTCATGATGCATGGTCTATGTGACATTGAACTTTGCTTGGACTCACAATCAACTATCCTTTGATTTGAGATCGTCAAAGTTATCTTAAGTACCTAATGCTATATTTTGACTCCATTATTTATTCTCCACCATGGGACATTCATAGCTTGGAGATTGGGTATAGTGCGAAGTACTTTGAAGATAATTGGGTGATTAATAAAAGATTCACCACCCCAAATTAAAGAAGGGAGTTTATCCCATGATTCCTATATCATACCTTTATTCATAAAATTTTGGCCAGAGTAACATGCCAAGTTTAATTTGATTCATAAAGACATTTAGAGTGTCACACCTCAAAATTCGGGATCCGATTTGAGAGTAAAGTATGGTTGATAATTGTTTTGGCACGCTGTGATAGTACAATCCACCACTCTATTGGTTCATTGAGTGTTTGCGTAGTTTAGTGTGAAAGTATCCGCTTGTTGGCTGTATCTAAAAATTTAATTACAGAGTATCTTCAAGTGAAGAAGGAATACACCTATGAAGAAGTACGCCTCAGATATTGTTTGAACACTAAGAGCCTGTCAAGTGTATAAGGAAGTTGTAGGAAACTTAATTGTCTTTAAGATCACGCCAAACGTGAGTCTCTGTCAAGATATAGAATACTCGTTTTGCATAAGTACTGTTCAGTTGGATCTTATATCGGGTTTAGTTGGAAGTTGTTGCGATTCTACAGTAATAGAAGCAGAGATCAGAGTAAAGAGTAGAGTAACAAAATATATGAAAGATTTCTTGTACATTAAATCAAGCCAACTAAAAAAATCATCACGAGCAGCATGGCTGACCACTTCTCAACTGGAGTCAATTAGATTGATTTGACCCTCCCTATAACTGGTTAACAATAAGGTTAACCTTTGTCGAATTTTCTTTTCCTACCCTGGATTTGGTAGGGAAATCAGGGGGCCCAAGAGTGTACTTATAGGATGGGACCCTTTCAGATGGTTTTTCTTGCTATTAAATATTCAGGTTCTTCTTTTAAACCTCAATATTCTTTTGTTAAGGTTGAACTAAGATCTTGTTTAATCAATGGATGATTCACCTTTTAGTAAGTCTTATAGCCTATATATTATGATTGTTGAAGAGTGAGGATGATGAAAGGTAAGGCCCTGCATGAAGGTCACATGTAATTGAAATGTTAATAAAATATTTGTAATGAGAATTCTAATGAAATCTTATGATCTTTGAAGAAGTTGGTGCTACCGGATTAGGAAATACAATCAAAACAAAAACTCTAGGTCGAAGCAAAGGTAGGTCTCTAGTGAGCTTCTGAACTTGACTCTTGCATGTCGTTTTATGTTAATTATGTTATAATTGATGTTACTATGACAAGTTGGCTCATGGAATCTCGGTACGGGTGATAAGTTGTGTTGCAAATGAGTATGGTCATTGTCTAATACCTTGTTATTATATGATTCCAATACTAACAAATTTGTCATGAGAAAATGTAGAAAGAAGCTTTATTTGTGACGCCTTTTGTAGGGCAACTTTATTGCAAACCGGGCTAGCAGATCACAGCCCAAACTTGCAGACGAATATAATATGTGTAAAACCGTGTAGGTGAGGCCCCATGACATCATTTGATAATACGCCAAGATGGCGAGACAGGGTAAGACCATGTACGTGAGGCTCCATGACACCCATTGTGTTGGTCCGCTGGAACAGTAAACACAAAGGCCAACATGGTAAAGATGTAGTCCACCGGGGCTGTAAACGCAAGGTCCCTCAGGACTGTAAACTCGAGGAATCTCTTAAAAGCCTTTATGGAAAAATCTCTGGAAAGCCTTTCTATCGAAATCCCTAGAAAGCCTTTGTGGTGAAATCTCTGAAGACCAAATTCTTGTGATAAAAATTCTTGATTGAAGGGGACACCAAATTCTTTTGGAAGCTGTTGTGGCGAGTTTTTATTCCATCATTGTGGTAAGACCTGGGCATACTTATAAGGCATTATCTGAAAGAGTTCTTAGCAGTAAACCCGTTTTGATTCTTTCATGGTGACCGTCATGATAAGGAACTTGGGATATCTGGAATGTTGGTGGTGTAAATGTCTACCATATCTAGGAACTTTTGTATGCTGTATAGAATTCATTTGGGATTTCTATTACAATAATTAAACTATTATATTATTTAATTAAGTCTGTTTGTATGGGTTGATTCAAAGGCATAAGGTAACAAGTATTTTGGTAATCATTGGAATATGCAAAAGGACCTACCAAGAGTAGAATTTGATAAATATCGTTTGTGATGAGTATCAATATATTTTCTTCAAAGGAATTATGAAGGACTCGGAATATAGTGTAAAGTCTATAATCTTCCATTTGAGTGGAAAATGTATAAAATGGCTAAGGGAAGAGTTAGCGTATTATTATCCACCAATCTGAAATCTTGAAGTATCTGCCCTAGTCTAAAACGAAGTCAAGAATTTCAACCTCGGTGTTAAAAAGTAATACTGGTTTAGACTCGCCAAGTTCTGCTGAACTTATGGGGGTGCATTTGTGGTGCAGATTCTTAGGTTGAACTAGTTCACCAATAAGGGACCAAAGCCAAGAATGCGCCAACGAAGTTGTTGAAGTGCGATATTATGCATACAAAGGAACATTTGGGAATGTGTTTTCAAATGGTGAATGATATTATACGACACAAATGAGTCTACCTTAAATAAATATGTAAGCTTTAATATCTTACACTATTATTTGAAAATCAATTGTAAACAATAATTTGTACTACGAAATCTTTTTACTTAGAGTAATAAATAAGTGAGAGGTATATTCAATAAGTCTTCTCAGGTTTTAAAATTTTGATTAAGTGTTTAAGTCTGGTTGCATCCTATATTCGGTCTCGATAAATTAGGTCGGGTATAAAGTGTTACAATTTTATTGGTATTAGAGTTTTCGATTTAGTCGATCCCCTGGAAGTTAAGATTAGAGTTAGCCCTATATGCATAATACACTAGACCTGGCTTAATCCCTCAAGTAAAGTTAAAGACTTCTGTTTGGTGAGTGTTTTGTTATTCTGTTAGTGTTGAAATAAGTAAGATAGTTGGAAAAAAAATGATAAATTCATTAATAAGATAAGAAAGTTCATATAAATTGAACAATGAAATTAAATACAAGAAAATACAAAATTCTTAGTTTCCCTCCTTAATTGGCGGGTCAGTTGGTCCAGCTAGTTAGAGGTGTTCCTTGAGGACTTCTTCCAGATATATTGAATCCTCCAAGTCATCCTCTTTTGTTCTGGCCTAAAAAAAGTGATAAAGTTGGTCGATTGCTTCCATTCTCTCTGGAACTTTACCCAGTCTTCACCCTCAAGACTATAAACATTGAAGTTCAAAAAATCAGAAGTGACCTTTTGTGGACAATTGAAGTTCACATAACTCAAGTTGAGGGGACCCACAACCACTTGGGTGTGTAGGACCAGATTTGCTTGCAAAGTGGGCAAAGCCTCCACTAGATTTTTCTTTGTGTCATCTTAATACTTTTTCAAAGCCTCTTCATTGGTTTGGCGAACATGTTCTAACTCCGATAAATGGCGTTGTTCTTGGGACTTAAAATTTTCCTCCCAAGAAGACTCTTTGGCCTTCAGCCAACTATTTTCCTCCATCTGCTAGAATCAAACTTATACCTCTTTATACTTCGCCTTTCAAGCTGTGACATAAAAGTGAAGATCCTAAATCTTGCTCATATCGAGTCTTGGTCACTGCGATGAGGCCAATTCAATATGTTACGTCACAATAAAGAACCCTCGACGTCGCGACATCAACCTAAAGTTTTGTAAACATTACAATTTAGTTCTAATTCAATCTTGAGTTAGCATTAAAACATTTGTAAGCTCGTATAAGACCTGGAAATGAATATATAATTTTATATACCTAATTTACTTGTATTTGAATGTTTAATGATATGAATTGGATTATAAATTGTTCGTAGTTGCTCCGAAAAAAAAATGTGACACCTTATAGTTTAGACCCAACGACCAAGTCAGGTATGGGGTGCTACACCTAAGTTTGTAGTTATTGTTACCCAAAAAAAATCATACCACTATAATCAACCACTATTACTCCCCTTTTTTGTTCAATGATTGCAAAGGAATCAACAAAGCTATCTGGTCAAAATATCCAATTTCATGACCAATAGCTTGCTATTGGATGCTTTGATGTCCTTGATATGCCTCTTATTTGTAGCAATTTCATCAGGAAGCAACTTGAGGAGCCTCTGATCAACAATAGCTTATGTGTTTGAGGAACCAGGAACTGTGTCGAAATCTGTGCCGATAGTTCCAAACATTGTTGTATCTTTAGTAGAGGCTTCTTCCTCTTGCATGTTCCCAGGGTCCATGATAGTATGCCTTACTTTTAACCACTTGTGTGAGAATTTCGGCTCAAGAGGCATCTTTTCATACTTCTCAGTAGCCTTGACATTTTTTTTTCATTTTGCAAAAATAGTATTTGAAATATGAGAGAAAGATAGGGGAGATTGAGCTTACTATAAAGCTTTTCATCATGTTGGCATATCTCAATGAAGATCAATTCTCCAATATCAAATTCGATTCTAACTCTCACCTTCCTCAATAAAGCAACCATCTTCTTTGTCACATTGTGCCTCTAACTGTTAGGAAGCCAATTCCTCGTGGCTATGGCATAGAGGGCAGCATATGTTGGTTCTAGTGCAGAAAAGTGATGTTATTAACCAACAGGCCATGTGAGGCAAACTCTGTTTGTAATATGGACAGCAATGGTAACTTTTAATTCCCCAAATTCCATATCCTTGGTACAAGGATGATGAAGCAAGTGTCTAATTTGTGCAAGCCGGAACTTGTACTATTTGCTTCGCATATAATCTTTATGATGCAACTTGTTAGTGGGGTCATCAATACTCTCAAACAGGTTGGCATAGAACTCTAATACTATTTGTTTGACATAAAGCTTAACAAATTGAGCAGAGATCAGAAGAACATTCTTCTCTAGAATGGTGCCAATAGGGTTCGTGACCATCTCTCATAACAATGTCGTTTGTAAAGTTCGAGCCCGTGTTATTCTCTTAAAATTTAATGCACCTTATTTTCTTCTTCTTCATTCTTCTTGACCTCACATAAAGGAAGGAGATAGTCATGGCTACATGCAAGGGAAATCTAAATAACCCTTATTTGGGAGCTATCTTATCGAGCTTTGTTAACAAAGAATGGGACGGACAAAACGTTACAGGGAAGGAAAAAGTGGTGTAAGCTGATTCGACTTGGGAGAATTTTTGGTAAGGTTCTTGAACCTTTACATTTTTGGTTTTACATTTAAAATTTTAATAAACATGAGTAAATTGCATAAAGGTAAAACGAACCTTAATCTCCTTAAGCTTTCATGTTTTAATTTTACTGTTGTTCTAAATGCACAACTTGAAGCATGTTGTACTTGGGGGTTAATTGCTATTCAAGGCTAGACAATATCATGGTATACTGTTGAGTTGGAATACATGACTTAATTAAGGATTAAATACTGTCATAGTTGGACATTATCATGTCAATGTCATTTTTGTTGTATAAAATATATGTTTCAATTGGAGTTTAATGTTGTCCATTTTAGGACATTATCATGTCATTTCGGTATTATGTTTGACCAAAATAAAAGTACTCTAAAAGTTAAGAGATTAACTAGAAAATTTACCCTAAAAATAGAGATACTAACTAAATTATATCTAATTATATTAGAATAATGAAGCTTCGAATTTAGGTATGGTGAAGGGGCTATAACCATGATTAGGGCCATCAAATATAAACAATAAAGGAAGTGATATATATATATATGATTTTAAAGTAATACCAAATTTAAGTTTTACAAAAAAAAATTATAATTTTAAAAAAAATTATTTTTAAATCTTATTGAAATCACATATAATATAGTTTTTAAATAATGTTTCTTTATTATTTTAATCGATAGTATATTTTAGTAAAGGATGCGATTTTTAAATATTTACTTTTTATTCTCTTTAATTTCACATTGTTTTCAATTTTTTTTGTATTTTTATCTATCATATTTATAAACATTATGCTAAGAATTACTATGCAAAACATGATTTTTTTCATTGCTTTGATTAATTTTTATTTTTTCATTTTTTTCTATAATATCTTTGATGTTTTGTTCAAAATAACCACTACCAACTCTTAAAACATTTTATGCTTTGCTCAAAATAGAATTTCTTTTTTCATTCTCATTGTAATTTATATTTTATTTAAACTCAATTTAATAAATACTTTTAAATTTTATTAAGAGAGTATTTTAGGATAATATATGTTAATTTATTTCATTTTATTTGTTAAAATTTTTAAATGAAACATGTGTTTCATTTTTATAATTTTATAAAGATAATGCATTTCACTTATTTATTTTTAATTTTAAATCAATTTTAAACTTGATTTATTTTATACATTTTCTTGAAAAACTCATTTGCATAATCTTAATTATCATTGAAAAGGAAAAAAATTTAAAATTATAAATAAGAAATTAGTGTTTTACTTTGCGACCATGAAAATAATTTTGTTAATAGATAAACTTTTATTAGTATGGACATAAATCTAATGATTTTTTAATAATTTTTCTTTTACACTGAATATTTTTACAACACATCTTTTTAAAAAATAGTTTTCAATTATTATTTAAAATTTAAATATTTCTAATTATTTGAAATTTAAATTTATTTTAAATTATTTTAATCTAATTCAAAATCATTCATATTTCTTATATTTTGATTAAACAATATTTATTATTAAAGTTTTTAAAAGTAAATAATCATTTTTTTATTTTCCTTTTTATCATTATTTATATTTATATTTTGCTTTATTTTATTTTTATAGTAAGTCATACTTTAAATGTTGTGTTATAATAAAATTAAGATTGATTAATATTAATTGTGTCTTTTTAGAATAATAAAAAAATCTAATAATATTTTTAAAAATATAAGACAATACTTTAATTTTAGTTTTATTTTAAATCATTTTAATTGTAATTTTTAATAAATTACAATTTTTTATAAACAAATTTACTATTTACTGTTATATTATTTTTTTAAAAATGACATTTTATAATACTTTAAAAATAGGTGATAACAATATGTTTTTCATGAAGAAATACTTTTTCTTATTTTAATTATTTAAAAAAATTATGATATTTTTTGGAATATAATTTTTATAATAATTTTAACATAAACATATTTTCATAATTTAAATGTTTTAAAATTCCGATTGAAAATGTTAATAATATATTACATATCCTATTTTAGATTTATTAATTGTAATTTTTTATTTACTAATGTTCTTTTAGTTTTTTTTTTAGTTTGCTGCACTCTTTGTAAATTAGTTAATTTTTAATTTAAATATTGAAATTTAAAATTTAAAAAAATTAATTAAATTTTGTTATAAAAATAATTTTTAAATAAGATATAAACAAATGCTTATAAATGGATATTTAAAAGTAAATTTTTTAAAAAAATAATATATAAGCAAACATTACTAAATATATATTTAAAAAAAATTGAATTCTTTTTAGATAATGTTAAGCAAAATTTAAATAGTATAAAAGAAGTAAACTATTATTCTAGAAAAAGAACTAAATTCTTAAGGAATATTAGTTTTAAAATATAAAATAACTATAATATATTGTTTAAATGGTAAAAGAATTTCGTTATTCTTGAAAAGAAATTGTTTAAAATTTTGTAAAATAAAAACTTAATATAACATTATCTAAATATTAAACATATTAAAGACATTTAAAATGTTAATTTTAACGTGATATGTTTTAGAACGTTTATATAGAACTACTAGTATCCATCTTGAATGGATGTTTTCCCCACCACCGACTTGTGTTGGCTACCTCTTTTACATTAATTATTAAGAAGAAGTCATTAGCATTTTAAATATTATAATATATTTCAAACAATAAAATTAATTTCCTAATTAAAAGGCATTTATGTCCAATGCGATATGTTTAATTTTATTTTTTTATCTTATATTACAGTATTATTATAATATTTAATCTTATTATCACTAATATTTTTATATTAACAGAAAAAATTCTAAAACTAGCTATTTGATTTTTTACCTAATTCATTACCTTCCGAAGAAAATAAATGTAGGTGGTTAACCTTTTCGGTCATTATATAAATCATTTTATTCCTATTAAACAACCTTAAAAAGAAAAAGACATGATTATATAATAAATGAAAGAGACAATGGAACTTTTATTATTCTAAAATTTTTAATATTATCCAATTGCACTATTTGTGTTTCTTTGTCTTTTTTTTTTTAAAAAAAAAACTTAAAAATCTATATAACAAATGAATATTTTAAGTTGTCACGCTTCATCTTCAACACAATTCCAATACCTCCAACGTCGCTATCATTTTGTTCCTCAACTCAAACTCAATTTTGTTTCTGTTTTCCAAACCCATAAATCACATATTTAAAAATAGCATAAATAAATAATCAAACCAAATGTTTGAAACTAATAATATAACACTTATACAATATGTAGGCAATTAAAATAAAAATTAATTTAAATTGTAATTATATTAAATTAAAAATATAGTGACATCAACTCAATCAATAATATTATAAAAATATTAAATTCAAACAATGCGGGTGAAATAATTTATGTAATAACATTGAAATGCATAAATATATCAAAATAAATCTTTAGCTAAAGCGGTAAAAAAAAGATTTTATAGACTCTAGTGACATGAGTTTGAATCTTAACATAGGTTTTAAAAGATAAAAATATTATTGTAAGAATATAACTTATTACAAATATGTAAGGATGGTTTAATAATTTTTCACCCAAATTGGTGTTTGATTGACTCATAAGATCATCTCAATTAGGATTTAAATAATAGTTAAACAATTTTCTCTTTTCTCTCCCAGTTATTTTCTTTTTCTCTTTTGTTTAGCCTGGTGGTAGTACCAACCTCCAAGCTTGCTACCGTTTACTCTTTTTTTTTCTCTCCTACCTCTATATGCCTTCTTTTTGTGATTATCGTTGCTGAAACTTCACCAGTCATGGCTTCTTAATCTATTTCTGTTTTGAAAGCATTACAAAATGATAAATAATTTTACAAGTCTATTTGAATTTATATTGTTTTAAGTTTTTTTTTCATTGTTTAATAAATTTCACTTTTAATTTTTTTTATTTACTCTTGAAATTCATTTTTTTAGTTTTTCTTTTGGTAAAAAGGGAAATTACAACTCAATTATCAAACATTAAGAAAACTCATCACATAATTCTTATCAATCAACCGCAACCCTGTTTCCTTGTCTCTTCTAAGCTTGACTACCCTGTCTACAATACTATTTTCTTCTCTGAGAATATGTTGAAGGTTCCATGACTCAAAAACTTCAAAAGCAAAATAATTCTCATAACTAAAGAAGAATTAGAACCGCCACGAACTCCTTCATGAATGAGGTTAACAACTTCAAGTTGGGGTGGCAGAATTCCTACAATCAGTTGAATGATATCTTCAGATAACCAAAGACGGAAGAATCTAGACTCCAATCTCTATTTTTCGTGACCATACACTAAGGATACAATCCATATCCAAGCTAGCATTGCAAGCTATCTTTTTGTACAATGGCCCAACATTAGAAACCCAAGAATCTTTCCAACAGCTAATGTTGCGCCCATCACCAACAGACCAGAGCAGATTCCCACGTATGAGCAGCCAAATCTTCGATAGAAATCTTCACAAGAAAAAATACCGTCCCCTTGATAAAGATTCAAGTCAACCACCTTGAACCCTATACTTAGATCGAAACACCTTAACCCATAAAGAAGAGCAATCCGTCAATAATTTGAATCCTAACTTCATCATGAAAGAAATATTATGATCACATAAAGACCCTATACCAAGGCCACTATGCGATTTAGGTTAGCATATCGAATCTCAACTTACCAAAACAATCTTTTTATTACCACTAGTGGAACCCAAAATAAATTATCTTACCATAACCCCTATTTCATCATACAATCCTTTCAGGATCATCATCAATTGCATAAAGTAGCTTAGAATTGAGAGTAAGATCGATTGAGCTAAAGTAATTCTACCTGCTAGAGAAAGTTGTCTAGCGTCCCAACTACAAAGTTTACTCGGCATCTTATCAATGACAAAGCGCAAAGAATTACTCATAAAATGAAATAGGGGAATCCCTAAATACGAATCAAGATTCTGCACCACTTGGAACCCAAAAAAACCACTAATACACCTCTGAATATCTTCATTACCCCTTTAGAGAAAAACATATTTGACTTTTACAGATTAACATTATGTCCCGAAGTACTAAAAAAAGTGTCTAAAATTTCATTGATAACCAACTTGTGCCTGCTCCTCCTCTGCCTTGCCAAAAAGAATCAAGTCATCTGTGAAAAAAATATGAGAAAGGGACGGACCTGATCTAGTCAGTAGGATAGGTGACCATCTACCTTCTGCCATAGCCACGTAGATACTATGCCCTAACCACTCCATACACAAAATGAAAAGGTTCGGTGAAAGTGGCCATCCTTGACGCACTCCTCGTGCCAGCTTGAATTTCTAGGATGGCACTCCATTCCAAAGAACCTGCATAATTGAACCTGAAATAGCAGACATAATAACATTACGTAGAAAGTTAGGAATACATATAGCCTGTAGAGAAGCATCGATGAAATCTCAATGAACACAATCATAGGCCTTTTCGAGATTAATTTTAATGGCCATCCATCTTTTATTCTTTTGCTTACTCTTCATAGAATGTATAGCTTCTTGTGCAATGATGATATTATCATTTATGTTCCTTCCTACGACAAATCCTACTTGTTTTGGTGCAATGATCTTTGGAAAAACCACTTTAAATCTATTAGCAATAACCTTCATCACAAGCTTGTAAAAAACTGAACAAAGATTCATAGGGCGAAACTGCGAGAAACATTCCAGATGTTGTACTTCAGGTATAAGGACAATAAGTGAATTATTAAGGTCTAAATCAATGTTATCACTAGAGAAAACCCATTTAACCCACTCACAAATAGAAGGACCAACAAGTTTCCACTGCCTCTGATAGAAAATAGCATGAAGACCATCACTACCTGGAGCTTTTAAAGGTGCCATATCAAAAAAGGCCTTCTTAATCTCCTCGTCAGTTATAAGCATGCTAAGGAATTAGATCTCTTCCTACTCGAGAGACGGGAAGGCACCACACCCAAGACTGCCCGTTTTTCTTGATTGCTCTCTATAAAGATTCTTATAAAAATTGACTGCTTCCTGCTTTAAATCTTCCTCATTTATAACCCATTCCCCCACTTGATTTTTAAGGGCAACAATATGATTATGCTTCATTCTCTGTAAAGTTCGCCTATGAAAGAATCTTGTATTCCGGTCCCAAAAAACTAACCAGTCACACCTAGCCTTCTGTCTCCATAAAAGCTCCTCGTGATGTAATACTGACTCCAGCTCTTCTCGAATTTTAAATTCAACTTGATTAAAAAAAAGAGCTTTTTCGATCAATCGCCTTTTGAACGTTATCCAACTTTTTCTTCAAAATATTCTTCTAATGCGTAATGTGACCATAAACCTCCTTATTCCATAATTTCACTTGATCAGTGAAAGTAGCATGGGGTATTTGACATATCCCCCCAAAAATTTTAATTTTTTTTAATAAAATTCAAAAAATTCGAATGCTCAACCCAACTGGTCAAAAAACGAAAAGGCCTCCTTGAGGAAGACTCAACATCAGGTAAAAGAGATAATTTAAAGGGCATATGATCCGATTTAAGCTTTTGTAAATGCAAGACTTTTGACAAAGGAAACTTAAGGCTCCAAGCATTATTACAGATTTCTCTATCCGGTCTCTCAAAAACTCCTCCTCTACTCCAAGTAAAGTTTGGACCACTAAACCTCAAATCATGCAGCCCCATGGAATCCATGAATTCACTAAAGAGAGCACATCTTTTCCCAATGACCCGACCACCTTTTTTTTTTCACAAGAAACAATGATAGCGTTAAAATCACCAATCGCTAACCACCGAGTCCCATCCACCGGCACGGTATATTTCAAAGCTTTCCATAACTACTTTCGCTTCTGACCATTAGGACTACCAGACACAAAAGTAACCAAAACCGGTTGTCGATAAGAATTTCCAGAAATTTTAAGTAAAATAAATTGGGAATGATTACCCAAAATATCCACAGAGATAGTATCTTTCCATCCTATCCAAATTCCACCAGAGAAACCCACAGCCTTCACACGGTGTAAAAAATCAAAATCGAGTTTAGCAATAACAGAATCAACTTTAACACCACTTACTCTTATTTTTAAAAGGCCAACTAAATCAGGTCTAAGCTCTCTGTTATACTCCCAACAAAAACGAGGGAATTTAAACTAGCACAACCTTGACAATTCCAACTGAAAATAGTAAAATTCATTTTAAAAATAAAATTTAAAAGTAACCCAATTAAAAATACCACCATATTATACAAATGTAGAACCAAGGCCAGCAATCTATCCATCAGCATTACCACTAGTTTCATCTGCCCTAAGCCCAACTTGCGAATTGATAAGATTAGCCATGGAGCTTATAACTTCTGTCAAAGGAATTCGAGAAATTCCAGCGTTTTTAATTTTCCTTCATTTTCTTTAAACGTGCGATTAAGAGGAGGTCCACCGCGATTATTACCAACTTTATTCTCAGAACCACCCCTTCTGGAAATAGAAAAAGATTTATTAGTATTAACCAAAGTCTTTTTCTTATTATCTTTGAGTGATTTTGACACATTATTTTCATTGAAAATAACAGTCGAATAGTGATTTGGGTCTAAAAGGTTCTTATCTAATTTAACCACAGTTTCATAAGGGCCTTCGAACATGGGGTTATTGAGAACCAATTTATTCCCCTCATTCTCTGAAGAAGCCGAATGTACTTCTACATATTCCTATTCTGAAAAATCGTTAGAAGACATTCCACCAAGGCCTTTTTTATCCAAAATAAAATTTTGTCCCTTCACTAATGTGTTATCCAGGCCACTAGAAATTAAATCAACAGGTCATTTCCCTTCTTAGCCCACCACGCTTCTCCATCGATTACCCATTAATCTGTGCATCGCCCATTTTAAATTGTGCTAGACCTGCAAGCGAAAGAAGAGAACTAGAATTAAAAAAGGTAAAATTGTTAATCAGGTCATTATCTTTTTGAGGAAGCCCATCTGACTCCACAGGCCTTTTTCCCAGCGATTTAAAACTAAGACCCCCTCAATCTGACTCGTTTTTAAAATTTTCTGATCTGTTGGAACTTGAGCCCAAGACAGGCCCAACCAAAGGCCTAAAGCCTACCTCAGCCCTACGGTCTACTTCAACAACTTGACCCAAAATCGCTTTAGTATTAACCTCACCCAAAACCCATTTAGAATTAACCCTAGCACCAACACTTCTCATATCCACAGCTGCATGGTCATCATCCTTCTCCTCCAAAAAATCCCCAACAAACCACCTAAGTACGCCACCTGAGACATCTTCCGCAATCAACGGCGCAAACCTAGATCCCAACGTTCCCTTTCCCAAATTTGTTACCCTATTAGTCCGAGAATCCTATTGACCACGTCATGACTTTCTCTCCACCAACATCCATGGCTCGTAATCAACTTTCTTCCCTTCACCGTCCTTACTGATGTCATCATCGGAAGACGCTATCACCGCAGTCACAGGGCTACCTGAAGCCAGATTCACCCTCACCGATAGACACAACTCATTTACATACTTATATTTTTTGTAACTGAAGCAAATCATTGGAAGAGCCTCGTATTCAACCCGTTGCACGGCGACATCAACCAAAACCTGAGAGATTAGTGGTTTATCAAAATTGATGAACACAACTAAATAGGCAAATCGTCCTCTTGTTCTATTATCAGTTTGTAAATCTAACTTGACTACTTTTCTGATTAACCCTCCACTAGCTTCAATGATTTGTCTTTTGTATAGGTAACCCGGAAGACCCTGCAATCGAATCTAGGCCATCACCATGCTAGGATAAGGTTATGCTGGATTAAAGATTTCGTCTATGGTTATACCATAAGGTATTGACCAAAAATGATCCATGGGCCCTGAACTAAGACTTTGTTATAATCGTCAATATTCTGAAACTTAACCAAAAAATATCCATTAGTGATATCCATTAGATGAAAAGTTTTTGCAGGTTTTCATAGATTAAGTATACAGTTGTGAAGCACATTGTATCCGATATTGCGCCCTAGCAGCTTGAGAATCACTATCAACTCCATCTCCTTGAACAGTATGTCTTTGACACGATCCTAGAATATGATTGCCAAAATCCCATTAACCATGGACGTATTAACATCTCCATCCATTAATTCAAATTCACTCTCATTCTTTTCAAAATTCCCTTCAAGATTTTTATCAGAGGAGGCAACATATCCCCCCAAAAGTTTGTCTTTAAAAGACATAATCGACTGCTGGTCAGAATCAACAACCATATTGTTGATTTCTCCATTGATCACTTCCTTGAATCTAACTTTTTTAGTATTTCAATCACCACCGGTGCAAGATTTTCTATCAGTACCGTTGGCAGAATTTTTCGTCTCCATTTCCAATGTTTCTCTCTAAAACGAATAATTTCATAGTTATCCAATTCATTTTTTAGTTTTACTTATACATATGCTTTCACTTTTAATTTTCGAATGACTTTCTCCAATTTGGTGAATACTTAACGTTTAAATCAATTTATACCCGCCACTTTACACCATCATCCCACCATTATATACGTCCCTCTTTCTCCCTCCATTTGATCTTCACCATCATCAAACCTCCAGCCATTGCCCACCACCCCCTCAACTCATCACTATTTTCACAACCTCCATAAACATCACTCTCTAAACTATACCGAAACTGAAACCATACAAAAATAACAATAAACTCACACAAGGTATAAACTAAAAAAAAGAAGCAAAGATTCATTTCGGGTTATCTAGTTTTACGGGCTCGGAGCATCTGCTGCAAGATCCAAACGATGAGAGTGCATAAGAGGTTGAGGAGAGTAACATATTCCAATCTTAGGGCGATCTAACGATGAACAGCGACAAATCAAAGTTTTTGCTTCAAACTTTTGTTCATGTTTTTGATATTTTTGGACATTTTCTAGGGAAATCTAAACCGTTGGACGACAAAGATGATGAAGAGAGATTCATTTTGGTTTTAGAAGGGGTTGTTCAGAGCTCTGGCGGTGATGATGCATGTTGCCCGTGGCCAAGATAAATGGAGAAACAAGAAAAAGAAAAGGGGAAGGGGAGAAGATAAAAACGTGAAACAAATTTTTAATAATTTATATTTTTTATAAGTTTTCTATTATTTTATGATTTAAATTTTTTAGAGATTTATTTATTAATTTTAAAAGTTTGAAAAAAATATTTTTAGAATTTGTTTTATTTTTAATTTTTTATTTTTAATAATTTTATACTTTTTAAATGATTTTTTCAGATTAGATAAAAAATGGGACATAAATAATTAATCAAATGTGTCATGTCACATCAGCTATTGACATTGGCCATTAGTCAATTAATGATGATTTCAATATTTCCATCCAAAAATGAAACGATAGGGTGCAATTGATCCAAAAAAAAAAGAATAAGAGCAAAAATGAAAAAATAGTTAAACATTGAGAGTAAATTTGCAATTAAGCCTAATTTGATTACTTCTTTGTAACTATTAAAATATTTAGGTATAATGTCAAATTTAACTTTTAATATTTATATTTTTTTTCAATTTGACTCTTATTCTTTTTTTAGTTAAATTTGGTCATCAACTTTTAAAAAAGAGACAAATTTAACCA
Source organism: Gossypium hirsutum (assembly GCF_007990345.1). Lineage (NCBI taxonomy): Eukaryota > Viridiplantae > Streptophyta > Magnoliopsida > Malvales > Malvaceae > Gossypium > Gossypium hirsutum. Next base: position 42,285,305 of record NC_053424.1, read on the forward strand.
TCAACTGCTTGAAAAATAGTTGGATTGATTTCTCTTAATGGAAATACTAATTAAAATGTTAAATTTTTAAAAATAGCAACATACATTTTACTTTGACCAAATTACCAAATAAAGCCATTTATTTTTCAAAATTAAAAAAAAATGGGACAGTTTCTTTAAAAATGACGAAAATGGGCCTTTTTTGCTAAAACGCACCCAGCCGGTGTTGTTTTCAAGAGAAACTCAAAAAAACGCTTCCAGCTGGAAGCATTTCCCCTCTGATCAGTCAAGCGTTTCCAGTTCAACGCGCTAAGCAAAACTGTGTCCAAGTCAGGACGTTCCCCCCCCAACGGTCACTTCCAACTGCTATTTTAAATAGGCGTTACCCCTCAACAATAAAAAAAAACTATAAACCCCTCCAACCTACAAATTTCTCACATTTCTCTCTTAAATCTTTCAAATTTCTCAATCAACTCTCAAAAATCTCTCAAATTCTCTCTTAAATTTTTTACTAAAATTAAATTTATATATAAATTATATTTTTCATTTTTATTTATTAATATTTTTAAGAAATATTTTTTTATTAAAACTTTTCCGTGTTCTATATAATTTAGTAATGGTCGGGTCCTTAATCTGTCTTGATAACAAGCGCATCTCAATCAATCAATCAATTGCAAATGGTAAGAATAAATTTTAATTTTTTATTTCATTGACATATTTTAACTTAACATTTTTAATATTTTTTACATAAATAGACGGAAGATCGTGTAACAGCTCAATTTTTAGTGGTGTTAGAAATAGTAGTTCGAGGCCACTAAATCCGATGAGTGAGTTCAAAAATTTTATTATTTATTATTTATGAGTTAAATGTGACTTTAGGAAGACTTTGAATTAATGATTTGTGTTTAAAAAAGAATTAATAGGTTAAGTGATTTCGAAAATGAGGTATCGAGACCTCAATTTCATAAACGTAGCTGTAAATTATTTTTATAAATATTTACGAGTGTCATTGAGCTAGTATTAAAGTTTCATTAGAAAATTTTAACGTTTTAATAGTTAATTAATTAAAATGGACTAAATTGAAAATTGTGTAAAACTTGTTAATTAAAGAAATAATGATTAAATAGCTCAAGTGATAAATAAGGAAGGACTAAAAGGGAAAATTAGCCCAAAGAGGATAGTTGAGGTGGCATTAGCAAGAAAAAAATAAGGAAATTAGGTGAAATAAGGGTAAAATTAGAAATTTTGTAAAATTAAATAAATAAAATAACAATTAAAAGAAATCTAGATAATTCTTCATGAATTTTCAGCCAAAAACACCATAGAAGAGTCCCTCTAAGCTGGTTTTTCATATTTTTGCTGCAAATCAAGAACTTGTAGATCAACGAGAAATAGAGAAATTAGCAGAATAGTCCCTAGCTACTATAAACTTACAATTTAGCTCAGGTAAGTTCGTATGGTTAAACTTTCATGATTATTTATTAATTTATGAATGATATAATGTAATTATTCATATTTTTATTATTGAAATTAAAATTTATTGTTAAAATATGAAATTGAAATGAATGTTTAAAACAAGCAGAACGTAAGATAGAGTACAATGGTTTTATAGCAAAGGATGAATTGACGGATAAAACCATGGTTGGACCATGATAATGTTTATATGTAAGACCATAGCTGGGCTATGGAATTAATGTAAAGGATGAATTAACGGATAAGACCATAACTGGGTTATGGCACTATGAATATAAGACCATGGCAGTGTTTATATGTAATTATATGTAAGACCATAGCTGGGCTATGGAATTAATGTAAAGGATGAATTAACGGATAAGACCATAACTGGGTTATGGCACTATGAATATAAGACCATGGCAGTGTTTATATGTAAGATCATAGCTGGGCTATGGCACTCTGATGATAAGACCATAACTGGGTTATGGCACTACGAATGTAAGACCATGGCTAGGTCATAGCAATGCATGTGTAAGACCATAGTTGGTTTATGGTACAAAGAAAATGATGTACTCATATCCGTGAGTCGTTCCTCGATTTAGTAAGAATTAGTCAAAGGCCTATGTGAATGAATTGAAAGATATATTGATTATTAATGATATTGATCTGAAGGAAGTATGTTCATTGACTTATGTTGTACTTGACAGGGAGGATGTATGAATTATTTACAATTTAGTTTATTATATTAAGTTCGGTAAGATCAATGTTTAATCTATTGAACTTACTAAGCTTCATTAAGCTTACTCATGCTGTCTTATCTTTTTGTAGATAAACGTGTAATCTGGAGATCGGATCAACTCATCAAGCCACACTATCCAGTTTAATTTGAAATGTAAATTTTGGTTTATATGGCAAGTATAGGGTTGGTTTGGCAATGAAATAGTTTGAATTGTGGTTGTGAATCTTAAATGTTTGTATTTGTGTAACTAGTAGTAGAATTTGATAAATCAATGAAATGAGTTAAATGGGTAAGTATAAGTATTTGATGTATATGTAATGTTATATTATGTTTAGAACATGTATTGGTTGGTTTTGATTGCTTGGTTAGGATTAGATGTGTGCATGGGCCGGGCGGCCCGGCTCAGCCCGAAGGCCCGCCCAAAAAATAGGAGGGTTTGGGTAAAAATATAGGCCCGAAAAATGGGCTTGGACAAAAAACGAGGCCCGTTTTCTCGGGTAAGATTTTTTTGGCCCAGGCCCGGCCCGATTTTAATATTAAATTATTTTTATTTTTATTTTTAAGTAACTTTAGTACTTTTACTTTACTCTTTTTGTTGTTTTTAATGTTATTTTGATATTGTAAAACTTTTGTTATTAATATAATTTGGTTCTTAATTTAGTTCTAATTTGTTTCAATTTTTCAATTTTAATATAATTACTTTTTATTATATTTTTAATTTATGTATTATTTTAAGAATTATTTTAGTCTCATTTTTTTTTGTTTTTTTTGTAATATTTGTTTTTATATTTTTAAATGTATTTGATTTATTATATTTTAAAGTTTTTTATTTATTAAAAAAAGAAAAAAAATTAATATGGCCGGGCCAGGCTCGGGCCTACCATTTTTTCCCCGAGCCGGGCTTGGACAAATTCTTAGGCCCATATTTCGGGCCGGGCCTTGAAAACGGGCTAAAATTTTTTTATGGGCCCGGCCCGAACCCGGCCCGGCCCGACCCATGCACACCTCTAGTTAGGATATATTAGTGTATTTAAATGTTGTGTGTAGGTTGAAGTTAAAAAAGGTGAGAAAAGTGGCCTTAAAATGACCTATTTTCGTCCATACGGACAGAGACACGGGCGTGTGTCTTATCCGTGTGTGACACACGGCCAAGCACATGGGCGTGTAGTTTGGTCGTGTGTCCCCTGCACCTTAAAATTTTGAAACAGAATACTCAGGTTGTAGTACACGGGCTAGTACACGGGCATGTGGTTGGCCGTGTGACCTAAGTCAGAGAGTTGCACGGGTAAAGACACGAGCTGGAACACGGCCATGTGCCTCACATCAAATGCTCATACGGCCTGAGACACGGGCATGTCTCCTGGTCGTGTAAGCCACACGGCAAGCCACACGGCCAGCCACACGAGCGTGTGTCCCCTGCTCTTAAGAAAAATTTTAAGATTTTGGGAAAAAAATTTAGAGTGCCCGGTTTAGTCTCGATTCACTTTTAAAGTGTATTTAGGGCATCGAGGGCCCATCTAAAGGACAATTTGACTGTTATATGATTGATTCTTGATTTGTATAATAAAAGTATTAAGATATTCGTAATTAGTCTGTAAAGTTTGGTAATGCTCCGTAACCCTATTTCAGTGACGAATAAGGGTTAAGGGTGTTACAGATCGAATTTTCAAATGCCATATTCATAATCTACCCGATCCTCCATCATCATTGATCAAACTATACTTGAGGGAAGCTGGTTTTTGGCACGTGGCCCTTGTAGGCCGGGGGTATAAGTTGGACCCAAAACTCATAAGCGCGTTGGTGGAGAGGTGGAGACCAGAGACACACACATTCCATCTTCCATGCGGTGCTTGTATTATCACTCTAAAGGACATGCATTTACAATTGGGGTGGACGGATTAGTAGTCACTAGTTCTGTTTAGTCTGCTAATTGGGGAGTCATATGTTTAAATCCTTTAGGTGCAGTTCTAGAAACGATTTACGTAGGTCAGATTAAGATGGCTTGGATACGAAATAATTTCATGGAGCTAGTTGAGGATTCAACTGAAATTGAAAGAGAACGATACACTCGGACATACATCCTTCAGATCATCAAGGGTATCCCGATGCCAAACAAATCACAAAATCTTGTCCATCTAAGGTGGTTGCAGAAACTCGTCGATTTTAGAGTAGCGGGCGAACTCAGTTGGGGGTCTGTCTTGTTGGTAACATTATACTGAGAGATGTTTCAGGCGATGCAACCTGTAAAATCAAAATTGGTGGTTGCATTTTACTACTACAATCATGGGCTCAGTTCTGGTTTTTATTTTTACGTCTTCGAGCAAACTACCAATATACATTCTCACTCATAACAAGGTAAAATTCAATATATGTTACCATGATTAAATTGATTTAAATTTAATTTATTATGCTAATAAGTTATTTAAATAGGTGGAACCATGCGCCGAGTCACGTGGGATTACCTACTGAGTTTCAAGATATACAGCTACTATTAGACTAACTATCAGAAGTGGAAGTATGTATTTATTTAACTTTAAACTATATACAAATAACATAGTCGATTTTATATTTAGTAGTATATATATAACTAATGTTTTTATCACGTTAATATAGTTTAAATGGACACACACTTGAATTCAATAGAAAGTTGTAGAGAGAAATTTCTTTGAAGAGATTATTCTAGAAAATTTCTAGAGATATTTTTCTGATTTACAACTTGACCCAAAAGTTTAGGGAAATTGTAAAACACTGGTAGTTTTTGTAAAAAAAATTCTGATTTAAAGTGAGTCCACACTCAGCATACGTGAGCTTGAGGATATTGAAAAAGACTACTCGATCGAAGCGCTCATCTTAGACAAATTGAAAAGGTACAATTTTGATTAAGTGTTTATTATTTTAGATATCACAACCAAGATATTATTTTGAAAAAATTTTAAAACTCTGATTTTTCCATAAATTTATTTTCCGTTACGTTTTCCAACAAGTCTAACAACAAAGAGAAGATCCTCGAGTAGCTCAACTTAATCTTATTCAAACCAAAAAAGATGACATTTTCTTCCGGCTCCATTATGGTTGGTGAGTCTCAATTTATCTCCAAACCTCTTTATTTCAATGGTGCAAATTATTCTTATTGAAAGACTACAATGACCTTATTTATACAAGCCAATGATTATGTCGTGTGGGACGTCATCACGGATGGTCCATCCATACCTATAAAGTAAGAATGAGAAAATCTAGTTCCAAAAAGCAAGAAGGAATGGAATGAGGAATATAAGAAGAGCATGAAACTCAACGCCAAGGCCATGCACATGCATGCAACTCAACGCCAAGGCTATGCACATTCTCTTTTGTGCACTTGGTCCGGATGAATATAGTAGAGTTTCTTCATGTTCCAATGCCAAGAAAATTTGAGACAAGTTAGAAGTCACTCATGATAGTACAAGTCAAGTTGAAAAGTCTGAGGTAAGAATTCTCACACTCAATTATGAAACATTCAAGATGAAACTCGAGGAAGACATCAAGGCTGTGTCGGATCGAATTATAATTATCATCAATGGGCTTAAAATATATGGGAATATCTATCCCAATGAAGAAGTTGTGAGAAAAATGCTTTGAAGCTTGTCAAAGCCATGTAAAGCTAAAGTGATTACCGTAGAAGAAGAAAAGAACTTGGAAACACTTTTTTTAGACGAGCTTATTATTTCATTACTTACTAATGAGATGAAAATCAATGAAGGGGTTGAAGAAGAAAAGATGGGGAAGAAGAAGGTTGGTATTGCCTCAAATCCACAATAAAAGAAGGTAATACAAATAAATATATGGATAAGGATGAAGAGATGGCTATATTTGCTAGAAGATTCAAAAGGTTTATGAGGTCCCATAAAGGAAAACAATTCCAAAAGAATGAAGGACTCAAAATTGAATCAACCAAGGAGAAAGATCACATTATTTATTATGAGTTCAATAAACCGGGGCACATTAAGTTTGATTATCATCAATGGAAAAAGAAGGTGTCTAGCAAACAAAAACACAAGGCCAATGTTGCTACTTGGAGTGAGGAGGACATATCCAATGAAGAAACTCAAGAAGTATCGAACTTGTATCTCATGGCCATAGATGATTCTAAGGTAACTTCTAACTCTTCTATTTCAAATTCTTATTCTTTTGATGAGTTACAAGATGCCTATGATGAATTGGGTTTGGAATTTGAAGTCATGAATTCAAAACATAAGAAAAATATTTCAAACTTGAAAAATGAAAATGACTTGCTTTCCAAAACCAATCATGAACTTCAAGAGAAGGTAAAGAAAATACGATAAATTATTAATGAGCTTGAGAAAAAGAATTTAGATTTGCATAACTTACTTTCTAAAGTTCATGATGATCATGAAAAGTAGCTTAAGAATGAAAATGCTCACTCTAACAAAGGTTTTGAAAAAGGAGAAAATTCAAAACAAAACTTTGTTAAAAACAATCTTAATTTTTATAAACATAGATGTCCCCAAAACTTTTACAAGAGAAAAATCATTAAAAGTATATGGGCCCCTAAATGACTCATAACTTCTCAAGATAAGAACTTGATTTCAAAATGGATACCTAAAGGGAATAAAATTATAAGAACTAATGCTTATGGACCAGAATGAATTTGGGTACCAAAAATAAAACTTTAATTCTATATTTGCAGGGAAATAGGCATTACTTTGAGGTGGATTATTCAAGGAAAAACTTATGGTACCTCGATAGTAGATGCTTAAGACACATGACGGGTAACAAGAGTCACTTTATGAATTTGAAGCCAAAAGGTGGAAGAGAGATTACATTTGGTGACAACTCTACAAAACAAATTGAAGGAATAAGCTCTATTGGCAAAAACTTTTTAATTATTATTGAGTATGTCTTATATGTTAACAGTCTTAAGCATAATCTTCTAAGTATTAGTCAATTATGTGGTAAAGGTTTCAATGTCATATTTGAGTCTAAAGGTTGTAAAGTTATTGATATTGTCTCTAATAAGATTGTGCTTGTAGGACATAGGATAGATCTTCTTTTAGAAATACTTGTAAGTATGTTGCATTTATCTCATGCATTAAGCCTAAAAATATCAAAGAAGTATTAAATGATGAATATTGGATATTGTCCATGTAAGAAGAGTTAAATCAATTTGAGAGAAGTAAAGTATGGACCCTAGTTGATAGACCTAGTGATAAATCTACTTTAGGTACTAAATGGATTTTTAGGAACAAGTTAGATGAGAGTGGTAACTTAGTGAGGAATAAAGCTAGACTTATTGCCCAAGGTTACACTCAAGAGGAAGGAATAGATTATGGTGAAACTTATGCTCCCGTAGCTAGGATGGAAGCCATTAGAATGTTTTTAACTTTTGCATGCTTTAATAATTTCAAATTATATCAAATATATAGAAAAAGTACTTTCTAAACGGTTTTATAAATGAAGAAGTGTATGTTGAACAACCATCCGGTTTTAAAGATCCAAAATTTCCAAACCATGTTTTCAAACTTTTAAAAGCTTTATATGGTTTGAAACAAGCTCCTGGAGCTTGGTATGAAAGATTATCAAATTTTTTATTGAAAAATGTTGTTGTAAAGGGAAGGTTGACACAACACTTTTTGTTAAAATAAAAGATAAAAATTTATTAGAAGTTCAAATTTATGTTGATGATATTACTTTTGGTTCTACTAATTATCTTCTTTGTCAAGAATTTTCTAAGCTAATGCAAGGTGAGTTTGAGATGAGCATGATTGTAGAACTAAATTTCTTCTAGGATTCTAAATCAAGCAAAGAAAGGATGACATTTTCATAAATCAAGCGAAATACACAAAGGAAATGCTCAAGAGGTTTGGAATAGACACTCTCAAACCACAAGTTACTCCTATGAGTTCTTCTACAAAGTTTGATAAAGATGAGAAAGGTAAATGTGTTGATTTAAAATTATATAGATCAATTATTGGTTCTTTGCTTTATCTTACCGCAAGTAAACCTAACATTGTGTTTAGTGTATGCTTGTGTGCTAGATATTAATTTTGTCCTAAGGAATTACATTTACAAGCCCTTAAGAGAATCTTTAGACACCTTACAGACACTTCAAATTTAGGCCTTTGGTATTTTAGAGACTCATCTTTTAGCTTGCATGCTTTCTCGGATGTGGATTTTGGAGGTTGCAAATTAGATAGGAAAAACACCTCCGTACTTGTCAATTCCTAGGCAACATGTTAATTTCATGGTTTGAAAGAAATAAAATAGTGTTACACTGTCCACCGCCAAAGCAGAATATATTTCTGTTAATAGTTGTTGTGCTCAAGTTTTATGGATGAGAAAAAAACTCAAGAACTATGGAATTGGTATAGATGTCATTCCTATCAAGTGTGACAATACTAGTGTTATTTGTCTCACTAAAAATCTTATCCAACATTCTAGGACTAAACACATTGAAATTAGACATCATTTCATTAGAGGTCATGTCCAAAAAGGTAATCATTTCATTAGAGATCATGTCCAAAAAGGTAAAATAGTTCTAGAATATGTAGACACATTAAACCAATTAGCTGATATTATTACAAAACCTTTAGGCAATGAAAGATTTTGAACACTTAGGAGAGAACTATGTTTGACCACATTGCCTTGACTTTGTGTTAAAATTTTCCATGTACTTTATTTTATTTTTTATGTGCAAAAACCTTGGTAAGTATGACGTTTATATCTCTTACATGCAAAAAGGTAGGGGGAGTTTTATGTGAAAATTTGATCTATTTTTGTAACGTCCCAATTAGGGTTAAGTCAGAATAGTGGTTTCAAGACTACAAATCCAAAGTAGCAATAATTATTTTATGATTATTATGATATCTATGATATGATTGCATGCTTGTGTGAAAATTTCATGAAGAAATTTTGTGAATAAGTGTCCAAATTAACTTTTAGGACTAAATTGCAAAAGTTGCATAATGTGAGTTCTAGAAGCTTTAAGCATGAAATTGCCATGGATTATTAATAAGAGGTCTTTAAATAGCAATTTTCCCAATTTCTATTTTTATAGACAAAAATGGATATAGGAAAATTTGAAAGAAAGGCATTAAAGGGCATTTTAGTCATTTGGTTAATAAAAGAATAAAAAGGGAAAAATGAAGCAAAATTTTGCTCGTCTTTTTCAAGTGTGTGCCGAAAATTAAAAGATCCATAGCTAGGGTTTTTCTTCAACTTTCAAGCTCGACTATAAGTACACCCTAACCCCTTTTTTAATGTTCTTTATGTTTTTGAGATCCTTAAAGTATGATCTAACTATTTCTAGCCTTATTTTGAGTTAGGGTTTTCATGTTTAAAAATTGACCCATGTATGACATGCATGTATTTTGATGTTTAATGGAGGAATATGAAATTTTGATGTATGATAAACATATTTTATTAAGTGGTTTTTCATGAAAACATCTAAAAATGACTTATTTGTAAAGTTTGTAAAAAGAGTAGTAAGATGTATGATTTGATGAGAAATGTGGGCTGTTATGAGCATGTTATAAGTTCTACTAGGCTTGGGTAACAAAGAAAATAAGTAATTTCATTTTACGAACCTAGGGACTAATTTGTAAATATGTGAAAGTTTAGGGGTAAAATTGTAATTTTTCCAAAGTATGATTTATGGACTGTTTTAACAGTGTGATAATTATATAAGTGAAATTTGCTATTATAGATCAAGAAAAACAGAGTCCAGACCTAAATCGAGGAAAGAACAAGGTTGTGGACTAAATCGAATAATTAGTCATATTTTGGTACCAAGGTAAGTTCATGTGTAAATAATGCAATGTCATATCATGTTTTAATGTTTTATTAATGTATGAGTCTCTATGTTTAATTGTTATGACGAGTGTATGAACGTTGTTATAGTCAATGAGCATGACGTTGTGAACGAGTTCGACGAACATGTGACATCGAGAAAATCTCGTTTGAACCTTAGGAATAGATTAGGATACGTGTGGCATGTCACTAGGAACCATTTGATTATGAGCTCATGAGATTATGTGTCTATGTGACTATGTGACTATGTGAATCCGGGTGCTAGTCATATATGTCCTACCGGTGGCTGGGTAGCCCGGCAAGTGTTTTGGGTACCTGTCAGCTTGTGTGAGTAGCCCGTATAGTTACGTCCTGACTGTCAGCTTGTGTGAGTAAGCCTGTGATTAGCTCGAGAGCGAACAATGTGTGATATGAGATATGAGGTAGCATTGGCTACATATGTGGCACTTATGTGCAAACTTTCCGTGTATCCGATACTATTCCAAGTGTTCATCGGGTAAATCAGTGAGATATTCAACAAGTAAGTCAATGATAAGGAAATATGAGAATGTGTTACGAGTTGGTACAGGTATGTACGAAAAATTCATATGAATGAGCTCGGTAGGTGATGAACTTTTGGCAAGATTGAGAATGATTATGTTATGCTTATGTAACTATGATGACATATATGTAAACTATGTTATGTTAATTGCATAATATTCATGCTTATGTTGCTATTTATTTGCATGTGAACTTACTAAGCTTTATGCTTACTTCCCTCTCTTTTTCATTTTCTTATAGTATCGTCAAGATAGCTCGGGGATCGAAGGACGTCGGAGCTTGATTTACACTATCAAACTAATCTTTTGGGTATAGTAAATTCAAGTATTTTAAGTATGGCATGTATAGGGACTTGGTCTTTTTGTTGTATGTTATATTGGTTTAGCCAAATGTGTTGGCTTATAATGATTTGATGATTCATTTTGTATATGGCCATGAGATATAGCCCATATTAATTTTGGAGATGTAATCCTATTCATATATGCATGCATGTACTATGGTCACTCATGATATGGTTAAATGCATTTCGCATGGATAAATTGTGAATATGATCATGGATGTTTGGTGATGGAATTGTGAGTAAATGGCATAATAAAAACTAAGGCATGAATGTATAAAATAGAAGTAAATTGATGTTACATATTGCATGTGATTTGGTAAGCTTGGTCTAAATAAAATATGAAGTCTTAAGCTAGCATAAATTGATAAGAAGTTATATGCATGAGCCATGTTTAAGAATGTGTAAGTGTTCATTTATGCCATGTAGGATGTCATTGAGATGTTTAAGTGTGCATGTGTTATTGAGGGTGACAAAAGGCTTGGGAAAATAGCCTCAAATTGTTCCACACAGGTAGGCACACGGGCATGTGTCTAAACCGTGTGACACACGGTCTGCCCTATAGGCGTGTGATCCGATCGTGTGTCCCTTGCACCCTAATTAGGTAAAACAAAATGTCTAATAGTAAACACACGAGTAGATACGCGGCCGTGTGTCTCAGCTGTGTGAAGCACACGGCCTCAGGACATGGGTGTGTGCCCAGGCCGTATGAAGTCTGCACCTGATTTGGGAATTTAATTCACCACACGGCCTAAGCACACGGGCGTGTGACTTGGCCGTGTGACCTTAATTGTGTTGATGTCATAAACAGAGAGTTACACGAGCTGAGGACACGGGCGTGTGCGATCACACTGCCAACCCAAACGAGCATGTGACCCTTCAAAATAAGAAAATTTTCTAAATGTCGCAAAGTTCCAGAAGTTCTTGGTTTAGTCCCGAACCACACCCAATGTATATTTTAGGCCTCGTCGGCCCTTATAAAGGACAATATGCTTGTGTAAGAATGGTTTTAACTTGGGCGAAATTTTATGGCCCGATTTTGTATGAATGTTTATGTTTGAGTCTAATAATGCCTTGAACCCTGTCCTGGTGTCGGATATGGGTAAGGGGTGTTACATTTAGTGGTATCAGAGCTACGATTTAGTCAATTCTTAGACTAACGTAGCATGTGTACGAGTCTAGCTATACATGCCATAAATGAATTATGATAGTGTGACGACTCTTGACCTTTTAAATTGTGTTTTCATATAGTAATGGATCCGAATCGAGCTGAAGCTGATGATGTAGAAAGTAATGTGTCGGCTCTCACTCAAGAGGCAGCGCCAATTGAGAGTAGACCCGTGACCATAAGTTAGGGAGGAGAAGAAGAAGTTAAGGAAGCCTTCCTCCATATGATGAATGCCTGGTATACAGAGTTCGTTCGAACGAACCCGAAAGCTCAACCCCCTCCACCCCCACCTATTCCTCAACCTGTTCCTCTAGCACCCCAAGGTATGGATTTTATGAGATTGAATAGACTTCTAGTGGATAAAATTCGAAAGCAAAGGGCCAAAGAGTTTTGAGCTAGTATAGATGATCACCTGAGAGGGTAGATTTTTGGCTCGAGAATACCATTAGAGTATTTAATGAGTTATCATGCACATCTAAAGAATGCATGAAATGTGTTGTGTCCATCCTGAGATACTCGGTTTATCAGTGATGGAACACCCTTGTGTCAGTGGTGCCAAGGGAGAGAATTAATTGGTAATTTTTCCAAGAAGAATTTCATAAGAAGTATATTAGCCAGAGATTTATTCATCAGAAAATAAAGGAAATTATCGAGTTAAAACAGGTCCGAATGACAGTAACAGAATATGAGCGTGAGTTTGTGAGACTAAGAAAATACGCTCGAGAATGTGTATCGATTGAGGCCATCATGTGTAAAAGCTTTGAAGATGGGTTAAATGAAGGCATTCGATTTTTGGTGGGTGTCCTTGAACTGAAAAAATTTGTTGTGCTCGTAGAGAGAGCTTGTAAGGCCGAGGAATTGGCTAAAGATAAAATGAAAGTTGAGTTAGAGTGTCGAGATTTGAAAAAGAGATAGATGAGTAAGTCATTTCAGTCCTCATCTAAGAAACCAAGAGAGTTTAATACTCGATCAAGTGCTTCAGTTGGGTATTCGAACAAAAACCATGGGAAAAAGTATTCAGGTCATAAGACTCAAACTACTTCAATAGCGAGTGTGGGTAATGCTCGACCTAATAGATTCGAGTGTCAACATTGTGGCAGGCGTTACTCCGGTGAGTGCTGGATGAATAACCCGGCATGTTTCAAGTACGGATCACATGATCATTTTATCAAGGATTGCCTTGAGATGGTTAAGAAAAAAAAATTTTAGAGTGCAAGATCTAATATATAGCTTCTAGAGGGAGGCTACAGAAAAATTTGGGAAATGGAGCGAGTAGTAAGAGTGCACCTAGAGATCTGGCTATGAGGACTGAGGGTAGAGCACCTGCGAGGACTTATGTCATTTACACTCGCGAAGAGGCTTCATCTCCTGATGTGATTACGGGTACTTTCTCTCTTTATGATACTTCTGTTGTTTCTTTAATTGATTTGGGCTCTACCCATTCGTATGTTTGTATGAAATTGGTGTCTAGCATGAATATGTCTGTTGAGTCTATAGAATTTGTGATAAAAGTGTCAAATCCTCTAGGCAAGTATGTATTAGTTAATAAAGAATGTAAGAATTGTCTTTTAATGATTAGAGGTCATTGTTTTCCGGCTAATCTTATGCTTTTACCGTTTGATGAAATTGATATAATACTTAGTATGGATTGGTTAACTTCTCATGATATGATAGTAAATTGTGGAATAAAATTTATTGAACTAAAATGTGAAAATAGGGATATTCTTCGGGTTGAATCAGATGAATCGGATAGCTTGTCTGTAGTGATTACTTCTATCACTACTCAAAAATGTATGAGAAAGGATTGTGAAGCTTATCTTGCCTTTGTGTTGAATACAAAAGAGTCTGAGTTGAAAATTGAGTCAGTTCCGGAAGTATATGAGTATCTAGATGTGTTTCCGGAAAAGTTGCCCCGATTGCCTCCAATTAGGGAAGTTGAGTTTGGTATTGAGTTAATTCCTAGTACTGCACCTATTTCGATTTCTCCATATAGGATGGCTCTGACGGAGTTAAAGGAGTTGAAAGGTCAGTTGCAAGAATTAATGGATAAAAGTTTTACGAGACTTAGTTATTCTCCGTGGGGCACACCGGTGCTATTTGTGAAGAAGAAGGATGGTTCAATGAGAATACGTATAGACTACCGGTAGCTCAATAAGGTAACCATAAAGAACAAGTATCCCTTGCCGAGAATCGATGACTTGTTTGACCAATTAAAGGGAGCCACAATATTTTCCAAAATTGACTTGAGGTCCAGTTACTGCCAGTTGAGAGTTAAAGAATCGGATGTGCCGAAAACTGCTTTTCAGATGAGGTATGGTCACTATGAATTTTTGGTTATGTTATTTGGTTTAACAAATGCTCCCGTTGTATTTATGGATTTAATGAATCAAATTTTCAGACCGTACTTGGATAAATTTTTTGTTGTTTTTATTAATGATAGCATGTCAAGCACTTGAGAATGATTTTGCAAACTTTGAGATACAAGAAGTTGTATACAAAGTTTAATAAAAGTGAATTTTGGCTTCGAGAATTTGGATTTTTGGGGCACATTGTTTCGGGTGATGGTATTAGAGTTGACCCAAGTAAGATTTCGACTATTGTTGAATGGAAACTGCCGAGAAATGTGTCAAAGGTTAGAAGCTTTCGGGCTATTATAGACGGTTTGTTAAAGGATTTTCCATGATTGCTACTCCGATGACGAGGTTGTTACAGAAAGATGTCAAGTTCGAATGGACAAAAAAATGCCAACAGAATTTTGAGAAACTAAAGGTATTGTTGACTGAGGCTCCAATTTTAGTACAACTTGAACCAGGAAAAGAATTTGTGGTTCATACTGATGCATCCTTGAATGGACTGGGTTGTGTACTTATGCAATAAGGTAGGGTAATAGCTTATGCCTTGAGGTAGCTGAAACCGCATGAGAAGAATTATCCAACACACGATTTGGAATTGGCTGCCATTGTGTTTGCATTGAATATTTGGAGACATCATTCGTATGGTGAGAAATGTCGTGTGTATACTGACCATAAAAGTCTAAAGTACTTGATGACTCAAAAATATTTGAACCTACAGCAAAGGAGATGGTTGGAGTTGTAAAAGGATTACGAGTTAGTGATTGACTACCACCTGGAAAAGGCGAACATGGTCGCCATGCTTTGAGTAGGAAGTCGTTATTTGCTTTGAGGGCTATGAACACTCAGTTGGCCTTATCATATGATGGTTCGATTCTAGATGAGTTAAGAGCTAGACTGATGTCTATCCAAGAGATTTATGAAGCTCAGAAAAGTGACGGTGATTTGCAAGCCAAAAGAGTCCAATGTGAATCAGGTATGGAAACAGATTTTCAGATTAGTTCGGATGGGTGTTTGATTTTCGAGATAGGATCTATGTTTCTAACGATACTGAATTGATTCAGAAGATTTTGTGTAAGGCACATAGTAGTAGTTTATCTGTTCATCCAGGTAGAACGAAGATGTATAATGACTTGAAGAAAATGTATTGGCGGTCGGGAATGAAAAGAGACATTTCAGAGTTTGTTTCTAAATGTTTGATTTGTTAGCAAGTGAAAGCCGAACACCAAGTTCCTTCAAGTTTACTTCAGCCTGTAATGGTTCCCGAGTGGAAATGAGGCCGTGTTACTATGGATTTTGTGACAGGTCTACCTTTGACACTGAGAAAAAAAGATGTTGTATGGGTTGTTGTAGATCAATTCACAAATTCGATTTATTTTATACCAGTACGTACCGACTATTTACTTGATAAGTTAATCGAATTGTATATTTCTAAAATTGTGAGATTGCACGGAGTGCCTTTTTTGATTATATCGGATAAATATTCGAGCTTCACTTTGCAGCTTTGGAAAAAGTTACAAGAAGCGTTAGATATAAAATTGAATTTTAGTACCGCTTTCCATTCGTAAACTGACGGTCAATCCAAAAGGGTAATTTAGATTCTTGAAGATATGTTACGGTGTTGTGTTCTTGAGTTCTAAGGTAGTTGGGAAAAATATTTAATGTTGGTGGAATTTACCTACTACAATAGTTTTTAGTTAAGTTTAAAAATGGCGCCTTATGAGGCATTGTATGGGCGTAAGTGTCAAACACCCTTGTATTGGACCGAATTCAGAGAGAATCAGATTCAAGGAGTTGATTTAGCCAGAGAAACTGAAGAGAAAGTAAAGGTAATTCTTGATTGTTTGAAAGCTACTTCAGATAGACATAAATCCTATCCAGACTTGAAACGAAAAGAGATTGAGTTTCAAGTTGATGGTAAGGTATTCCTTAAAGTATCTCCATGGAATAAAGTTTGGAGGTTTGGCCGGAAAGGCAAATTAAGTCCACGCTTTATTGGACCATATGAGATTACCGACAGGATAGGACCGGTAGCTTATCAGTTAACTTTGCCGTCTGAATTAGAAAGAATTCATGATGTGTTCCATGTGTCTATGTTGTACCGATACCAATCTAACCCTTCGCATGTGATTTCACCGACAGAGGTTGAGATTCAACTGGATATGACTTATGGCGAAGAGCCGATTAAAATTTTGGCTCGGGAAGTCAAACAGTTCAGAAACAAAAGTATTTCCCTTGTGAAAGTATTATGTCAAAGACATGGGGTTGAAGAGGCTACATGGGAGACCAAGGAAAACATGAGAAATCAATACCCAAACCTTTTCACCGATAAGATTTTCGGGGACAAAAATCCTTATGTGGGGAGAGTTGTAACGTTCTGAATTAGGGCCAAGTTGGAACACTGATTTTGAGACCACAAATCCAAAGTAGAAAAAAATATTTTATGATTATTATGAGATCTATGATATGATTGCATGCTTGTGTGAAAATTTCATGAAGAAATTTTGTGAATAAGTGTCCAAATTAACTTTTAGGACTAAATTGCAAAAGTCGCATAATGTGAGTTCTAGAAGCTTTAAGCATGAAATTGCCATGGATTATTAATAAGAGGTCCTTAAATAGCAATTTGCCTAATTTCTATTTTTATAGAAAAAATAGACATAGGAAAACTTGAAAGAAATGCATTAAAAGGCATTTTAGTCATTTGGTTAATAAAAGAATAAAAAGGGGAAAATGAAGCAAAATTTTGCTCATCTTCTTCAAGTATGTGCCGAAAATTAAAAGATCCATAGCTAGGGTTTTTCTTCAACTTTCAAGTTCGACTATAAGTACACCCTAGCCCCTTTTTTAATGTTCTTTATGTTTTTGATATCCTTAAAACATGATCTACCTATTTCTAGCCTTATTTTGAGTTAGGGTTTTCATGTTTAAAAATTGACCCATGTATGACATACATTTATTTTGATGTTTCATGGAGGAATATGAAATTTTGATGTATGATAAACATCTTTTACTAAGTGGTTTTTCATGAAAACATCTAAAAAGGACTTATTTGTAAAGTTTGTAAAAAGAGTAGTAAGATGTATGATTTGATGAGAAATTTAGGTTGTTATGAGCATGTTATAAGTTCTACTAGGCTTAGATAACAAAGAAAATAAGTACATTTCATTTTACGAGCCTAGGGACTAATTTATAAATATGTGAAAGTTTAGGGGTAAATTTGTAATTTTTCCAAAGTATGATTTATGGACTGTTTTAATAATGTGATAATTAAATAAGTGAAATTTGCTATTATAGATCAAGAAAAACAGAGTCCAGACCTAAACCGAGGAAAGAACAAAGTTGTGGACTAAATCGAATAATTAGTCATATTTTGGTACCGAGGTAAGTTCATGTGTAAATAATGCAATGTTATATCATGTTTTAATGTTTTATTAATGTATGAGTCTCTATGTTTAATTGTTATGACGAGTGTATGAACGTTGTTATAGTCAATGAGCATGACATTGTGAACGAGTTCGACGAACATGTGACATCGAGAAAATCTCATTTGAACCTTAGGAATAGATTAGGATACGAGTGACATGTCACTAGGAACCATGTGATTTTGAGCTCATGAGATTATGTGTATATGTGACTATGTGAATCCGGGGGCTAGTCATGTATGTCTTACCGGTGGCTGGGTAGCCCGGCATGTGTTGCAGGTACCTGTCAGCTTGTGTGAGCAGGCATGTGATTATGAGCTCATGAGATTATGACGAGTTGGTACAGGTATGTACGAAAAACTCATATGAATGAGCTCGGTAGGTAATGAACTTTTGGCAAGATTGAGAATGAGTAAGTTATGCTTATGTAACTATGATGACATATATGTAAATTATGTTATGTTAATTGTATAATATTCATGCTTATGTCGCTATTTATTTGCATGTGAACTTACTAAGTTTTATGCTTACTTCCCTCTTTTTTTCATTTTCTTATAGTATTGCCAAGCTTGCTTGGGGATCGAAGGACGTCGTAGCTCGATTCACACTATCAAACTAATCTTTTGGGTATAGTGAATTCAAATATTTTGAGTATGGCATTTGGCCTTTTTGTTGTATGTTATATTGGTTTAGTCAAATGTGTTGGCTTATAATGATTTGATAAATCATTTTGTATATGGCCATGAGATATGGCCCATATTAATTTTGGAGATGTAATCCTATTCATATATGCATGCATGTGCTATGGTCACTCATGATGTGGTTAAATGCATTTGGCATGAATGAATTGTGAATATGATCATGAATGTTTGATGATGGAATTGTGAGTAAATGGCATAATAACAACTAAGGCATGAATGTATAAAATGGAAGTAAATTGATGTTACATATTGCATGTGATTTGGTAAGCTTGGTCTAAATTAATATGAAGTCTTAAGCTAGCATAAATTGATAAGAAGTTAATATGCATGAGCCATGTTTATGAATGTGTAAGTGTTCATTTATGCCATGTAGGATGTCATTAAGATGTTCAAATGTGCATGTGTTATTAAGGGTGACAAAATGCTCAGGAAAATAGCCTCAAAGTTGTCCACACAGGTAGACACACAGGCATATGTCTAAACCGTGTGTGACACACGGTTTGCCCCATAGGTGTTTGATCCGGTCGTGTGTCCCCCACACCCTAATTAGGTAAAACAGAATGTCCAGTAATAAATACACGGGCAAAGACATGATCGTGTGTCTCAGCCATGTAAAGGACACGGCCTCAGGACATGGGTGTGTGCGCAGGCCGTGTAAAGTCTGCACCTGATTTTTGGAATTTAATTCACCACACGGCCTAAGCACACGGGCGTATGACTTGGTCGTGTAACCATAATTCTGTTAATGATGTTATAAACAAAGACTTACACGAGCTAAGGACACGAGCGTGTCTTAAGCCACACGGGCATTGCGATCACACGGCCAACCCACACAGGCATGTGACCCTCCAAAAAAAAAATTTTCTAAGTATCATAAAAGTTTCGGAAGTTCTCGATTTAGTCCTGAATAATACTTAATGTATGTTTTGGGCCTCGTGGGTCCTTATAAGGGACATTATGCTTGTGTAAGAATGGTTTTAACTTAGGCAAAATTTTATGGCCCAGTTTTGTATGAATGTTTATGTTTGAGTCCGGTAACGCCTCGAAACCTGTCCCGGTGTTAGATACAAGTAAGGGGTGTTAAAATTTTGACTTCATTTATCTAACATGACTTATCTTTTGATGGTGCTGAACATGTTAGAATAGACTAAATTTTATCAACTTAGTTATTTTATTTTTGAGAACATATTTTTGTTTCATGCATTACATGCATCTTACTTACACTAAACATTTATATGCATGTGAAACGTTTAGGAATAGTTTTGGAGTCATTTTAGGACCCTTAAAACACTATAGTACCTAAAAATCTCATTTTTTCTATTTTATTACACTTGGAAAATAGAATGGCAATTTGGTATCTATACTAATTTAAAATTATTGATAATCATTAAGAAATATTGATACCACGCGGTGTTTAAAAGTTCCTGCAGCAGTTTTAAAATAAAGAACCCTAAAATTTCTCCTCTCCACCGAAAAACCTCTCAATTTATCTCAAAAGTTTTCAAATTTCTTCATTTTTTTCAAAAAATCTTGGTATTTTTAAAATCTTTAAACATCATTTCCTCAAGATTTGTTCAACATTGCTTAAAGATTTTGCCGATTTTAGCACTTTAGAGGGAAACCCCTAAAACTTTCAACTTGTTACTTCTATAAAATGTAGGTTGAAATAGTGTTTCTTGATGGTTTATTGGGTTGTTTTAAACTGCATATATCATGTTTTATTTCAGGAGGTCACCTATTCTTAAAAATTTTCTTAACTTTTTGATCCAAAACCCCAACCCACCAAGTGTTTGGTAAAGTTCCTCAAAGAGATTTTTTTTGTTTTAATGTTTTTTAGGTGGTTAATAGTTAGAATGACCCCAAAGAAATATTTTAAGACTAGTGCATCATCTTCTAATCCTTCTAGAGATTTAGAATCATCTTTTAATGAATGTTTTCAAATCTCTAACTCAATATCTCATTTTAACTCTCATTTTTTCTTCAAAACGTGTTGGGAGTCTAGAAAGGTTGATGTAGCCATGTTAGAGGCTATTAGCTTTGCTTATCTCCCTAATAATGTTTAATGACATTACTTGTAATAGCCTAAATTTCAACGATGTTGAAAATAGTGGTTCGAGACCATCAAATCCGACAAATGAACTCGTAGATTATATTATTTAATATTTACGAGCCAAATGTAGTTTTTCAAAGATTTTTGGAATAGTAAATTGTGTTTTATAAAGATTTATTTGGTCAAGAAATTGAGAAAATGAGGTATCGAGATCTCGATGTTATAAACCGAGCCATAATTATTTTTATAAATATTTACGGAATGTCAATAAGGTAGTATTAAAATTTCGTTAGAAAATTTTGACGTTTGGGTGGTCAATTAAATAAAAAGGATTAAATTGGAAAATGTGTAAAAGTTGCTAAAAGGATTAAATAGCTCAATTTTCAAATGAGGAAGAACCTAAAGTGAAAATAAGCCCAAAGGAGATATTTTGGGCGGCAATAGCTGAGAAAAATCAGGAAATGGGTGAAATAAGGGCAAAATTAGAAAATTGCCAAAATTAGCTAAATAAAAATGGGACTAAATTGGAATATCTAGAATTCTCTTCACTTCTCTTCATATTCATCAGCTGAAAAATAGCCATGGAAGGGGGTTTAAGCTGGTTTTCATGCTCTAGCTTCATGTAAGTTTAATTCTTGCTTTCTCCTTGAAATTTCTATGTTTTTGGAATTTTACAATTGGGTCCAATTTACTATTTCATTAGTTTTTGATTCCATGGCTAATTTTTAAAGTTTTTTATGGATGAGTGCTGAAATAATATGATTAATAATCATAGAATTGAAGCTTTACTTTTGGTATATGATGATTTTATCAAGTAAAATTGACGGAAATTCATTTTAGGACCTAATTAAGAAAGAGTTTGGAATTGATGTCTAATGCTAAAGTTCTGATTTTTAGGGGTTATGAAGAAGTTTAAAATGATAGAATAAAGTATTAATTGAAAAAAATTAGCTCAATTGAGGGGTTAATTGACCAAGGACTGAATTGTATAAACTGTGAAATTTGGGGCAAAATGGAAATCAATATTTTTCACTAAAACTGTTTTGGACAGCAGCAGTAGTGTAACTTTGAAAAATCACCAAAAATTGTATAAATTGAATTAGAGGATGAATAAAATATGAAATTAAAGCTTATTGAGTCTAGTTTCTTATAAAAGAAACTATGTAAGCAATGGAATTATGAATCATGAGATATAATAAATTTTATGAGACAAGGTCAGAATGATTTCAGGTTCCCCTGTTTTGACTTTGGAAAATCATACAAAATTGGAGAAAAATAATTAGGGGCTTAAATTTATATGTTTGGAATCCTTAAATGAGCCTATTTTGCATATAAACAAACAAAAACATCATTTGAATCTTGTACGAGGATATAATTAATTTTTAGTGAAGAAGAGTTGGAACTGTTAGACAGCAGAATAGGAGTAACTTTAAAGAATAAACTGTACTTATTGCCTAAACCAAAAATTCTGAAAATTTTATGGTAATAAGATATATGAGTCTAGTTTCAGGTAAAATTATCTGATCTTAATTTGGAGTTATATAGCTCTAGATATAAATAATTTAGTGACTATGACACAGATGGACAGCTTGAATATTCATAAAGAAAATAATGAAGATTATAGATAATTTTACTTACAAGTGTGTTATATACATTAAGGATGTGGAATGGAGAGGAGGAGGAGGAAAATATATATGAATATCCAGCTAGCATGGCTAATTTGCATGTTTTAGGCTTAAGGACTGAATTGAATAAAAGTAAAACTTCAGGGGGTAATTTTGTAAAAATGTCAAAAATGACCAAATTGAAAGGAATGAATTTTTTTATTATCCAAATTAATAAATTGAATGAAATTTTCAATTTAAGATCGGGTGAAAATTGGGAAAATGGTAAATTACCAAAATGCCCCTTAATCTTGATATTTCTGCAATTTCGCCAAGTAAGTTCGTGTAACTTGAATTATATTCTTAAATGCTTGAAATGTATGTTTTTTTTATATGAATATGATTTGAATGTTCATTATATGGAAATTTATGAAACATTGATATATTTGGAAAAAAAAAGGGAAAAAAATCTCGGTTGAATGGAAGGAAAATTCGATGGATCTCTGAAAAGGAATTGACGGTAAAAAGGATCTAGCCTGGACGGGTGATCCTATCCTAATATATCCCTCATGAAGAATATGTGGAAAATGGATTTAGCCCGGACGGGTAATTCGAATTAGGGTCTGAATTTAGCCTGGACTGGTAATTCAGATCCAAGCTCATTAGAGTAATTGTCGTTGCAGGGGATTTAGCCTAGACTGGTAATCCCGACAATACTCTATGAGTTTATATTACAGGGGATTTAGCCTGGACTGGTAATCCCACTGTAAGGATGAGGTTCGCGGGAGTGTGCTCCCTGATATGAAATGTGTAAGACCATGGTTGAAAGATAATTTCGCCTTACCAACCCCAGGGAAACTCCGAATACAGGCCTATGGCAACCTGATATTAAATGGGTAAGACCATGGTTGAAAGATACCATGGCAACGTGATATGAAATGAATAAGACCATGTTTGAAAGATACCATGGCAACCTGACATGAAATGAGTAAGACCATGGTTGAAAGATACCATGGCAACATGACGGGAAAATGAATAAGACCATGGTTGAAAGATACCATGGCAACATGACAGAAAACGAGTAAAACCATAGTTTAAAGATACTATGACATCATGTCGAAGATAAATAAGATCGAGGAAGAGAAACGCCAAGATATCTATTGAACAATCGATATTCAGGTAAATGAATCAGATGGAATGGTTATATGAAATGGTTGGGTGAAATGTTTACAGGAATTGGTCATATGGAAATATATGTACAAAATAGTTGTATGAAATAATTAAGAAGATAGATAAATGAAATAAGTATAGGTACATGGAATTTAATTTATGTTAAGTTTAATACGAACTATTACCGAAATAAATATATACAAGATATAAGGAAATGATGGTGCATGAAATATTGATATAACGAAATGAATGATATATGCTTATGAAGAAGCAGTAAGAGAATAATATATTTTGTGATATTACATATATAATTATCTTTGATATGTTGATACAGGGAAATTATGTAAGTTGAGACTATTATTAAACTCAAGTGTGATATGTTGAGAAAATAGGTATATCAATGTTGAATTTATATGAAATATGTGCAAGTATACTAACAATGTTGTTGTTTGACGCTTAGACAAGTGCCAAGCTATTGATTGAATGGTAACATGTTTAATTATAAGGAGCATTGAAATGGTAAGTACTTAGATGAAAATCTAATTTAAGATTTTGCGAAATTTTTTATGATCTCGATTTTATTCCAGTTGGTTTCTAATGTATGTTTTGGGCTTCGAGGGCCCAATAGAGAGACGTTATGATTATTTCAAAATATGAATAATAAATGACTCAAAATTATCTGAAAATGTTCAGTAAACTCTGGTAATGCCTCGTACCCTATTCCAGCAATGAATACGGGTAGAGGGTGTTATATTACTAAAGCTATAGGAAGAGGGTTGAATGCAAATGTCACCCTTCCTTATGGCACGTATTTGACATGCATTTTTAAGCAATTAGGTATTCGTAACCATGGAGACACCTCGTTACTTAGAACCAATCAATTACTTATGGGGCCCTTCATCATTCGGGATATCATTTTGAAGCCAACATCGATACGTGGCTTAAAAGTGACCATCTAACGGAACATGAAGATGATTACATCAACGCCGCGTTTGAAGGTTTTTCAGCACCCGAGCACGCTCCTCCACTGACTTCCTCATCACATGCCGCTCAACCTTCATCGGAAGTCAATAGTGGCATTCTCGATGCCAAACACTCCTTGGCAGGATTGAAGCACGACTTATACATGTAGACTACACGTCCGTGCCTATTCAACAGCCTTGACAACGGGCTGGAGTAATCGCACACGGGCACACAGGTGTGTCCCTACCGAGCCCAAGTATAGTCCTCTTCGAAAAAGGCTAATTTTTAGGGCTCTTAGGCATCCAAAAGCCTATTTAAACACATAAGGAGGCACTTAAGAGGGGGACGTAGAGTAGGAAGCAAGGAATTACTCAAGGAAAGCCATTAATTGATTTACCCTCAATATTAACCCATAACCCATTATTGTTGAAATCCCCTAATTTGATTCCTATTTTTGTCGAGATTTGATTTGAACAAATTGCTTAGTTATGTTTTGTTCTTCTAAATATTTAACTTGTTCTTAAAAAAAACAATACTTACATATATATTAGCAGTAATTCGTCATTTTTGAGCTTGAGTGTGAATTCCATATTCTGAGAAGAAACTCACTTGTATTCAACTAATGACTAGTTATTTTTCTAGCTGGGTAATTTTTTAATTCAATCTCGATTCTAACATCTTCTTTCAGCTTGTGACCACACCCTCTAACCAAAGCCACGTTACAACCCTCTAAAAGACCTTTTTGATTGATGTATCAGCTCAATATATAGTGGTGGAAATTTGATTTTCAAGCAAGCCTATGGCAATAGCTTTTCATATTGACTAATGAGTGCTTTAATTGATGTCCTTAAACACCTTGAGTGAATCTTTAGTGAGGATGTTAAACTCTGTGATATTTTGATCAAAGGTAATCACTTAGATAAGGGGAGACACCTATGTTTTCGTGATAAAATGCTCAACTTGGAATGTTTGAAACTTTGATGTCCTTTTAGTTGAACTTTCAATGTATGAGTACTTATGGATTATTTTGAGATATTATTGATAGGGATTATAAATTGAGAAGAATTTATTTTGATTATGAGTTGAAGATTTTTGCTTGAGGACAAGCAAATACTTAAGTGTGGGGGTATTTGATAAACCGTAATTTATACATATTTTTATCCCATGATTAGCCCATTTGTGAATGGTTTCTCCTTATATTTGGTGAATTCAATGCTCCTAATCCTTTAATTTCATGTTTTATACTTAGGAGAGCATAGGAGAGTAAAAAGAGCGAGAAACGAGCCGAAAACAGAGAAAATGGACCTACGTGGGAAATCAACAGGGCCTGGACTTCCTCACACGGGCGTGTCACATGGCCGTGTCTATTTGGCAGGATTAAAGCACGACTTACACGGGTAAACTATACGCCCGTGCCTATTCAACAGCCTTGACCACGGGCTGAAGTAATCACACAGGGGCACACGGGCCTGTCCCTGCTGAGCCCAAGTATAGTCCTATTCGGAAAAGGCCAATTTGTAGGGCTCTTAGGCATCCAAAAACCTATTTAAACACCTGATGAAGCACTTAAAAAGGGGACGCATAGTAGGAAGCAAGGAATTACTCAAGGAAAGCCGATTGATCCATCTCAGAAGTCGAATTCATCATCAAGACTGAATATCTCCCTTCAAGTTCCTTCAGGAGTTTTGGGTTTTCTTATGTTTTGTTATCTTTATGCTTTTGAGATGTTTTCTTTCATAAGTATGAACTAAACCCCCTAAATACCTAAGGGGAATGAAACCTAAGATGGATCTTGTTATTATTATCTAAATTGTACGATAAATATTTGACTTGTTCTTAATTATGTGTTCTTTATTCTTGTCTTAATATTCTAGGATATTGATTCAAGCTAAGCTCTTATTCAGAGGAGGAACAAACCCTGTCTAAGAGTAAAATTGTCATAATTAAGCGGAGTTTATTGCGCGCCTAGAGATAGGGTAACAAGATTTTGCCAGATTAGGGTGAAACCTAATAAGGGAATCCATAGATCGAGTTAATGCAATTCTAGGGTGTTAATTAGAAAGAGATTTTAATTATTCAACCTAGGGTTAGACGTTTTTAGTCTCGAGAGAGATAATAATATAACTTAGGGATTTCTACGGATCAAGTCAAATGAATAAATCGTCTGATTCAGAGTCAAATAACAAGTGAAGTCTAGGTGGTTTTTTCCTTAGGTATTGTCTTAATCAATCGAATTTTCCCAAAAGTACTTTTCCAAAATTTTCTTTCTGTGCATTCTTAGTTTAGTAATTAGTTTAGATAACCAAACCTCTTAAATTTTAGGGTAGATAATAAAAAGGAAGTAAATACTAGTACTCGTGGTTCCTTTGGGTTCGACAATCCGGTCTTGCTGAACTATAGGTACACTTGCCTTAATCGTGATAATAAGTTATTCTCAAGAATGATTCATTCATAAATCTTTAAAACCTGTCACGAATATCACGTATCAAGAAGTTTGGAGTATTCTAGAAGAGGTTTGATCTTATAGGGAAGACATTAATTCTCAGCTATTTACGTTAAAGTCTCAAATAGCGTCTCTCCTTACACATTTTCCTTCGATGCCTCATTTCTCCATTCCTCATGAAGATTAGAGTAGCTTTAGGACATATATTTCATTTTCATAACATTTGCACCTTCTTTTCTATGTTTATGCCTATGTCTTTGTTTTTATTGCACTTTCTTGCTTTATTTATATTTTGAGATACACTGATTTTTTTTAGTTCATTGTTCATTCAATTTTATCTATCTATTGTGATGAACTAACTTCTTTTCTCCTTGAACTTTTATTAATGTTTGATATAACAAAAAGGGGAGAAGAAAAGGTAAATTAAGGTAAATTGATTGATTATTCTTTGATGCTAACTAAATGCAAATTTTGTGATCAATTTTCCTTAAAGTAAAAATGAATGCCAACTTGAATGACAAGTTTTATTTTGGCGTCAAATTTAAAATGTCTTTTATTAAGGGGTAGTAATTATTCAAAAACAAATTTACCAAATGTTTTGTTATATAAAAAAGGAGGAGATTGTTAATTCAAGCCTTATTTAATAAAAGATTTTGATATAATAAATTGAAGTGTTTTTGGATATAAGTTAAATTTGACAAAATTATTTTTAAATCTGATGTCTAAGAGATAAAATTTTGAATACTTACGTTAAACTCTTAGAAAATTTTGAAACAATTTTAAAATCAATTTAAAATGATTTCAACCAAGTTAAAATCATTTTAACACATCAAAAATTTTTAAACAAGTCAGAATTGCTTCAAGCCAAAAGTATTTATATCATTTGGCCAATTATCGATGATTTTGAAACTACTGATACTCTTAGAAAAATCGAGAACAATCTTGAATTCTGTTTTCAGAAATCTAAAAAAATTATCGATACCATTTTTGAGGTATTGATATTTTCTAAAAAAAATCGATACATTCATTAAAAACGATACCAAAATAGCATTTTGTTTTTTACAAACCCTACAAAGTATCGATCCGATATCTATACCCTTTTCCAAAAGTACCGATAAAAATATTTTTGGTATCAATTAATAAATCCCAACGGTCACTGAATTAGAATTTATTACAAAAAAATATCAATACCCTTTTATTAGGTATCAATACTCGAAAACTGTAACGGTCACTGAATTAGAATTTATTACAAAAAAATATCAATACCCTTTTATTAGGTATCAATACTCGAAAATTGTAGGTGAAATAAATGCTCTGGTTTTTCATCCCCAACGACCATATTCATTACACCAACAACCGCAATGGTTGGAAATCTGTTAGAAGGTATAAATACCATCCTCTAAAGACCTATAGCAACAAGAAAACACTTTCAAGCAAAAATTATCAATCAAACAACCTTAGAGCTTAATACTTTCATATTCTTCTTACATACATTTGTGAGTCTATTCTTTTGCTCAAGTGTATTTTATTGTAATTGAGCTTCATTTTGCAAACAATTTAATCCTGTAAGGATTGTTTCTTTGTTTGCTTATTCATATCTCTTTTAGAGGGTTTGTAACTTAAGATTTGAGGTAGAAATCTTAAGGAGTTATAATGTTGTCTTCAAAGGTTGAACAAATTAATGAATTTGGGAAAATCCTTAGTGGTGGAAAGCTAAGGTAGTAGAGTAGGCAATTGGGGCCGAACCACTCTAAATCTTTGTGTCAGTAGTTTTAATTTTCTCTTTACTTCCAACATTTCTTAAAAGTCCAATTCACCCCCTCTTGGCATTTTTGGTTTGTTCTATTGAGCTAACACGGTCCTAGAGGCTTCCTTATCGTCCAATTACAAAAAGTATTCTAGTTTCTCGATCTAAGATGACGCATATAGAAAATTTGGGGTAGACAGGGCTCCTCAACCTAGACAAAAAGAAATTCCAGTTGTTTACTGACTCCCTCGATATTATTACAAACGCAATTTGAAGGATTCTCTTATTACCATTTTGTGCCACAGCCAACAATAGCTGATGGGTATACCTACCATACATAAATGTACCATCTATTTATACCAATGCTTGCAGTATTGCAATACTTGAAAGCATTTCTTGAAGGTCCAAAATAGACAATGGAACGCTCGGCATCCATGGAGCAAGTGATCGTTATGGTACGGGGGCCCCGTTTCAAGATCAATTACGCAACTTGGGACATACCTCTTCAGCACCTGACACCATTGCCATACCTCGTTGTATGACGTGTCTCACCCACTATGCATCTTCTTCAAGACTTTCTGATTTTCTATCCATGCCTTGTGGTACGAAGGCGTGTAGTTCAATTGCCTACGAATATTTGCAATTAAAACTAACACATCAGTCCTTAAATCCACTTTCAAAATTAGTAGTATTATACCCACAATCATATCTGAATCCCAACTTCGGATGACCCCGTGAAACATTTGCAACCCCACAAGTACGTTAAATTAAGTGGAACTATATCTAAAATCCTAATTAATAAAACCCTAAAAACCCTAAACAATAAGAAAACTTAATAAAAACACAGGGAAAACGCATCCATTAGTAGTATTATACCCGTGATACTGTACTAGAGGTGATCATGGGCCAGGCCGAGTCGGGTTTGGGCTGGGCCCAGACAAAATTTTAGGTCGGTCTACTAGGCCTGGGCCCGGCCCGGCCCGAAATATAGGCCTGCCTGAAATAAAATCGCTAAGCCCGAGCCCGGCCCAGCCCGACCCATATTAAATTTTTTTTTCTTATTTCATTGAATAAAAAAATTTAAATATATAATAAATCAAACATATTTAAAAACATAAAAACAAATAAAAATGATACCAAAACAATTATTAAAACAATACACAAATTGACAATATAATAAAAAATGGTTATATTAAAATTTTAAAATGATTAAAAATAAAATAAAAAATATATTAATATATAATTCGGTCCGGGCCGGGCCGGGCTCGGGCCAAAAAACTTTTACCCGAGGCCCGGCCTATTTTCTAAACGGGCTTCGTTTTTTTGCCCATGCCCATTTTTCGGGCCTATATTTTTACCCAAACCCTCCCATTTTTCGGGCGGGCCTTCGGGACAGGCCGGGCCACCCGGCCCATGATCAGCTCTATATTGTACCAATGGAAACACATGTATGCAGATCGGTAAACTTCTTTATTGTCCACAACCCCGTCTTCTTCTTTACATAAGCCATGATTTTCCATCTGTATCTACCGTCTCGCATTACACAATTGGCATCAAACTTTTCAAATTTAGATTTAATCATGTGGAAGTTAACCTCGTTCTTGATGTTGTATCGCTTAACAGTAGTGAGAAAACCATCTTTAGTGGAAAACTCCCTGCCCACTTCCAATTCACCTGAATCTAACGAAGAACCTGCGTTGCCCAGCCTCCTATGTGGTAGTTTTACAAACTCCAACTTATTCTCTATCGATAAATCGACATTATTCATGTAGGTTGGAGACGAGTATGTCGTAAATTATGGATCTTTTTCTTCATCTTCACCCCATTCACCAACTTCTAGTTCAGTTGGAATAGGCTCTGGTTTAGAAAATAATGCAATTTCTAAACTGTCAGCACAGACTCCCGGACTGGATCCATATCAAATTTATTGTCATCTTTATTCTCGAACCTATCAACATCTGTCGTGTTGGAGGTCCCCTCACTGGTGGACGTCGTAGGGAGTGCATCATCCCTTCTCATATACGTGTCGGAATATCCAAAATCACATGTCAATTATCAACCGTTGGAAGTGGTTTCCATTCCTCAATAAGTATTCCCAATGTTGAACATCGACCCACCGAAGTTCATGTCTCATCTACTAACTAAGTGTCTTGTAGGGGTTGTGTATTCCATTCTACCACCAAAACTCGATTGTTCAGTATTCTGTCTCCCTCTATTGAAATCTAAAGCTGAGATGGATGAGTGTCTTCCCATTGATGATTCTGGTATATCATAATGGGAACTTTCTAACAAAGTGATTGGACTATCGGCATTTTCAACCATTCTCGCCTCTCGAACAAGAAGAGATGTTGACGACCGAATGCCTTCCTCTGACCTTGAAAATTCCACATATAATTCAAGAATCGATGATCCACTGTCGATTTTCGTCTGCACCATCACCTCCAAGACCCAAGCACCTTTGATATCGAATGCGTCATATCTCATGGGATCGACTGAAGCACAAAATTGGTACTTAATAGACGATACTCTCTCTCCTATAGATCCAATTATTTTTCACCTAATTCTTGTTTTAAGCTCTGACAATTCTATGTTCTGGTTAAAAGCCAGTCGCGTTGTGTTCTCCTAATAAAAGAACCACGTTGTTCTCTATGTCACAGACCTCACCGTCGTAATAAATAATAGTAATAATTTTTCCACTCATTTTTAACCAAATTATTTGTCGAGAGAAGTTTGAAACAAAATATTATGTAAAAAATATAATGCTTCAAATAAATATTAACAAGAAAAATCAATGCTTATGCTTACTTTTTATACAAAGAGTATCGTTGCTCCAACTTATGCCTTCCTTAAAAACTTTTATTCTTCCGAACTTCTTCAAATTTTATTTCCATGGTTTATGCCACCAAAGGTTGAAATATGGGTCATTTATAGCCCAAGGGACAACAACCTATATGTTTTTGAAAAAATGTACTAGATAGTGGGGATTAAAATTTGTAAAGAAAAAACACTCCAAGTAGATAGCACTATCAGCAGTAGTGCTAAGAAGGGCATTCGCCTAGAAGCATTTTCAGTACTTTTGCTGATAGTGTGTCTGTTTGGAGCGTTTTTTCCTTACAAATTTCAACCCCCACTATCCGAGGCATTTTTCAAAAATGTTTCAGATATCCTGGGTGTCGAGACCATTTTTTTAAATCGAGTTTTGGAAAATGGGAATCGACTTTAAGAAAAATGAAAACGGGAGTCGCCACCAATCTTTTTAGGTGTGATTGGATCACCTTATAAAATGTTTTGTTTTAAAACATTAATTTTGGTCTACGAAAGTCGAGAAAACAAATTCGGGAGTCGGTTACGTACGAGGAAGGGTTAGCACCCTCGTAATGCCCAAAAATTAGTACCTAATTGATTATCAAGGGTCTTTAATGTCGGAAATTTGAAAGTTTTAAGATGCAAGCCTCTTTCAATTAGAATGTCTCAATTTTGAAAATTAAGGCTCACTTATTTCAAACGAGTCAAACATCACATCCAGTAAGTTAGGACGCAACATTTTAAAACCTTCGAAACTAAGCTCGTCTTTCGAAAATTTCTATCTTGAAACAACAAAACGCCATATCCAGTAAGTTAGGACACTATGTTTTGAAATCTCGAAATAATTGTTTAAGTTTTGAAAACTCAAAATCACTTAGAAGGGTGCTTGACTATTCGAATTCAACGAGAAAAGTAGCAACCCAGTAAGTTAGGGCACTACCTTTCTCGAAGTTTCTAAACATCAAGCATTGCCTTTTAATTTTTTTTTTAAAAACCTTGGAATATTATTTTTAAATGACGTTTTAGGATGACATATTAATTCATCATGAAGCATATATGTACAAAATATTCTAACATTTCCATACAAACATAAATAATATCATTATGAAAAAACTAAATAACATGAACATACGTTTAATGAAAAAAATCATACTAGGGTAAATATAAGATAATAAACAAATAAAAACATGAGTAAACTAAAAGAAAAACATAATACATGCAAAAATTATACAACAATATATATCATAAAATAGCACGTAAAAGAAATAATTAAACATAGCATATAAAAAAATGAAACTATGCACAAATAAGATAAAAGACATACACTAAAAAAATGAATAAATAAAACATTTACAAATTATAAAAATATAATGCAATAGTTCAAAATACATGAAATGATAATATAATATATATACATGTATAGAAAATATATATTTGAAAATAAACTATATAAAAAGGTTAAATATTATAATATATAAAATACATAATCAAATGTATAAAAGATAGGAATAAATACACATATTTGAAAAATGAAGAAATTAAAATAAAAAAAAGGGTTGAAAAACTAAGATAGACGAAGATAAGAACAAACCACAGAGAGTAAGAACGCAAGAGGGAGAGAAATTTGAGTGAATGCTCTAAAGAATTCTTATTGATTCCCAAAACTCAAGTGATTTACAATAAAGGGAGAGGCATCTATTTATAGTTGAGCCTCCCCAAATCCAACGGTACAGATCAATTACATCAACGGTTAAGATTAAAGGATATCTACAAATTAAATCTCCAAAATTACAAGATCATATCTTCAAGATTGCATATCATATCTAAGATTGCATATCATATCTAAGATTGCATATCATATCTAAGATTGTATCATATCTAAGATTGCATATCCTTAAAGATTATATTTCCATATTAGTCAAGCTCATAGATAGACCTTCAATCTTTTCAAGTAATGGGCCATTTCGATTGGGCCAAATTATATGTTTGTAGTTTTGTACTGGACTTGAACTTTTTTTTTTAATTATTCCTGGGCCCGGGCAAAATTGAGTGTCTACACTGGGAATCCCAGGATATTTTTTTAGAACCCATCTAGTCAAAATTATTTTTTTAGAACCCATCTCGTCAAAATTATTTTTTCAGAACTCATCTCGTCAAAATTATGTTTCCAGAACCTATCTCATCAAAATAATTTTTCAGAACCCATTTCAATTTTTAGTCAAAAATAATATTCAATTGGTGTAAATACGAATATTTTAAATATTGAATTCAATTATTACAATTATTACGTTAAAATTTTAATCAATTAAAACCATAAAACACTAACCCTAAAAAACCTAAAACCCTAACCCTAAAAAACCTAAAACCCTAATAATAAAACCCTAATTAATAAACTCTAAAAGCCTTAATAAAAACACAAGGAAAAATGCATTGACATGGATGCGTTTTTGCTTAGTACGCTGAGCTGGAAGCGTTTTATTGGTCAGAGGGGAAAAATACTTCTAGCTGGAAGTGTTTATCTGATTTTTCCCTGAAAACGACAAAAGCTGGTTGCGTTTTAGCAAAAACGGCCTATTTTTGTCATTTTAAAAGAAATTGGCCCATTTTCGTAATTCTAAAAATATGGATTTTTTTTGGTAATTTGGTCTTTCACTTTACGTGAACTTTATATTATTTTTTAATTTTTTAATTTTGATTTTTAAATTTTTTGAATATTTTTTATAAATTTTAAATTATTTGTTAACATGACATATAAGACAAATAGTATCATGTTAATATGAAGTGCACATGGACAATCATAAGGGCTGTCAAACCAATATCATTAAAAATAATAATATTGGCACTTCTATTAAATAAAAACAATTTAACTTTTTTTGAAAGGTTAATAACTAAATTTAACTAAAAAAAAAGAATAAGAACCTATCTGATAGGATGTATAAACTTTAAAGGTTGAATTTATTATTATATCAAATATTTATAAAAACACATTAAATTCTATGAAATCTATAATAAAATTTCATTTTTATTATATGCTTAATATATATAGGTATTTCAAATATGTATATATAGGTGGCCAATGAACCATAATTGTATTGGCAAAGCTAAGGTTCTAATACCTTGAGTCCTTACGTTTAATTATAGTTAGTTAGTTAAGTTCCATTTGAATTGATAGTGAGATTGAATTTGGTGAAATTCAAAATATCAATGGTAGTGAGATTAATTATTGTAGCAGTGTGATTAAGTATTATAATGATAAGATTAAAATCAACTTTAAAACATGTATTTAGATTCAAACGCAACAATAATAATAGCAAGAGATTGAAAATTGATTATGAATGGCATTACATTAAAAGACAGAATTACCTAAAAATGCCAATTTTTAAAAAATAATTACTAGATTAAGCCATTTTCTCGAAAAATGACGGGAATAGGCCGATTTTATGAAAACACTTTTAGTTGGAAGTGATTTTAAGTGAAATGCAAAAAAAAAAGCTTATATCTAGAAGCGTTTTCAACGTATTTGTAGGAAAATGCTTCTAGTTCAAAGCGCTTTCACCGCATAAGCTAAAAAAGCTTCCAGTTGGAAATGATTTCCCCCAACAGTCACTCAACCCAATGTCCATTTAATTAGTCGTTGGGACCAACGGCTCCCCTCTCAACGGTCATCCCCCCAATTTCATTTTTCTATTCAATTCAATCTCAACTTTCTCTCACATTCTCAAATCTCTCTCAAATTTCTCTCAATTCCTTCATAATTTCTCACTAAAAATTTATTTCTCTCTCGACTCTATTTTATTAAAGAAATTGTCTTAAGTTTTTCGTAAAATATTTTTATATTACAATTTATTTCATGTTTTTTGAAATTAACAATGGCACAATTTTTAATTCGTTTGGATAAGAAGCACATTTCCATCGATCAATTACAAATAGTAAGCTTTTTTATCATATTTAATTTAATTTAATTTAAATATTTTATTGCTATATTGGAATTTAATATTTTGTATTTTTTTATATATAGGTGAAATATCAAATTTTGGAGACTTATATTCATAATTTACCCGCTCCTCTATCACCCTTAATTGAACTGTATTTAAGAGATGCAAGATTTTTGCACGTGGCCCTTATTGGTCGAGGGTGTAAATTAGACCCCACAATTGTAAGTACGTTGGTGGAAAGGTGGAGACCCGAGATGCACACATTTCATCTTCTATGCAGCAAATGCATTATCACTCTGGAGGACGTATAGTTACAGCTTGGGTTACTGGTGGATGGGCTGGTGATTGGGTCAATTCACACAACTGATTAGATAGACGTATGCGAGCAACTTTTGGAGGGGGTTTCGGAAACCATTTTTAAAGCTTGAATGGCAAAGAAGAAATTTCGGTAGGCTCAATGAGGATTCAACTAAAGTCCAAAGAGAACAGCACGCTTGGGCGTACATCCTTATGGTTATCGATGGTTTCCTAATGCTCGATAAGTCACGAAATCTCGTCCATTTAAGGTGACTTCTAAAACTCATCAACTTTAGAGAAGCAGACGAACTCTGTTGAGGGTCAATCATGTTGGGGACGTTGTACCGGGAGATGTGTTGAGAGACTGAACAATAAAAAATAAAAATCGATGGTTGCATGCTTCTACTACAATCATGGGTGCGGTACCAGCTGCCCTTTTCACATCCTCGAGCCGGCTACCCTTATACATTCTCACTCGTAACAAGGTAAAATTTATTAGTTAATATATTTACCATAATAAATTTATTTAAATTTTAAATTGTTGTGTTAGCATATTATTTCAATATGTGGAACTATGGGCCGGGTTATGTGGGACTACTTGTTAAGCTTCGAGATATGTGACTTCTGTTAGACCAACAATCGGAAATGGATGTATCTATTTTTTAAATTTGAATTATATAATATTAATGTAGTTCATTTAAAAATTAGTAGTATATAGATAACTATTTTTTTTTAATATAGTTTGAATGAACACCTTACTCCGATTCAACAATTTAAGAATGCATCCCATCAGAATTCTTGGTCAATCCCAACATCTAGCATGTGAAGGTGCCATTGGTAGTGTAGGCTACCATGGAGATACATGAGTCGGATAGAGTGTTGTAGCAATTTAGGTTTAGGTAATCGATTCTAATGGCACCTCAAGACCTCAAAGATTTGCATTGTGTGGACTTGTAGGGAAGGACGGATGAGAATTGAACTACATTCCACACCTAATATATCAATATTTAGAACAATATGTACAAGTTTTTACCTATTCGCAAGGCTATTTTCGCTCCCGGGTTAGTCTGTTATTCGAAGTACATGCCATAATTTAGGGTCCAAGGTAAGCTATATTTGTTAGGTGAAGACGCGAGAGGCAAGCCACCGCATACGAGGAGGCCACGACAGAGCTACTGAGGCGAGT
Organism: Gossypium hirsutum; assembly: GCF_007990345.1. NCBI lineage: Eukaryota > Viridiplantae > Streptophyta > Magnoliopsida > Malvales > Malvaceae > Gossypium > Gossypium hirsutum. Next base: position 42,322,003 of record NC_053424.1, read on the forward strand.
CCATCATCTCTACCGATGCAAGAACTAACACTGATGGCCGCACCACCACTGGTCAGTATGACTCAACTTATTCTGGTGCTTATACCAACCCCTTATTTTTTTACACAAATACCACACATTGCACCACATTTTTTTTGCTTCTACTTCGATGCCAGGTTTTTCTTATGGACCTTCGTCCCCGGCGTATTAATGTTGACGCCATTGACATTTTCGACGACTACGATGCCGACAATGACATATAGGACGTCCATGTTTGGGGCATCGATCGGGGGTCCAATCGTTATGCCATTGGTGTATTGGACACAATATAGCTATACCCCTACGCTGATGGTATTGCAAACACCTCCAGGGTCAATGTTCCACCAAGGTGGACCATCTTCACAACCACCTATTTCTAGATCGAAAGATACACGATTGCAACCAATGAGCAACCGATCGCAATCAACTACAGACGAAGGCAAAGAAGATGAGAGGCACAACCTATATCGAAGGTTAAACCAAGAAGGAATCACAGTGCGTATAATTGAGTAGGTTTACTTTGTAATCGTTGAAGAGAGTGCATATTTTTCACTAAGTTAGGCTTCGCAGATATAAAGAACCCGAACTACATAATCATATTCTTGTGTCATGTGTGTAACACCCCTATCCCGTATCCGTCGCCGGAATAGGTAAAGGGGCATTACCGGACTTGAAACTCATATCCGAACAGTAAAAATTTTGAATATTTTTTTTTATAAAGAACGTTCCTTTAGGTAAATACTAAAGACAGTCAGGGATACAATTTAACTGCTATAAGTACACATTCAAAAGATGCCATTTTCGCATGGCTTATATACATTAACCAAAATATTCTTCGGCCACTGGTCCATTCTTTACATGCCATAAAATAATTCAAAACATAACAGTAACAAGCCGTGGATAGTGATAGTGTGACTAGTTGCTGACGATCCCCGAGCCTGTAGCTTCCAAATGAGATCTATAAAACAGAGGAAACAAAGTAAACGGAGTAAGCATTACAATGCTTAGTAAGTTTTAAGCAGTGTCAACAGATAACAATCAAATTATAACATAGTTGTTCGTATTTTTATTTCACTCTTCCTTCGGGCATACCATCCCTTTACCGAATATGCCCATCTCATCATATATAATAGGCAGATAAATTCTCACTTGATAGTGATCTCTTATAAACATAGGTACATTACATATTTTCACCTAACTTTCCACATTGACCAAACACACAATAATCATAGAACAGTCTTATTGCTTTACTCACATATGCACTACATAACGACCTTGTGATTTAGTCCAAATCAAGCTTAAATATAATCTCAAAATACATACCTGACCAGCTTAACGCATTGAACGTATTTATTACCAATCGTTACTGTGAAGTCGTATAATCTTATGCTTTACTCGAATCTTCAGCGAAACCTTTAGCTCGAATAGTCCCCACACGTAGTTATCGGGTCTTACCCGGACAAAATCTCCACACGTAGTCATCGGGTCTTACCCGGACATAATCTCCACACGTAGTCATCGGGTCTTACCCGGACATAATCTCCACACGTAGTCATCGAGTCTTACCCGGAATATATTTCCAAGTTTCATGTACATTTATTCACATGTAACAACATTCACATCGACTGTCATATTTGTAATTCATTTGCCTCATCAAATATCTAATAATACACACCTTTCACATTTGGTCATTCGGCCACAATATACACACATCTCCTACATATTTCACACTAGCCGAATCACTAGCCATTCGGCTTTACCACATATACATATCTCATACATATTTCGCATTAGCCATTCGGCTTTACCACATATACATATCTCATACATATTTCATACTAGCCATTCGGCTTTACCACGTATACATATCTCATACATATTTCATACTAGCCATTCGGCTTTACCACGTATACATATCTCATACATATTTCACACTAGCCATTCGGCTTTACCACGTATACATATCTCATACATATTTCATACTAGCCATTCGGCTTTACCACATATACATATCTCATACATATTTCACACTAGCCATTCGGCTTTACCACATATACATATCTCATACATATTTCACACTAGCCATTCGGCTTTACCACATATACATATCTCATACATATTTCACATTAGCCATTTGGCTTTACCACACACATATATATTTATCTTGTACATCAATTTCAGCAATAGCTTATAAGCAACTCAAATAGTTTCATCAATGTTTACAACAAATTCACATATTCACTACAAGCTGTTTTCCTGAGCAATAGTCACTAAATTATTTATAACTGGAGCTAAAAAACTCAAAATCAATTGCCGTTAATTTTCCCTGAATATAGACTTATATATCTTCTATCCATAAAAGTTTCAGAATTTTAGGTTTGGCCAATCAATACCAGATTTTTCTTAAAGTTTCCCCTGTTTCACTGTTTGACTAATCTGACCACTCTTCACTACGAATCAAATTTCTCATTGTACAGAATTCAACATATGTTCTATTTGATTTCATTTGAAACTAGACTCATTAAGGAGTCTAAGCATATAAATGTTATCTTATAACCATTTTTGTACAAATTATAATGATTTTCTAAAAACAGAATAGGGGATTTCGGAGTCATTCTGACACTGTCTCACACAACTTTAAATATCTCTTTATAGGAAATTTCTTTGCTTACACGGTCTCTTTTATAAGAAACTAGACTAATTAAGCTTTGATTACATATTTTATTCAGCCTATAATTTCACACCAACAATTTATAGTGATTTTCTAAAATCACGTTACTGCTGCTGTCCTAAGCAAGTTATTACAATTTGCTCTTAAATTTCCAAGTCCAAACACTTATGAACTTACCATTTGAGTTTAAGACATATCATGGCCACATCATATCTTATTAAATCAACTCATTATGTCCTATTATGATTGAATTTACTCAACGTTTAATCACTTAAAACTTACCTCGGAAGTTGCCGAACGATTACGACGGCTATTCGATCACTTTTTCCTTTCCCTTATCCAACTTTGATCCTCTAGGCTCTTGAGCTAAATCAAACAATTTACTTCCCAAATTAAACATAGTCATACGACATCCATATACATTTTATACTAGCCGAAATGTACCATCAAGATATACTTTACTCAAATAATTTACATTGGCCGATAATGTACAATGTTTTGTAGCTTAATAAATTTAACATACATTATGTATTCATAATATTTGTGCAGCCAATTATCCATGGTCATACACACACAATCAAAAATAAATACCAAATTTTCATATCCTTTATGCCCTACGCCGAATACACTTGTCATGTCCACCTACATTTTTCAAGTACAACATTCTCATATTCGGCATTAGTATCAAGCATAATAGCCAATTCTTCCCATCATTTCCAAACCAATTCATCAATGCAATCATACCATTACAAATCAACTTAAAATAACCATATCTAATAATCAAATACCTATAGCATTGCACATTTCTCACATAGCAAGTACAACTAAATTCATTATTATTATATATATATATCTAAACACTTAACTACAAGATTTAATCACCATTATCAAATCATAAAACAGCTTATAACCATCATCTATATTTACTTCACATAAACCGAAATAACCATTACATCATCTTTAAAACACTTAGCATTTTACCCATTTAATCAAGCCAAATCTCAAGACTATTCCATCACACAAATTATACCATAAATCATACTTACAATTTAAGTTAATGCATGACCGAAAATCACCATCATTAACATCATTATCAAACCAAAACCAAAACACATCTATCATCCGTATACCAAGCTTACCAAAACAAACTACTATGAGTTTCAAGCTTATTGATCGAATCTCAAACCTCAAAATTCTAAGTTTAATCTATGGGATAAGTAGAGTTTGAACTAATCATCTCAAACATGCATAGATTTTCAAGAATCATTCAATACTTACCTCATTCTAGCCATCTTCTAAGCCAAAAATCAAAGCAACCAAACTTTCTTCTCCCTCCCTTTAGGCTACGGCAATGGAGGAGAAGAAAAGACCCAACTTTGTTTTTTTTTTCTCACCCTTTTAATTATTTAATTCCTCTTATAATTTATGACATATAATAACTTGATTTATTATAAAACTATTTGATATTATTTAACTAAAATATAACATACAAAATGCCAAAATGTGTCATTCATGCCCATCCTTGCCGTCCACTACCAAGAAAAAGGAATGTTTGACATGCAAGTCCCTCATGCTTCAAACCATGCAATTTTTAGCCACTACCAATTAACCTATGACATTTTCAAGATTTTTCACATAAGCCCCTTTTTATTTATTTCACATCCAAATAACAAAATTAAAGCATGAAATTTTCACACATACTTATTCATAAATAATAAGCATAAAATATAACAATTAATTATATTTGTGGCTCGATTTTGTGGTCCCGAAACCACTTTTCGACTAGGGTCAAATTAGGGGTGTCACAACTCTCCCCCCTTTAGAGATTTTCGTCCCCGAAAATCTTACCGGAAAATAAGATAGGGTAACTTTCTCTCGTTGTGTTCTCTAGATCCCACCTAGTTTCCCCTACTCCGAACTTACGCTTCAGTGCTTTAACTAACAAAACTTTCTTAGTTTGATCATAATAAATCATAGAGATCCACAAAATTGACATTTACTCACTTACTTTTCATTTCGGTAATAACACACATAGGTATAACACAATTTACTCATCGGTCTGAACCTACTAGGTATAGGCTCGAACCCCACACACAAGTTCTAGCCTACTTAATCCCAAAGTCCGAATAAACTCGACAGCCATCAACTAATTAGGCTATTAGCCTAGTATACACTTCACCGGTCCCAAACCTACTAGGCACAAGGCCTGAATAACTCAAATATATATATTCATTTGGTTCATGACAACACTCATTTAACATCTTATGAAAGTATTTTATTTTTTTTTATACATGTAACTTAGATAATCTTTCACACACCCATTCATCAATAAAGCACTATCATTTATCTTCGGCTATTTCAAGTAACCACTGATACAGTAGCTGAAAGTTTTAAATTCTCAATTCAGCAACATATATAAGCTGATACGAGATTATGTTAATATCTTGCATCAATATTTAACTTGTCAATTTAATGTCTCGAACTTATTTCATTACCAATTTGGCACAATGTTGTATAATCTCCGACTCTAATTAGTTCACCAGTGTTTAGTCCGTTTAACGAATTTTCTCTTTAGGTCTTACTTACTATTACAAATCAATGCCATCGTCTCACACGAGGTCATACATGAAACACACTTCGCATACGCAGTGCCCACTGACTGATTTCGCACACATAGCGCTCGATTATAGAACTCGCACACATAGTGCCTCAATTAAAGAACTCGCACACATAGTGCCTCAATTACCAATCTCGCACACATAGCGCTCGATTGAAGAACTTGCACACACAGTGCCTCATAATTCCAGCACGAATGCCTTCAAGGTCTAGCCCGGATATATCACTAGCACGAATGCTCTTCGGGACTTAGCCCGAATATATCACTAGCACGAATGCTCTTCGGGACTTAGCCCGGACATAACACCAGCACGAATGCTCTTTGGGACTTAGCCCGGACATAACACCAGCACGAATGCTCTTCGGGACTTAGCCCGGACATAACACCAGCACGAATGCTTTTCGGGACTTAGCCCGGACATAACACCAGCACGAATGCTTTTCGGGACTTAGCCCGGACATAACACCAGCACGAATGTTCTTCGGGACTTAGCCCGGCTATATAACTCTCAATTCTCATGCACATATACATATATAACAATACACATTAGTATATCATTTACATTACTTGAATACAAACACAACATGCTTATCGACCATTCAACTTTCAGTCTCATAGCCACATACAAAGATCACATTTATAGTCGTAACACTCTTTCAAAATTGCATCACTTATACCCTTATAATTCAATCCATATCAAAATTCAAATACGAGTACATGATACGTACCTGATCAACTTAATAATTTAAGCATATCCAAGTGAAGTTATATCGCAAATTCTCATAGTCAGAAGCTTGCTACAACTCGATCGGGATTAAAATTCATTACAATACAACAAACACATTTTAATAGTCAAAAATCATCACACTATCACTTTATCACTTTATGGCATGTATAAATAGACTCTCGCGTGCTACGTTAGTCCTAGAATCGACTAAATCGTAGCTCTGATACCAATAAAATGTAACACCCCTATCCCGTATCCGTCGCCGGAATAGGTAAAGGGGCATTACCGGACTTGAAACTCATATCCGAACAGTAAAAATTTTGAATATTTTTTTTATAAAGAACGTTCCTTTAGGTAAATACTAAAGACAGTCAGGGATACAATTTAACTGCTATAAGTACACATTCAAAAGATGCCATTTTCGCATGGCTTATATACATTAACCAAAATATTCTTCGGCCACTGGTCTATTCTTTACATGCCATAAAATAATTCAAAACATAACAGTAACAAGCCGTGGATAGTGATAGTGTGACTAGTTGCTGACGATCCCCGAGCCTGTAGCTTCCAAATGAGATCTATAAAACAGAGGAAACAAAGTAAATGGAGTAAGCATTACAATGCTTAGTAAGTTTTAAGCAGTGTCAACAGATAACAATCAAATTATAACATAGTTGTTCGTATTTTTATTTCACTCTTCCTTCGGGCATACCATCCCTTTACCGAATATGCCCATCTCATCATATATAATAGGCAGATAAAATCTCACTTGATAGTGATCTCTTATAAACATAGGTACATTACATATTTTCACCTAACTTTCCACATTGACCAAACGCACAATAATCATAGAACAATCTTATTGCTTTACTCACATATGCATCACATAACGACCTTGTGATTTAGTCCAAATCAAGCTTAAATATAATCTCAAAATACATACCTGACCAGCTTAACGCATTGAACGTATTTATTACCAATCGTTATTGTGAAGTCGTATAATCTTATGCTTTACCCGAATCTTCAGCGAAACCTTTAGCTCGAATAGTCCCCACACGTAGTTATCGGGTCTTACCCGGACAAAATCTCCACACGTAGTCATCGGGTCTTACCCGGACATAATCTCCACACGTAGTCATCGGGTCTTACCCGGACATAATCTCCACACGTAGTCATCGAGTCTTACCCGGAATATATTTCCAAGTTTCATGTACATTTATTCACATGTTACAACATTCACATCGACTGTCATATTCGTAATTCATTTGCCTCATCAAATATCTAATAATACACACCTTTCACATTTGGTCATTCGGCCACAATATACACACATCTCCTACATATTTCACACTAGCCGAATCACTAGCCATTCGGCTTTACCACATATACATATCTCATACATATTTCGCATTAGTCATTCGGCTTTACCACGTATACATATCTCATACATATTTCACACTAGCCATTCGGCTTTACCACGTATACATATCTCATACATATTTCACACTAGCCATTAGGCTTTACCACGTATACATATCTCATACATATTTCACACTAGCCATTCGGCTTTACCACGTATACATATCTCATACATATTTCACACTAGCCATTCGGCTTTACCACATATACATATCTCATACATATTTCACACTAGCCATTCGGCTTTACCACATATACATATCTCATACATATTTCACATTAGCCATTCGGCTTTACCACACACATATATATTTATCTTGTACATCAATTTCAGCAATAGCTTATAAGCAACTCAAATAGTTTCATCAATGTTTACAACAAATTCACATATTCACTACAAGCTGTTTTCCTGAGCAATAGTCACTAAATTATTTATAACTGGAGCTAAAAAACTCAAAATCAATTGCCGTTAATTTTCCCTGAATATAGACTCATATATCTTCCATCCATAAAATTTTCAGAATTTTAGGTTTGGCCAATCAATACCAGAGTTTTCTTAAAGTTTCCCCTGTTTCACTGTTTGACTAATCTGACCACTCTTCACTACGAATCAAATTTCTCATTGTACAGAATTCAAAATATGTTCTATTTGATTTAATTTGAAACTAGACTCATTAATGAGTCTAAGAATATAAATTTTATCTTATAACCATTTTTGTACAAATTATAATGATTTTCTAAAAACAGAATAGGGGATTTCGGAGTCATTCTGACACCGTCTCACACAACTTTAAATATCTCTTTATAGGAAATTTCTTTGCTTACACGGTCTCTTTTATAAGAAACTAGACTAATTAAGCTTTTATTACATATTTTATTCAGCCTATAATTCCACACCAACAATTTATAGTGATTTTCTAAAATCACGTTACTGCTGCTGTCCTAAGCAAGTTATTACAATTTGCTCTTAAATTTCCAAGTCCAAACACTTATGAACTTACCATTTGAGTTTAAGACATATCATGGCCACATCATATCTTATTAAATCAACTCATTATGTCCTATTATGATTGAATTTACTCAACGTTTAATCACTTAAAACTTACCTCGGAAGTTGCCGAACGATTACGACGGCTATTCGATCACTTTTTCCTTTCCCTTATCCAACTTTGATCCTCTAGGCTCTTGAGCTAAATCAAACAATTTACTTCCCAAATTAAACATAGTCATACGACATCCATATACATTTTATACTAGCCGAAATGTACCATCAAGATATACTTTACTCAAATAATTTACATTGGCCGATCATGTACAATGTTTTGTAGCTTAATAAATTTAACATACATTATGTATTCATAATATTTGTGCAGCCAATTATCCATGGTCATACACACACAATCAAAAATAAATACCGAATTTTCATATCCTTTATGCCCTAAGCCGAATACACTTGTCATGTTCACCTACATTTTTCAAGTACAACATTCTCATATTCGGCAATAGTATCAAGCATAATAGCCAATTCTTCCCACCATTTCCAAACCAATTCATCAATGCAATCATACCATTACAAATCAACTTAAAATAACCATATCTAATAATCAAATACCTATAGCATTGCACATTTCTCACATAGCAAGTACAACTAAATTCATTATTAATATATATATCTAAACACTTAACTACAAGATTTAATCACCATTATCAAATCATAAAACAGCTTATAACCATCATCTATATTTACTTCACATAAACCGAAATAACCATTACATCATCTTTAAAACACTTAGCATTTTACCCATTTAATCAAGCCAAATCTCAAGACTATTCCATCACACAAATTATACCATAAATCATACTTACAATTTAAGTTAATGTATGACCGAAAATCACCATCATTAACATCATTATCAAACCAAAACCAAAACACATCTATCATCCGTATACCAAGCTTACCAAAACAAACTACTATGAGTTTCAAGCTTATTGACCGAATCTCAAACCTCAAAATTCTAAGTTTAATCTATGGGATAAGTAGAGTTTGAACTAATCATCTCAAACATGCATAGATTTTCAAGAATCATTCAATACATACCTCATTCTAGCCATCTTCTAAGCCAAAAATCAAAGCAACCAAACTTTCTTCTCCCTCCCTTTAGGCTACGGCAATGGAGGAGAAGAAAAGACCCAACTTTGTTTTTTTTTTTCTTACCCTTTTAATTATTTAATTCCTCTTATAATTTATGACATATAATAACTTGATTTATTATAAAACTATTTGATATTATTTAACTAAAATATAACATACAAAATGCCAAAATGTGTCATTCATGCCCATCCTTGCCGTCCACTACCAAGAAAAAGGAATGTTTGACATGCAAGTCCCTCATGCTTCAAACCATGCAATTTTTAGCCACTACCAATTAACCTATGACATTTTCAAGATTTTTCACATAAGCCCCTTTTTATTTATTTCACATCCAAATGACAAAATTAAAGCATGAAATTTTCACACATACTTATTCATAAATAATAAGCATAAAATATAACAATTAATTATTTTTGTGGCTCAGTTTTGTGGCCCCGAAACCACTTTCCGACTAGGGTCAAATTAGGGGTGTGACAATGTGTATTTACTGTTTTTCATTTTGTATATGGAGAAGTGCCTACAAACTTAGACACTAAGGAATCTAATTCAATGTTAATATTTTGTATCATCAAATTACTTTAGTTTATTTTAAATACCACATTATTTAATATTTTTAAAATAAAAGATTAGAATAAATCCGGAAATGCTTTGGAATATACCAAGTTGACAGCGACATTCCTTACAAACAACCGCCGACCATTATAGGTTTCACCGAGGGTCCGTGACGCATCCGGTCACCAAATATTTTTCTCCGTAGCCGCTTAATCTGAACGTTATCGAGGGATGAAAGGGACCCATAATTTTCAACGTAAAAGCCAAGAAATGGGTCCCGCCCCATAGTCTCCATACCAATAGGAATATGACACGTGTTTAAGGGTACAGAGCTGTTGTGTCCGTGTGTTAATAATTTCTTAAGAAAATTCTATTCTATCTCAATGAAAAGAAAAGTACAAGTAGAGAGAGTTGGGCTGCTTCTTTTATAACTCACGATAATGTTTGCAATTTCTCTTCTTCTCATACTTCAATTATTTTAGGGTTTTCTACTAATAAAGGACATTTTTTTAAAATTCATTATATATACTTAATTATTATATTTATTACTTAAATTTAAAGGATGTTTGGTTTTACATTGTCCTTATCATGTGTTATTTTATTAAATCGTTATTGTTATAAAATTTATTCTTGGATAAATTATTCCATTAATCAATATAAAGTTTTGATCATTCCAAAAATCATTAACTTAATTATTACCGTTAAAGAAATTATTAATTTAATTATTTTCGTTCCAATTTTTCTTGTTAATTTGAATTCTTGAGATTTTAGGATTATACATTTGAATCAACCTCATTTCTTCTTATAATCAAACTTTATAATGGTAATGAAAACAATAGTAATGAGGATAACCAACAACATATGAAAAATCAAAATATTACAAATTATAAATTAATGTGAAAAACAATTCTTACATGATGTGTTATCTCAATAACTCAATCAAAATAATTAAGAAAGGGTTGAATTGGCCCTTTAAAAATTTAGTAGAAACAATGGAAGAACATGAAACAATGAACGCAACGATTTAGAGTAATTTAGCCTCAATTGCCTACTCTATTACCTTAAATTTCAACAACTAAGGATTTTCTTAAATTCACTAATTTGATAAGCTTTTGAGGACAATATTTAACCTTACAACTTTCTTAAGATTTCTACCAATATCTTAAAACTCAAATCCTCTCAAAGAAAAACAAATAAGCAAACAAAAAGATAATCCTTACAAGATCAAAGTGTTCGCTAATTAAGCACAAAATACAAAAAAAAACTTGAGCTAAATGAAAACAATTAATGCTCACAAGTGCATATACAGAACATATGAAAAAATTTGTGCTCTAAGGTTGATAGAATGACACTTTTAGCTTTTTGATCTCTCTTGTTGTAAAATCTTTTGAAGATGGTATTTACACTCGTAAATTGATTTCCAACCGTTGTGTTGTTGAAAAATCGAATTTAGAAAACACAGCAGAAAATAAGTTTAAAGAAAAATCAGAGTTTTAATTTTTTTCCAAAACTAGAATTTGGTTGATATCTAAAGTAATAAACACTTAATCAAAATTGTACCTTTTCGATTCGTTTAAAATGAACGCTTCGACTAAATAGTCTTCTCCGCTATCCTAAAACTCACGTCTGCCGAGTGTGGGCTCGTTTCAAATCAAAAAATTTCCACAAAATTACCAGTGGGATAACTTCATAATTTCTCTAAACTTTTGAATCAAGTTGTATATAAGAAAAATATCTCTAGAAATCTTTTGAAATAGTTTATTAAGAGAATTTTCTCTTTACAACTTTCTCTTTTTATATAGGGAAAGTTGTAAAAATTCAGCTATGATTAAACTTAATCACTTTAATATTAAATTAATATAATACTTATCAGGATGAATATTAGATTAAATTTAATATTAAGATAATAACTTTAACATTAAATTAATAAAATATTATCAAGGTAAGTATTAAATTAAATTTAATATTAAATATATTAAAATAATATTTTTTTTGAAATAATTAATTTGAAATCAAATTATCTGGTAGAGTCTTAGTAGGAGTGTGATTCTTCCACTACTCAATTGTCGAAGAACGACCCACTGACCACTAGAATGTTGTCGTCACCACCACTAACATTGTTGTGTCCGATGGTGCCACCGTAGGTGCGACACCCTCACGGCACCTCGAGTTGATTAGGTTCAGGCCTAGTGATAGCCCGACTGGTCCGATCTAGCCATCGGTTGGACCGTTGGCCGGGTTTCAAATGCCAAACCCAGTTTGACCAATTTTTTTGGGTCTGGATCTTAGTTTTGGGTTTTCGAGCCTAATTTTCGATATCAAACTCAATTTTCAAATTCAATTACCCATTAGGCCAATTGTTTGACTGACAAAATTAATTTTTATATTAATTTAATTTTGCTTGATCAAAATTAAACTTTTAAAAAATCACTGAGATTTTCCAAAATTAAATTTCAAGAAAATTCTTTAATCAAATTCTCTAATTGAACAATTCTCATGACCCCCTAATTTAATTCCACATCGAATAAATTGACCTAATTAAATTATTTCTAAAGTCGTAGAATTTTCTTCTAATTCAAATGCAATTCAATCGTGCTTTTGTTGAGCTAGTAGATGGACCAATTAGACACATACAATTAGGCTCAAGTAATTGCAATTATGTCTAAAAGCATCGTTCTGATAATTCGCAATTTACTTAATCATGGAGTTAGTCCACAAGAAGTAGCATGATTGAAAACTCCTTATTGTATACTCTTTACGAAAGCAATTCATCCAACTACTTTGTCCAATGGCCTCATCATATGTGTGTTACCCTCATATGATATTCTTGATTCCTTTGAGTTAAATTCGTTCACTCAATACTATCCTATTTTATCTTATTGTCATCATTATATCTTCTTAATGATTAATATTACCACTATTAACAAATAATTGTGATAAACTGCTTTTTAAGAATAAGCAATCTGTGGTCATGTTCCATATTTATCAATCCATATAATGCCAATGAGAGGATATTGTTAATTATTTAATCGAGTTATGAATTCCATTGTTGCTAGTAAAGTCATGCCATGCACAAGTCATATACCCGACATTCTAGCTATGAGCTTGATCATATTTAGAGCATAAGCCTCCACTTATATCAAAGCACATGAATTACATAGGCATGGTTAGTGACTAACTCAAAATTTAGGTAAATCACACCATGAACATCACAAGTGAATTAATTCACAAACGGGTTCAGAATTAATTCAACTTGGACCTAGTCCAATACATCATTCTTCCAATGAGTACATTTATGTCTCTACCCGTGGAGTCAACTACTCTGATAGCCAAGACTAGCCATCTCCCCAATTAGAATTGTAGACAACATAATAATCCTTCCAAGTATTTGAATCAAATGCTCATTTTGATTTTTTTATGAGATTACGAACTCGTTTAAATTATCTATTGAAGTACTCATTTTGATTTTTTTATGAGATTACGAAGTCGTTTAAATTATCTATTGAAGTACGTTGTCTTTCTCGCAATGTAAACGTTCTTACAGTGCCACTTATTATCAGTTTGAATTTATACAATCAATGAACTAATATTTGTTTGTCACAATTTTGCTATGTATGTAAAACATGAAAGGCAAAAACACAAAAGATATAAAAATGAAATGTGAAATTAACTTTATTTATTTATTCATCGTTCATATACATAGAAAACAGTTACATGTTTACAATAGGGATACATTTCCCAACATGTGGTTGTTGGGATATTGAATAAAGCTGTTGGGGATGAAAATATCAGTGCATTTATTTCACCTGCAATAACAAGTATCGATATTTTTTTATCAATATCGATACTATTACCATTTAATGCATCAATTTAGTGACCGTTAGCTTTATTTGCATTGATACAAAAGGAAAATTATCGATACCTGATAAAATGTATCGATAATTTTTAAAAGGAATCGATACTGAATATGTTTGTTCAAAAAATTCTTTGAAGTTAGAATGTCAATTTTGTATAGATACTGAAAAGAGTATCGATAAAAATATCAAGGTATCAAACGATAAGTATCAATATTTTTAATTTGATAAAAAATTCCAGAAGGACATTTTCATATCGATTTCAGAAAATGTATCGATAAAAATATCTTTGTATCGATACTTATTAAAAAATATCGATACTTTTTGTTTTAAGCAGTTTTTCTCTTGTTTAAAAAGTTTTCAATCGATTTAAAATTGTTTCACCTGAATTAAAAATATTTGAAGTGTTTTGAACTTTTCCCAAAATATTTCTAAGTGTTCAAAGTATTCTCTAAGGTATTTGGAGACTTTAAAAAAGTTTTTACTTTGAACTTCATCAATTCTTTGTTAAAAAATAATCTTTATTAAAAAATAATTTTAATTATTATATCAAAATAATTTATCAAATAAAGCTTAGTTCAATATTATGATAATTAAAAATTGGTTTGAGTTTTAATATTTTTATAGTGTGAGTATTTAATAATTTTTTTGAGCCTACAATCAAAATACAAGTTCGAGTAATCACAAGCATTGAAATATTACAAACGAGCTATCCAAAGTAATCACCATGTAAAATTAAACTATTATAGCAAAAACATTAAGAATTGGTGCAATCTAGACTAAAGCCAACAAATTAGACTTAGTTGAACTAAAACTCACACATGATGGGATTTAGAGACCTACCCATATAATTGCACATGGTAGGTCTCAAACCTAAGTACTTATGACCCAAGGCCTCCACCGTTACCAACGAGCCAAAGTCTTATTGGCAAGTATTTAAAACATTTTTTTAACGTTGGAAAAAGGTACCAAAAATTAGAGTTGAACCTTGAGAGCAACATAGTTAGGGCTTATTTAGTAGTGTTTAAAGAAAACACTTCTGGCTCCAAAAGAACTTTTGGAAGAAAAGTTGTGCTAAACAAGCTGCTTTTGGCTGAAATTTTTGGTAAAAACACTTTTGAAAATGAGAAGTTAAAATTTTTAGCTTTGCCTCTCCCAAAAGCATTTTTGATGTTTAATTACTTTTTCACCTCTCCAATAACATAGTACTTTTTTTCCCTTGGTGCTTAATTACAAATATGTTAAAATTATTAATTAAAAATAAAAAATATTTTTTAAAATACTAATTACAAATATTTAATGGTTATTTTTAAATATTTAAAATATACTTTATATATTCTAATTAAATTTTATAAATAATTAATATTTATTACTTAAAAATATTTAAAATTTATATTTCATATATTAAAATATTAACAACAAGTTATAATAAATTTTTTATATTCTTACTAAAATATAATAATATTAGCTAATTTAAAATGCTTTAAATGCATATTTGTTACTTGATAATAACATGTCTAAAATGAACATTTTATTTTTCAAATTTACTTTTTGACAGTAATGCTAAACACTCAAATTTTAAAACAAACTTTTTAAAAGCACTTCTTAAAAGCACTTTTCCACAACATTTTTTAAAAATACATTTCAAAAGTATTGCTAAACTAGCCTTTAGTATTGTACCAGTGGGTGTACTGTTTTTGTCTTGGTATTGGTATGTATCGATATCAACATATTTTGGTGTACTATTTTGATTTTATCGATATTTTTAAATATTTTTCTCACACATATATAGTTTAAAATTTTAGTTTATTAACAAATTATGTATTATTGATTAAAAATAAATTATATATTATGTATAAATGTAAATATATCTCAATTACATTCATATAAATATATTTACATGTAAATATAAGTTTTAAAAAGATCAATTAAATTCAATAATTTAATGTAATAACTTTTAATTTCAAATATAATTATAGAAAATTAAAATAATATAATTATAGAAAATTAAAATGGTTTAACTGAAGATTTTAAAAATTAGCTTAAAATTTTAAAATTTTGCATCAATTGAGATGAATCGATATTGATCAAAATGGGCCTAAACAATTTAAAATGTCTTAAATACACTAAAATTTTAATTGAGAATTAAGACCAAAATAATATAAATCAATAAATACAATCAGCACTAATAAAATACCAAGTACCATATTATGTGATTATGTCCAAAATAATGAGAATTAAATTCCATAAAATATCTTTGAAATAAAAGTACGAGGTGACTCGTAAAACACGAGGACCGGCCAAAGTATAATCACATAAATGAAAAAAACAATGTTTAAGGGGAAAAAATAATTTTTATTTGTTGTATTAAAACAGTCATATCCAACAACCCACTTATCTCACACTCGAGAAATCCATTCGAAACGAAAATCTCGAGAATCTCTTTCATAGACGCCAAAAGTGGCATTGTATGGGTCCCCCAAACCCACAATTCTTATGCGTAAGATTAAAAAAACACCACCTCTATCTTTAACTTTAACTTTCAAATGGTTAAATTTTAATATTAATCCTTATATTTTGTGTAATTTATAGATTTAATTATCATATTTTAATTCAATCAATTCTTTTATCATTACAATTTTGAATTTTGAGGAAGGGGTTGGTAGAGTTCAAATCCGTGTCACCTAAATGTCTTACCTGCACTTTAATCACTACATCAAACAAATCTTAATCAATTTAATAAATATAAATTTTTATACTTTTTTTTTTTGAATTTTGAAGTTTCATACTTGTCTCATATGGTAATTATTAAATTAAATTATACAAATTTCAAAATATTATGCGATAAATATATTATTATACATGTAATACTGCATTGGCTTGCTGTTTCCATATCATACTTAACAAAAAAGCTACATTATTTTATTTAATATATTTAATAGTTATTGTTTGAATTCAAATTAAAAATTTCATATTTAAAAAAGTTTAAAAATTAAAAATTATCAAATTAGAAAAATAAACTGAGCTCATAACTTCAGATAATATTATCTACTAGCAGAATATGATCTAAAGATATGACTATTATCGTATGAATCATGACTAAAATTTAAAGTACTAAAATTACAAGGATTAAAATTGATGAAATTAAAATACATAGACTAAATCACAACTTATATATAGTACATGGACTAATATCAAATTTAACCTTAAAAAATTAAATTACTAATTTAGTAGTCTTTCTTCCCTTTCACAATTCCCTGTTTGTTTTTAACATTGCTTTTTACAATTTCCAAAATGGCGTCAGTGGCCACCACTTTTAACAAAAAAGGGAAGCGTTGCTGTTTCGCCACCTCCTCCTCCTCCTCCGCCACTTTCTCTTCCCTTTTCTTCACTTTCATCATCTTTAACTGTCTTCCAGGGTTTTAATATTGATTTTTCAGTTTCTTTAATTCAACAAAAGAAAAAGTAAAAAAAAAATAAAAATGGCGACTTCTAAGAGACAACTCAAAGCTATGCTTCGGAAAAACTGGCTTCTTAAGATTCGTCACCCTTTTATCACTGCTGCTGAGGTTTCACTTCTTCGTTTTCTGTTTGTTGCTAATTTCTTATTTAAATTCTTCAGTTTTATCTTCTATTCATTGATTGATTATTTGTTTGTTTGTTGTCGTGTTGCAGATTTTACTTCCTACGATCGTAATTTTGTTGTTGATTGGTATAAGGACTCGTGTTGATACTCAAATTCATCCAGCTCAACCGTATGTCAAGTTTTCTCTTCTTAATTTTTGTTTTATGAATGGATGATGATGAACTGATTGCTATTGAATTGATTTAGATATATAAGGAAAGATATGTTTGTGGAGATAGGCAAAGGTATATCCCCTAATTTCCAACAAGTTTTGGAGTTATTGTTGGCCAAAAGAGAGTATATAGCCTTTGCACCTGATACTGAACAAACAAGGCAGATGGTTAACTTAATTTCCATCAAATTTCCCTTATTGCAGGTACTCTTTATTGGTTTGTTTTTGTTTATCTAGCTGTTATGAATGTTGGCAATAAATTTATTTATTCTTCATTTCTTATTCTTCCTTGTAGCCAGGTTATAGTTTAGCTATTGCATGCGAGCTACAACCCCTGTTTTTTGGATTTTTTACTTTTACTGTAATTAGCAATTTCCCCTTTTTTTTGTTGCATTCATTTTATCACTTACCCTTATGAAACTTGGTTTCCTGGTTGCAGCTAGTTTCGAAAATATACAAAGATGAGCTCGAGCTGGATACATATATACAGTCAGATCTGTATGGTACTTGTGATTTCAGGTAAGTTGAACTCTTTTTACTATGACATTGATAGCAGGGCATTTTGCCGATTGTTGTTATGTGCTTCTCTGTTGACATGAACAGTTTTAAGAGAATTAAATGGGAAGCATACGGTTTGGTTACTTCTACCATGGGGATCACTTCTCCAATAGCTTTGAAGGACTTTAAATTAATAACTATGATTGCAGTTAACATAAACTTGAACTTAGGTAAAACTTATAACTTAAATGGTTTACAGATTTTTTTTTCATCACATCCTGAGCATTAGGAAGTCCTTACGTAAGTGTTGGCCTGTTTCCTTTTTCTAATATATTCTTCTAGAATCTTGTGGTTAGACATGTTTTAATTACCTTGTCCAAAAAAAAAAACAGGGTTGTGCAGAGAACCTTCACAGTTATTCTATATTGTATGGTTATGAGGTGGCTTTAGTGTTCTGCTGTTGTTCATCTTTTCAGATATTCCCTCTTCACATTTGCCTACATTGGATTCTGTTCATAATCTAAAATATCCTTTTCTCATGTGAGAAAACTTCATTAACTTTGAGTTTTTCTTGGTCTAGGAATTGCTCAAATCCAAAAATTAAAGGAGCAGTGGTATTTCATAATCAAGGTCCTCAGTTTTTTGATTATAGTATTCGCCTCAATCACACATGGGCTTTCTCTGGATTTCCTGATGTTAAAAGTATCATGGACACTAACGGCCCTTACCTCAATGACTTGGAATTGGGTGTTAATATCATACCAACAATGCAATACAGCTTCAGTGGATTTTTGACTGTATGAACCAATAGTTCCTCCTTAACAGTATTCTAATGTCACATTTTGTTTCCTTGGGTTCACAGTTTTCGTTGATATTCTTTTTCTCAGTTATGCTTATCCTTAGAGTTGATAAATAATGGTGATGGATTTTTTTGTTCTTTTTTCAATTTCCAGCACCATAATTTCGAATGATGGAATAGATTTTTAATGTGCATGCACTTTTATATATTATACATCATCAAATGTTGCCTTTCCTTTGCTTCCTTTTTATCAGAATACGGGCTTCATTGAGTCCCCCACCTCTTAATACATCATATGAGTGCTCTGATTTTTTCTCATCTATTCATCTTCCTTTTTCTTTCGCCATATTCTCTACATTGTGAAAATATGGTCGTACTTCAGTTATCATCCCAAATTTGATGAAGTATACCTTGCTATAGTTGTTGAAACTTTTATACTTTCTGCAGCTCCAGCAGGTTTTAGATTCATATATCATATTTGCTGCTCAGCAAACAGAATCTGCCATTGCTAGTCAAGATATAGAAATAAAAGCATTGTGCTCAACCGGTGTAACATCATCCGTCGGGTTACCTTGGACACAGTTTAGCCCTTCAAATATTAGAATAGCTCCTTTCCCAACTCGAGAATACACAGATGATGAGTTCCAATCCATCATTAAGAGCGTCTTGGGCCTGTTGTATGTGCCTCTTGAATTAATGTCTCTGTGTTAGTCTTTATTAATTTTACATCAAAAAGTTTTCTCATTTGCTTACATGTTGATATATTGTTTATTGTTGCCCTGCCTTTGGAATGAATAGGTACTTGTTGGGATTTCTCTATCCAATCTCTCGCCTGATCAGCTATACTGTGTTTGAAAAGGTTTTTAATGACTATAACAGTTATAATTTTGACATATCTAATATTTTTAATTCTGCTTTTGTTTTCAGTTCTTAACATTTTTGATATAGAAGATATTCTTTATTTTTATTTTTTTAAGCTCTAAATCATTTTCCTTTCCAACATTTCAGGAGCAGAAGATAAGAGAGGGTCTTTATATGATGGGATTGAAAGATGGGATATTCCATCTCTCTTGGCTCATTACATACGCTTTTCAGGTTAATTTTCGGCTGTGAACTTCTAGTGAACAATCATGTATTTTTCCCATTCTTTGTACTTTTGATGGAGTGTGAGGTTGTTTTCTATTGTTATTATTATTTATTTCTGTTTGAATTTTTTTTTCTTTATTCGATCATTTAGGTTATAAATGTATGGAATGCTGTTTGTGGGGATCAATTGCTCTTTCATTAAGCTGGCAAAACTTTCATTCGAGATTAGATGAAGTGTTAATTTTCCTACATATAATTCAACTATTCAATCAGAACTGATATTTGATTGTAGCATGTTAAGTGGCAGAAAACTGATTTGAGTCTAGGGAAAAAAGTTCATGGTTTTTAATGGGAAATAAGTAATTGTGGTTACTGTGATATTGTGAAAATTTTACTTGTCCGAGTTAGTAGAGAATTCTTATGCTTTTCTGGTTTTCATCTGTTTGTGGTGGATGCACAGTATCAGTGTGCATTATGCAAGATGCAAAGTACATACATCTATATTTGAATTCCATTTTAATGTGTAATTCATGAAGCTTTATGTTATCCTCTTTTTAATCTGTAATTGAAGATGCTTAAAAGCGTTGGTTAATTTTAATTTTTCATTTTCACAGTTTCAAATGTCCATTCAAGGTAACAGAGCTGCTTCAATGATGAGGCCATAATCTACTAAGAACGTTAATTTTACTTTCATATTTTTCATCTAGAAAGTGACTTTACTTCTGAAGTAGCCGTTCTCCTACCTACAGTAAATGATATGGATTGCAAAAGTTTTACTATAATGGTGGCAGTAATAAGAAAACGTATATATTGTTTTGGTAATTGCTCTTGATGTGGTTACTGTTGCTTCAGCAATGATTTTTAGTGGTTGATTAGAAAAGGATGACAATGGTATCTGTGGGAGGAGGCTTGTAATATATTCTGGTACAACACATTTAGGTTGAGAAATGGAAAGAATTTATTTGACTTTAGGAGCCTTATATAATTTTGAAGAGCCATGTATCGAATATGTTTTTGTAGTCTGGTCGTGCCATGGAATTGTATGTTCAGTTTTCTTTTATAAATCATGCCTACTTTACTAGAGAGCCAGAAGATGCATAGAAAATTTGATTAATATTATCATTTTCATGATTTAAGAACTTGTTACTTTTGGTTTCTAAGTTAGGATTTATGTATGCAAAAATACATTTGTGGTGGTGAGTTATCTTGGGAATCATTACTTCTGGGATTCTCATGTTAATTTAATTTGATTCCATTTGCAGTTTGCTATTTCATCTGTGATCATTACAGTTTGTACCATGGATAACCTTTTCAAGTATAGTGACAAGACAGTAGTGTTCGTGTATTTCTTTGTCTTTGGACTCAGTGCGATCATGCTATCATTTTTGATCTCCACATTCTTTACACGAACAAAGACTGCTGTTGCAGTTGGAACTCTTTCTTTTCTTGGAGCCTTCTTTCCTTATTACACTGTCAATGATGAGGCAATTGCGATGTAAGTCTTGTGCGATGGACATACCTTATGCTTTTGATCTTTTTTTCTTTCTTTCTTTTTTGTGTGCGATTTCAGTTAACATTTTCTACTACAGGGTATTAAAGGTCATTGCCTCTTTCCTGTCCCCTACGGCCTTTGCTCTTGGATCTATTAATTTTGCTGACTACGAACGTGCACATGTAGGGCTTCGTTGGAGCAACATATGGCGGGTATGTTCTGTATGAGGGAATTTTTTTTCTGCTAGTTATCTAATCTTGGTTCTTTTTGGTTTTTAACTTAAATTATCTTTGCTGCAGGGATCATCTGGAGTGAACTTTTTGGTTTGCCTTCTAATGATGTTGTTTGACACATTGCTGTACTGCATTGTTGGTCTGTACCTAGATAAGGTACCTCTTAAAACACAATTTTTCTTTTCTCTTTTGATTCAAGGGGTTCTAATTGTCAACTTTATCCTAGTACACTGGTTATGATGCATATATTGGAGAACAAGAGGGAGAATTACTCCTTATAAAGGGAAATTTTTTAGTTATAGTTCTGCTGATACTAGAGTTAAAACATTGTTCTAAGCTAACCTTCTTGTGTTACATCTTAAATGTGCTCTAGTAATTCTTAGTTCCTAAAGAATGGCAACATAATAAAAGGCTGGTTGAATTTCACGACTGAAAATCTAAGAAAAGATTGCAAATTCCCAAACTAAACTGCATGGATAATGTTAAAAACAGGCTATTTTGATTATATTTTTCACAAGAAATTACATAAATATTTATACACATAGTGAGCCTAACTTAGGAAACTTCACACTAGGAAACAGACTAATTCTAGGGATGCTGTACCTAAAAACAGCCTTAAAGTTAGGGATAAAATATTTTCAGAATCTTATTTGATACACTCAAATATTCCTTAATTAGGAAACTGAAATCTGACACTCCCCTCAAGCTGGGAAGTGGATATAATCCATTCTCAGCTTGCTTACTAATTTCTGAAACAACTTCCCAGACAATCCTTTGGTAAGTATGTTTGCCTAGTACATATATCCTCGATTTAGCCATTACATATACAAACATGTTTAACATAAAGATTCTAAGCTATTAACTACTTTTCTATGCAAAAACACTTAACCATTTCATTAAATTTACAATATTATAGCTTAGAATAATCATATGTAAAATTTGAATAACTAAAGCCTGGGTAAGTGTCTTTTAACCAAAAGAAAAGGACTATACAAACTATATCGAGTCGATGGATGCGGTCTGGATGTTGACTTCACTTATTCGAGACTTAGAGGGTACTTGAACCTGTGCACAAAATAAATAAACCATAGGCTGAGCAATATGGCTCAGTGGTACTTCCATGACTTAAAATAAAATAAATAACATATGCATTAGTGAATTGTCACAAGGTATATAATATCAGTGACTATTCTATACATGTTCTATGATGCCAAATAATTCTATTAACATATTCACATTTGAACAACTATAGCAATAGTAAAATCAATTCAAGTCAGTTATCCACTACTTAACTTTAAACTAATTCATATTGACTACTATAGGCACAGATATATTATTTCATCTACCATCACCAACATGTATACATATATATATTCAATTTCATGGCAACATTTCAACCATTTTCGAGCCTATTGGTTCACTATTATTCAATCAGCCCCCAGGGCTTGTTTTCAACCGATACATATAGTAGTTTACATACCTTATCTATATTAAAAAACATATAAGCATATTATGCCAAATTAACATCCCATAACTTCTATACTACTCTTGTCATCTCGGGTTGCCCGATAACAATGACTTTTGCAATCAAGACTCATTATACCATCCCGGGTGACCCTACAATGATGGTTTGTCCTAATTCATTATTATATCATCCCATATGGCTCAACAATATTTTTTTCGCTAAGTTCCATGTCTTATTGGAAAAATCTTTTATGTTAAACTGTGTACACCCAGCGACATCTCACTGGTTTCTTTCCTCTTAGTAATTTCACTAAGTCCCATGTTTTATTTTTTTCAAGAGCTTCCATTTCAACTTTCATGGTATTTTTCCAATTCTCATCTTCTAATGCCTCGAATACAGTTTTGGGAATGGAGATAGAATTTAGGCTAGTAAGAAAGGCTTTGTGGTTATGGGACAAGTTTTTGTAAGACATGAATAGGTATAAGGGATGTTTTGTACAGGCTCTAGTCCCCTTTCTAATAGCAATGGGAAAATCATCTAAATTTGCAGTATTGGAATTCAAAGTAGGTTCAGCAATTACCTCAAGTCGTATAGGAGAGAAGATGATTGAACTTGCAGCGGTGCCTTTTTCCTTAAGTAAACCAGTAAAGGACGAGTAGTGTCTTGAATTCCTTTTGGTGATTTGGGTGTATTAGGCTCTATTTCAGGTTGTATAGGGGCCATTGTTTCAAGTCGGGCAGGTTGGTTAGCAGGCAAGGACTGAGCGAGAGTGTTTGGTTGCTGGACAGGAGCTGGAATGTCAAGAAGAAAGAATTCTTTGTTCTTATCTTCTGTGAATAAGATCTTCCCCTAAAGATAAGGACGAGTGAAGAAATTCTCTTGTTCTGCAAAAGTAACATCCGCTATTACAAAATTTTTTTTTGTGGCTGGATGATAGCATTTGTATCCCTTTTGAGTGGAAGAATAACCAAGAAAGACACACTTGACAGCTCGTGGATCAAATTTTCCTCTATTTTGAAAATGAACATGTACAAAGGCAACACAGCCAAATATTTTGGGAGTAAGGTTACTTGAAGTATTGAAATCAGGAAAGAATTTTGCTAGAACTTGCATAAGACTTTGAGATTCAAGGACCTTTGTAGGCAATCCATTTATCAAATGAGTAGTAGTTAAAACAGCTTCCCCCAGTATTGTTTAGGGACATTTTTTTGGAACAAAAGGGCTCTTGTAATAGCTAAAATGTGACCATTCTTTCTTTTGGCAACACCATTTTGTTGGGGTGTACTAACACAAGATGACTCATGTATAATGCCTCTTTCTTGGAAATATGTTGAGAGAAATTGATTAAAATAATCCTTGGCGTTGTCTGACCTAAACTTTTTTATTTCAGCTCCAAATTGTGTTTTGATCATGTTGTAAAAGGTTGGAAAGACAGACATTACATCAAATTTTTGTTTTAAAAGAAATATCCAAGACACACGAGTACAATCATCAATAAAGGATACAAACCACCGTGCCCCAGAAATATTTGAAATAGTGGATGGCCCCCAAACATCACTATGAATAAGAGTAAAAGGAGTGGATGTTCTTTTATTGCTTACTGGAAAAGAGGTACGTTTATGTTTTGCAAGTTCACAGATATCACAATGAAAATTTTCAACAGTTAATCCTTTGAACAATGAAGGAAACATAATTTTAAGGACTCTAAACGATGGATGACCAAGGCGAAGGTGATAGAGCCAAATTTGGTCTTTATTGGTTTTAATAGATTCGGATATAAAAGATAAAGGTGAGGAATTCAGAGCACTAACTTCTTCACTAGATTCTTCAAGATAGTATAGGCCATTTACTTCCTTAGCATGTCCAATCATCCTCCTCCTATTCTGTTCCTGAAAAAGACATCGATTGTGATAGAAAACCACTTTACAGTTAGAGTCTTTGGTAATTCTTTGAATGGATAAAAGATTGGTAAATAGTTTTGGAACATGAAGGACATTTTTAAGAGTAAGGGTTTTGTTTATAACAATATCACCCTGACCAGCCATTGTGATCACAGAACCATCAGCTACTGTTATTTTTCTACTACTAGGACAAGGTGTATATGAAACAAATTTTTGTGAGGAGTGGGTCATGTGGTCCGTAGCTCCTGAGTCAATGACCCAAGAACTTTTGGTATTTGTATCTGAGACTTTAGAATCTTGAGAAGAGGATATAGCTGAAAAAGCCAAACTACAAGTACCTGTTGAAGAAGATTTTTCCAATGATCCCAGCAAATTTTTTAACTTCTCAATTTCTTCTTTATTGAACTCAACTGGTGATTCCTCAGAATTATTTTTTCCATCCAGCTATCTTGCTGTATTTGCTCGCCCTTGTCCCTTTGGTTGTCCACCTTTTTCTGAAAAATTTTTGTTTGTTGTCTGTGGCTTCCCATGGAGTTTCCAACATCTTTCTTTAGTGTGACGGGCCTTTTTACAGTAGGTGCACCATTTGGAATCCCTGTTAATAGGCTTTGTACGTTCTGTCTGTCTATTATCTTCACTAGTTGGCTGCTCCAGGCCAAATCTCCTCTCACTTACAGCTTTTGTAACCAAGGCTGAACTATCCACTTGACTGTTCTCAACCATAACTCCTCTTCTTCCTTCCTCAGCACGAACAATTGCAATTGTCTCATTTAGTGATGGTAGTTCCTTTTTTCCATGTATTTGAACTCTTACTGCATCAAACTCAACATTTAATCCAGCAAGAAAATCATAAATTCGATCCTTTTCAACGAACCTTTTCAGGAGTGCTGCATCTTCACTGCACTTCATTTGAATGCACTGGTAATGATCCATCTCTCGCCATAAACTTTGCAACAGATTGGAATACTCCTTGATTGATTGACTTCCTTGCTTGGTGGATGAAATCTTAGTCTTGATTTCATAGATTTGAGTAGCATCTCGAACTTTAGAATAAGTTTGCTTCACAGCTTCCCATATTTCTTTGGATGTGTTAAGAAACATGCATGTATCACTGATTTCTGGCATCATAGAGTTCCATAACCAAGACATTACCATAGAGTCTTGTTCATCCCAAGCATCAAACTTAGGGTCTCCTTCTTTAGGTCCAGTTCCGAGTAAGTGACTCAGCTTTCCTCTTCCCTTCAAGAACGTACGAACCAGTTGAGACCACTTCAGGTAATTTTTCCCATTTAGCCTGTAGGCTACTTGGATGTTCTGAAACTCACTTGTTGGGTTTGAGTTGTTCAGAGAAACTTTTGAGACATCCCCGGTGTTACTGATCTTGACAGTTTTAGTCATGTTTCGTTTGAACAAATTCTACAGGCTTGAGGGCTGGTTGGGAGTCAGGAAAAAAAATCGCCACACAAAGAAAAAAAATCCCAGAAATCGGGCTAAAAAAGCTCTGATACCATGTTAAAAACAGGCTATTTTGATTATATTTTTCACAAGAAATTACATAAATATTTATACACATAGTGAGCTTAACTTAGGAAACTTCACACTAGGAAACAGATTAATTCTAGGGATGTTGTACCTAAAAACAGCCTTAAAGTTAGGGATAAAATATTTACAGAATACTATTTGATACACTCAAATATTCCTTAATTAGGAAACTGAAATCTGACAGATAAGCTGGATATGAAGTAACTAAGGGAGTAAAGACATGATAAGGGTGAATGTTTTGTCTTCCTTTAAACCCATGTCCTTTATCTTGACACTCCCAAGTCCAAGTTATTGATTTCCTAAACAATCCCCCTAACAACTGCATTGTAGTTTGGTTTTAAAATTAGGATGGTCATTTCAGAAGCACTTCTATTGAAGAAATTCTTTGATACCGATAATCAAATCAAACCTTTTAATGAACAAGATTAAACTATATTTTGCTGATCTTGCCTCACTGTCAAAATAAAAATATTTAATCAATGATTTTAAACCCTGCACAAATCACAAAATAACTCAGTATCACTTAAAGTGTTTTGTTGTCATAAAATCAAACCGATGGTTCCAACAATTATTATTTCTGTTGAAATATCTGTCCAGACAGTGTATTTTCAAGTCGACAGGTTGTCACTTGAAGTTTTGTTGTTGAATTTTGTCTCTGACGGAGATTTTCTTTGTTCCAAAGTTCTTTTTTTGGAAATTTTTTTCTTCCAAAGTATAATAATTAGAAGGGACTAATATATATTTACTATATGTCTCAGGTATACCTCGATCTAGTGTATCTTTTTTAGTTATAATCCTTAGAAGTCAAGAATTTTGTTCCTAGTATCTTTTACAATATTCAATGCTGTAGCAATTAATTTAATAGCTTAATTAAGCAGCATTGTAAAAGTATTCTCCAGTTAATTTGGTTGACTAGAATCTTACATGGAAGTATGCCAGATCTATGGGTTTGTTATGCCTTGTCTACCTTCTCTAGAATATTTTATGCACAATGAAATGTTCCTTGGATCAGGTTCTTCCCAGTGAAAATGGAGTTCGCTATCCTTGGAACTTTATGTTCCAAAAATGCTTTTGGAAAAAGAGAAGTGCCATAAAACACCATGTTTCCAGTTATGAAGTAAGAGTTAATGATACAATCTCCAAAAGGAAAAACATCTTTCCTAGAAAGGATATGTCTGGACCAGCTGTGGAAGCAATAAGCTTGGAGATGAAACAACAAGAAATCGATGGCAGGTGCATGTACTGAAACTAGTATGCTTTCTTATTTTGTTCATTTTAATTGGTTTTGCTCATTAAATATAATGCTACACATGCAGATGTATCCAAATAAAGGACCTGCATAAGGTATATGCCACCAAGAAAGGGAAGTGCTGTGCTGTTAACTCCTTACAGTTAACCTTGTATGAAAATCAAATTCTAGCTCTTCTTGGTGAGTAACTAACTTTCAAACCTCAATATCTGTCACATCCTTGTCTTCTCCTAAACTGCAATCTATTTTATCAGATCTGAAACTGATTGTTGGAATTCCAATAGCCTAAAGTTGCTTCTTCTTGTAAGGTCTTGTAGGTTTTGCTAGTGTATTGATCATTGAAGTTTTTGTTCAGGGGCAGTGGTAGGATCTGCCTCCTATTGTTAAGTCCAACCATTTGATTTCATTTAAAGAAGCCTTTGATAATTAGGCTGTTAAATCATTGACCTTTTTACTATATCCCGATTTGCAGTTGATGGGTGTGTATTTCATTGAAACATTTAAAAGCTTATCTGAGTTTTCTATGTGAGAGGAGAACTAGTTCATGAGAGATCAACCCATTGGCTGCATTATATAGTTGTGTATATCCTTTAATGGGGATATGATGCTTTAGTTCTTCTCCACATAAGATCCCTTTTTTTCATGTAGCATTGATAAGAAATCTTGTCCATATATAGAATCTCCATATTGCATTTGATGATGTCAATTCTATTAATTTTGTGCTATTATTTTAAAGGGCACAATGGGGCTGGTAAAAGTACCACAATATCCATGCTTGTTGGCCTTCTTCCCCCAACATCTGGAGATGCCTTGGTGCTTGGAAAAAGTATTCTAACAGACATGGTATGTTGTATTTTTCATGGTGTTTCCACTGTTCTGTCGACATGATTATGCTGTATGGCTTCTTGATTAATATTTGTAAAGGAGTTGGGCTAAGATCTCGTGTGGTTTGTACTGCAAACTTCCATTCTGTTTATGGTTATTCTTCTTAGTGGCACAGTGGCTTGTAAGTGCTGCATTATGGTGTTTTGATCTGGTCCATTAGTTAAACGGACAATATTTGGAGTCAACATTTATTCAATAGCATCTCACTTTGAGGTGGGCAATTTGTTTGAAGGGCCAGCAGCATGTAAAGTGCTTTTGTAATTATCTTTTATATTATCCTGGTTAATATTGTTGAAACTGAAAACTTCACCTAGTGGTTCCACCTGTTGTTTCTCTTTTGTGGGTTTTATTGTCAAATTTGTAGTCCTGTCAGACTTCATAACAAACAGGACTTATGATCTTTCAAGTATGTGCAGCTGGTTTTAGATCCATTTATGATCATAAGATTTTTAGATAATATGATATTTAGGCTCTTTTATGCATAATAACAACTCTCTAGTCTATCCCTCTCTTCTAAAATGCTCCTTGGCCTGGTTCCCTTTTATGTATTTTCTTCCTTTCTATTTAGTGAATGCATGGTAATTGACATTGTCTCAAGCAACTTTGAGTTTGTTGCATCTTTTTGATATATGGTGCTTCAGCCTTGTCAGGTTCTCAACTTACTTTAAATAAGTTTTAAGCTGATTAAGTTTTATTGTCGCAACGTTGTTATTATTATTGTTTTATTTTCATTCTTCTTTTTCAATCACTTTTGTTTCTTTTGCTGTATTTTTTTCTCCTAATGTTATTATTATTATGTGTTTGTCCTGTAGAAAGAGATACGCAAGGGATTAGGGGTCTGTCCACAACATGATATCCTTTTCCCAGAATTGACTGTAAGAGAAGCATCTTCTAATTTTGTATTTGTACATATTTAAATTTGTGGTATTTTTTTGTTTAATTAAATTGGTTCACATTGAGCATTCTAAGTGCATGCCATAAGTGTTAAAAATTTGGTTCTTCATGCATAACAAATGTTACTTCAAGGGCACTTTTGGATTGTATGGTAGAAGAAACAAGCTTTTGCCACAAGGAGGCTAATATGATATACATCTATTTGATTATTCTTTCTTACATTGTCTTGCTTTGCATTTTATATCCTCTTTATGACATGTTTATGAAAAAGCTGTGTGGTTATATAGGTTTGGATGCAGGTTCATATCAAACTATACTCAGTTCTGGTTCATTTTTCTCTAATTACTCATTAGATAGTACTGGAAATATTTTGAGTTTTGTAAGATCTTTCCTCATTCATCTCAATGTGTGTATGGGCATCCACAAGTAAATGCAAATAATATGTATGTGCCCACTAATCTTAGTCATATAGGTGTATGTATATGTTTCTCGAACTTAGGACTGAGTTTTGGACACAGGAATGGGTCCGGTACTTACTAAATTGAATGTTGATGCCTGTATTAGTTTCCACTTTGAGGTGTCGAATAAGTGATCAACACAGTTATTTTAAGAAAAAGGTGGAGTCGAGCATGTAGGTCTATATATATGGCATTGATACTAGAAGTTCCCCCCCCCCCCAAAAAAAAAATCTATTTTGTAGATTTTGTCTCCCTCAACTGAAATGGTTATCCTCCCTTACAACAGTTTTTGTAAGCCTTCTTCTAATGCTGTTTATGGAAGTTAGCATGCTTAAATTTTGCACTCTAGAATAATTTCTTGTAAAACTAATCCTGTTGCACACAACTTCCTGTTTCCAATATCTTCTTATAGTACACAACTTCCTTTTCTTTTGAAAAATCTAGATTTCCAAATTTTGTTTCATTTCCTTGATATCTCTACATTCTTTGAAGTTTCTGATTGGCAATTATGGTGACTTGAAGTAGCAAAGATTAATTTGATATTTTGATTGATTCCTATTTTCAGGTCAGAGAGCATTTGGAAATGTTTGCTATATTGAAGGGTGTGAAGGAGGATGGTTTAGAGAGTGCTGTAACTGAGATGGTTGATGAAGTGAGTTCCTGTCTGCCTTGCTGGATTTGTGTTCATATCTTCACTTAGTATTCTGAATCTTTAATTTCTTTTTTATAGAGCAGCAAATGAGATCTGTTATTTTGAAATCTATGAAGCTATGCTTGAGAACATGAAATTGCAATAGTGTATTTTATAGCGTATAAATAGATAAAACTTCAAAGTCCATAAAGTCCATCAGTAAATAGAGATACAGCAAATCATTAAATTTGATATCAAGAAAATCATCATTTTATGAATTATTTCTTTAATTCTTATATATAAAATCCAAATCTCTTCTTTCAAATTTAAGTTTTCGAGAGCAGCTGAATGTTTAGGTCAATTAGCTTTCATAACAGTTCAAGGTTAATTGTTTAATTTCAGGTTGTTTTAGGTTTATAAGGTTTGGATGTTTTTGAACTGTGGATTTCCATGTGGCATTTACCCATTTTTGTTGAGTTTGTTGTAGCCTTATGTTCAAATTAGATTCGTTTGCCTTTATTTATTAACTTTTCTTTTATCTGATGAATACCTAATCCTCAGAATAGTTCTTTTATTGCAATTCTGTTGGGCTCGGATTCTATATGCATCAGAGGTTTTAGTTGAACTGAGGGTAGCTGGGGACCTTGTATGGACAGTGTATTCTGCACTGTGAGGCTTTCTGAAAATGAACTGTTTAATATGATAGGATCTGAATCAATTAATTTGATATATATTTTTTATAAATGTGTTCTGCAAAAATTCTAGGGGTTACACATAACAGAAATCTCTAATTCTTTTGGGAGACTCTGTGAATTCAATCATCTGAGAAATTTGTTTTAGATTTCTTATAAGGAAAAGAAAAAGGAATCTGATATGCCTTTTTGTCTCAATCTTAAAGTCCAAAGGACCTTTCACATGGTGTCTACTCTCTCTCTCTCTATGACTGGCCCTTGGATGGCTGCATTTTTTAACTGCTACTTTTATGGTCAGGTTGGTTTAGCAGATAAACTGAACACTGTTGTGCTGGCACTTTCTGGTGGTATGAAGAGGAAATTATCTCTTGGAATTGCATTGATAGGAAATAGTAAGGTGTGAAATTGTTCCAGGTCATGATTAATATTTCTTGATTCTGGAAGTTGTCATTGTTAATTCTTGTTTTTCTTTTCTTATTACAGGTTGTTATTCTTGATGAACCTACTAGTGGCATGGATCCATATTCAATGCGCTTGACTTGGCAGTTAATAAAAAAAATAAAGAAGGGAAGAATAATATTACTAACAACACACTCAATGGATGAGGCTGATGAACTGGGGGATCGGATAGCCATCATGGCTGATGGTTCTTTGAAATGCTGTGGAAGGTTGATATTGTTAACCAAAATTTTTCTCCACAAGACCAATTTTCTTGAAAAGCTTTCCTTGAAAGAAATCAGAAATCAGGCATTATGGATCACATTTTTCCAAAACTAAATAACAGAGATATAATTTGTGCTCTTGCTTTTGAAAAGGATTTGAAATTATTAGTGTCTAGTAGTTTGGGACTCCTGCAAGACTGCTGACACTGTATGAATCATCTAGATGAAGGGCACTAAAGATTTGGGATTTCTTCCGACCAATATAAAATTAAAATAAAATTATTTATTGATCTCTCTACCTTCTTACTATTGTTTTTCTCACCCGTAATACATGAACACCCATCTTTCATAATGCGGGATTTTACACTTGATTATAGGCTAAAAGTATTGTACAAGATGTTATCTTTTATGTTATTTTTTATTTTTTGGCCAGAACCCTTTTTGTTATTTTGTTGGAAATATTTAGCAGCAGTTCCATAATTTCTAATGCCTATTTTGTAACAGTTCCCTATTCTTGAAGCATCAGTATGGTGTTGGTTATACACTTACATTAGTGAAGGTTAGCTTCTGTTCTTATTATTATTTCTCCTATGATTTTGTTGAACTATTACTTTTATGTATTTTCATGTCATCCTTGGTGGTTTGACTATTCATTTTCCTCTCAGAGTGCACCAACTGCTTCTATAGCTGCTGATATTGTTTATCGATATGTTCCATCAGCTACGTGTGTTAGCGAGGTACATGCTTTTATGCTTTTGTATTTGTATTAAATTAATTTAATGTTAAATCTAAGGAGTACTCTTCTGTAATAACGTCGTATCTGTCTACACTGTAGAAATCAAAGTAATTCTCTATCTTTTTCTTATTTTTCAATAGAACATGTTACATCTTTTATATATACAAACTATGTCTCTAATTTAGAAAACTCTAAGTTAGGAAAGATACTAATATTAGGAGATATGATCCCTTAAAATAAGGGATTGTAATAAAAAGAATATTTACAGAATCCCTTAACTGAAGGGATGATAATAGTTCATATATTTCTATAATTCGTATACTCCCCCTCAAGCTGGAGGATATACATTGTATAATCCCAGTTTGAATAGGAATTTATTGAAAACAGGCTTTGCTAAAGCCTTAGTAAGAATGTTTGCAATCTGTCCTTCTGAAGGAATGTATGAAAGAATGGCTGTCTTTTTGTTGACTTGGTCAGCAATAAAATGCCTATTAATCTCAACATGCTTTGTTCGGTCATGTTGAACTGGGTTTTTGGCAATCTGAATGGCAGATTGATTATCACACAAAACTTCAAAGTGATCCTCCTAATTAGTGCCAAGTTCGTTTAGTAATTTAAGTAGCCAAATTCCTTCGCATATTCCCAAAGCTAGTGCTCTAAATTCAGCTTTAACACTACTCCTTGAAACGACAGATTGTTTTTTACTTCTCCAAGTTGTAAGGTTACCCCAAACAAAAGTGCAGTAGCCACTAGTGGATATTCTTTCAGTGAGATCTCCGGCCCAACTAGAGTCTGTAAAAATATTAATAGTTCTATCTTGTGTCTTCTTAAACATTAAGTCGTGTCCTGGAGTTTTCTTCAAGTACTTGAGAATTCTATTTGCTGCTGCCATATGCTCTTCAGTAGGATTAGTCATGTGTTGACTTATCACATTTACGGGAAAGGCTATATCTGGCCACGTCAAGGATAAGTAAATTAGTTTCCCAACTAATCTTTGAAATTTCTCTCTGTCTACTAAGGTCCCATCTTCTTTGTTAAATCTCAAGTTTGCTTTCATTGGTGTATCAACCGGCTTACAACCAAGAAAACTAGTTTCTTTGAGTAAATCAAGTACATTCTTTGGTTGATCACAAGTCCTTCTTTTGATCTTGCCACCTCCATTCCTAGGAAATACCTTAGCTTTCCCAAGTCCTTGGCTTCGAATTCCCTGTTTAACAACTTCTTCAAATTGCTAATCTCTTCCTCATCATCTCTAGTAAGAATTATGTTATCCACGTACACAATTAGGATAGCTTTCTTATTTGTAGAAGTTACCTTGATGAAAAGAGTATGATCGGCAAGGGACTGCTTGTAGCCATTTTTAAGAATAACTTTAGTGAACCTCTCGAACCAAGCTCTGGACGATTGTTTTAACCCGTATAGAGACTTGTTGAGCTTGCAAACATTGTTGCTACCTTCAATAGACTTTAAGCCAGGTGGCAATTTCATATAGACTTCTTTCTCTAGCTTGCCATTAAGAAATGCGTTTTTTACATCAAGTTGGTGTAATTGCCAATCGCAATTTACAACCAAACTTAGGAGTACTTGAACAGTGTTAAGCTTTGCCACAGGTGCAAAAGTTTCTGTGAAATCTATCCCATATGTTTGCGTAAAGCCTCTGGCCACTAGTCTAGCTTTGTATCGTTGGATACTTCCATTGGAGTTATACTTTACAACAAAGATCCATGTACAACCGACAGCTGTTTTTCCTTGAGGAAGGTCTGTAACGGTCCAAGTAGCATTTTTCTCTAGTGTACAAATTTCCTCTTCAACAGCCCTTCTCCATTTTGGATCCTTTAGTGCTTCAGCTATGCTTGTGGGAACCTGTTCTTTATCCAAGGTTGTTGTAAATGCTTGAAAAGAAGGCATCAATGAATTATAACCAGCAAATTTTTCAATAGGATGTTTGGTGCACTATTTTACTCCTTTTCTAATAGCAATAGGGAAGTCATCTAGAGTAGTGGACTTACTGATTTCTTCTTCCATTACGGCAGTTAGACCCAAATCTAATTCTCAGCAAGAATCAGATTGCAAAACAGTCTCAGGGATATATTTCTTTTTTTTGTGCAGACACGAAGCTGTCTGGGTGGTGTTGTTTTTGGAAGACTTTCAATAGGAGTAGGTGTATTTTCAGGAAGGGTATTTAAAGTAGGTGTGGTTGAATTAGTGATAGGTATTACAGGAGAATCAATGGGAGTAGTCACGGGTGACAAATCTGTAGGTAAAGGCGAAAATAGTGGTAAAAATGTTATATCCATAGTGGTAAAAAATCGTTTAGAAGGAGGATGATAGCATTTATAAGCCTTCTTGATTAAAGAATACCCAACCAGTATACATTTTAAAGACTTAGGACCTAACTTGGACTTATTAGGAGCAATATTTTGGATAAAAACAGTGCAACCAAAGATTTTAAGTGGCAGAATGGAGGAGATAGGCTTAAAATTGGGAAAGTGCTGCAAAAATATAGATTGAGGTGTTGGAAATTTTAAAACCTTACTAGGCATTCGGTTGATTAAATATGTGGCAGTTAATAAGGCTTCCCCCCACAAATATTTGGGAACATTAGTGGTAAACAGAAGAGAACGAGTAACTTCGAGGAGGTGCTTATTTTTTCTTTCGGCAATGCCGTTTTGCTGTGGGGTTCCAACACGAGAACTAAGCTGAACTATGCCCTTTTCCCTGAAAAAATCACCCAAAGACCTAGCAAAAAATTCACTTCCATTATCAGATTTAAAGAGCTGAATTTTAGACCCAAATTGAGTGAGAACCATGTTATAAAATTACGCAAAAACACCAGCAGTTTCAGATTTATCTTTCAGCAAATAAGTCCAAGTTATCTTACTGTGATCATCAATGAAAGTGATAAACCATTTACAATTATT
Organism: Gossypium hirsutum; assembly: GCF_007990345.1. Classification (NCBI taxonomy): domain Eukaryota; kingdom Viridiplantae; phylum Streptophyta; class Magnoliopsida; order Malvales; family Malvaceae; genus Gossypium; species Gossypium hirsutum. The sequence continues at coordinate 42,357,954 of NC_053424.1, forward strand.
AACATTCTTCACCAGAGAAGGACTCCAAATATCACTATGGATTAAAGCAAAAGGGTGAGAAGGCTTGTATGTAGAAGGAAAATAAAATGATTTAGTATGTTTGGCAAGAGAGCAAACTGTGCAAGAAAAAGAAATTGGCCTTTTATTAATGAATAGAGCAGGAAACAATTTTGCAAGGTATTGGAAACTAGGATGGCCTAAACGAAAATGCCATAACATAACAGTATCAACCTTTTTTAAAGCGGTGAAAGATTTGGAGATCTCGGTTTTAGGAGAGGAAGGGAGGATATAGGGGCCATTCTGCAAGCTGGCCTTACCAATCATCTTCTTCGAGTTCAGTGCCTGCAAAGTACAATCAAGATCATTAAAAATTGTGGAGCAGTGCAAGTCTGTGAAAAGTTTACTAACAAAATGAGATTGCAAGCCAGATTTGGTACAAAGAGAACATTTTTAAGAGCAATCTGTTCATTGAGAACAACAGTGCCATGTCCTATTCTGCATAAGGAACCATCAGCTGTTCTGACAACTTTACCAAAGGTTTGGAAAAAATTGCGAAACAAGGCCTTGTTACCAGTCATATGATCCGTAGCACCAGAATCAATGATCCAATTAGGAGTGAACTGGGAGGAGAAAAATGCTGTGGAAGAAGGGTTATCTTCTGGTTCTTTCATGACCAGATTACCCTCACAAGACACCTGAAACTTTCCAAACAGTTTTTGAAGTTTAGCAATCTGTTCTTTGGTGAACATGTGACAGATGTGGCAGCAACAAGGCTAGATTTATGATCTTGAGAGTTCTTGGACTTCCAATCCTGAGACTTACCATGAAGCTTCCAACACTTCTCCTTAGAGTGGCCAGGCTTTTTGCAATGATCACACCAAGGTCTCCCCCGTTTGGAAGAGGAAGATGATTGATGGGTCAGTAAGGCAGATCCTTCAGGAGTGTAATATGGTTCATCGAGCAGCATCACACACCTTCGGCTTTCTTCCTTCTTGACCATAGAGAAAGCCTCTCGAAGGGAGGGAAGAGGAGAAATAGCCAGGACCCTCTCGCGAACCTCGTCCAGGTCCTTGTTTAAGCCTTGGAGAAATTGAAAAAGCCTTCGCTGAGTGACAATTTGCTGATAAAGGGCAGCATCTCTTGTATCTGCCCAATCGTGCTGTGCATACAAATCTAATTGCTGCCAAAAAGCGGTAAGGGTATTGTAGTAGAGTGGCGGGCATGGTTCCCTGATTAAGGGTGGCTGCTTGATCTTCAATATGATACAATTCGACAATGTTATCAGTGCTAGAGTAGGTTTCGCGGACTGCACTCCAGATTTTAGCGGCTGTGGTGTAAAGAAGAAAGTTTCTGCTTATACTCGGGGCCATGGAATTAAGGAGCCAAGTCATAACCTGACCATTGTCATGCATCCACTTAGCAAAACCATTGTCAGTCACAGCAGGCTTCTTTATTTCACCAGTAACATAGCCCAATCTTTCTCTGCCCAAGAGAAAAATCTTAACTGATTGGGACCATTCAAGAAAATTGTTGCCATTCAATCAATGGTAGGTGATAGTCAATCTAGACGAATTTGAATTTGATTGAGCATCAGAACCAGAAAAATTTTCTGGATTTGAAGTAATCTCTGGAGTAGGAGAAGGAGATGTAGAAGAAGAAGTGTCGGACATGGTCTAGGTTGGAAAGAAACCGTAACCTAATTTGATACCATGTAGAAATCAGAGTAATTCTCTATCTTTTTCTTATTTTTCAATAGAACATATTACATCTTTTATATATACAAACTATGTCTCTAATTTAGGAAACTCTAAGTTAAGAAAGATACTAATATTAGGTGATATGATCCCTTAAAATAAGGGATTGTAATAAAAAGAATATTTACAGAATCCCTTAACTGAAGGGATGACAACAGTTCATATATTTCTATAATTCCTACATACACCTAATGCTTAACGGGCTAACTATTTTGTTTGAATTACTGGGTATTCTTTCCTCAATGAGTCTGAATTGTTTAGGAGTTAATAGAAAGATCTCTGATTATTGTTTAGTGTATCTGCTTGTTACTGAAGGCATGAAATGCGATGGTTTTATTACATGTGAAGAAGGTAGGGTGGAATATATAATTTTTGCTTATAAAAGTTGGAAAATACTTTTGGTAAATAATTTTTTTTCCAATAATTAAAGTGTTTTTATCTATTTTCTAGTAGATTAATGTGAAATAAAAACAAAAAAGTTCTTACAATTATAGGACTTGAACCAAGGTCCGAGATTTGAGATTTAAAATGTTGGAAAATTGTGTATACATGGATTTGAACTAGGGGCAATTCATAAATTACAATTAAAGCTAAACACAAACCCTTGTTTTCAACTTTTCCAATTTGCAAAGCATTTTTAGTGGAAATGATGAAAACAACTTTTTTTGTTTTCTAGTTTTCACAAATTTTCATTTTCCGAAAGTTTTTAAAATTTTCAACCAAACACATTTTCTTGTCTTCTTCCTTTTTGAAAATGAAAATGAAAATGAAAATGAAAATGAAAATGAAAATGGCCTCTGTTTTCTAAATCCAAATAGAGCCGAAGTTTCTGTAATGCTAGTTCTATCTTATACCAGCAAAAATGTGCAAACAGGCGAAGAAATAGAAGGAAACTATAGCTAGCTATAATTACGGACAAAGTGAAAGTGAACCATAACTCAGAATTCTTTATCCATGATGGTAGTTCTGGTAAAAGTGGGTCTGAAAATATATATGTTCTATATTATGTAATATAATTGTTTATTATCTTCCAGGTTGGAACTGAAATTTCCTTCAAGCTTCCTCTGGCAGCTTCATCAGTCTTTGAAAGTATGTTTAGGGAGATTGAGAGTTGTATAGGAAGATCAGTTTCTAACTCAGAAACAAGCATTAGCGAGGATAAAAATTATTTTGGCATTGAAAGTTATGGCATATCTGTTACAACCTTGGAGGAAGTGTTCTTGAGGGTTGCTGGGTGCGACTTTGATGAAGCTGAATCTGTCCAAGAGGGAAATAATTTTGTTTCAATTGATTCTATTCCTACTGGCGAGCAAGTGCCCAAAAGAATTTCCTATGCGAAGCTTTCGGGAAGCTATAAAAAGATTATTGAGGGCATATCTTCCATAGTGACCAGATTTTGTGGCCTATTTGTTTCTATATTTCTAAGTTTCATGCACTTCTTAAGTATGCAATGCTGCAGCTGTTGCATGATTTCTAGGTCAATCTTTTGGCAACATACTAAGGCGTTGCTCATAAAGAGAGCTGTTTCTGCACGAAGAGACCGCAAAACAATTGTTTTTCAGCTTTTGATTCCTGTGATCTTCTTGCTTTTTGGTCTTCTTTTTCTCAAGCTTAAGCCACATCCTGAGCAGCAGTCTGTGACATTCACCACTTCAGTTTTTAATCCTCTTTTAAGTGGTTCTGGTGGTGGTGGTCCAATTCCATTTGATCTGTCCTGGCCTATTGCAAAAGAGGTTGGTTATTCTTTCCTTCTTCTTCTTCTTCTTCCTTTTTTTTTTCTTTTTTCTTTTTAACTTTTGTCGAGTTCTATTTTCTGATTTCATTAGAACGAGCATAGTGCTTTATTATTATTTTGGTACAAAGTAGTATACTGCTTAAGTCATGATACTGTCATGCTTCTCATGCTTCTTTTGATGGTGACATTATAAGAGATACGATTCCTCTCTCTAAAGCTGTCAACTGTAGGTAGCAAAAAATGTTGAAGGAGGGTGGATTCAAAATTTTAAACCGACTTCATACAAATTTCCTGATTCAGAAAGGGCTTTAGCCGATGCTGTAGAGGCAGCAGGACCAACTTTAGGACCTGTTTTGCTTTCAATGAGTGAATTTCTAATGTCTAGCTTTAACGAATCATACCAGTCAAGGTAGATCTTCCTTAATCACAAAATTATTTTCTTATATTCTGTTTATCTGGTCTTGATGCAGAAGATGTCTTATTTGATAGTAATCAATCATGTTTGTATTTTTGTGAGAAACATTAAATTATTTGTAGCATGCAAAGTCCATCACTGCATGGTTATGCCCTCTAAAAGCTTTTGTTTATCATATTTTCAACACTTGTTTATTTGTACTTTTTTCAGTTTTATCTCTTTAATAAGAGAAATTTATTATTGCTTGTTCTCTTTTAAGATTGTGTTTATTTTCACAGCTGTAGATGTATTTTTCAAGCCTCACTAGCACAGAGTCCAGACTTTTATATTTGTTGTTAGACATGTCAAGCCTTTTGATTTAATTGGTGTGGAATGTTCTTCATATTTTGAGCTTATATTTTTCGATATCTCAAAGTGAAACTGCATTTTCCTTTTTTTGTGTGCGTGTGTTTGGTATGAGGTTAGAGGAGTTACTTTATTTCAAGTAGATTATGCAGAAATGGAAGATCTAAGAGATTAAGTAAAATAGGTAAAAGGGACTTTGTTGCATGTGGCATAAGGATGCTGCTGCTTTGTATGTAGAACATAGAAAAGAACTCATGAAACCAAGCCAAAATAGTTCAATGAAGGTTTTTGAGTTGGGTTCTGTTGCCATTATTTTTCTGATTGTGTTATTTTTCTGATTTTATGTTTTATTGGCAAGCCATTTTGGAATCAGCATTATCTCCAACTTGGGTTCACATGCCTTTTCTCTTTTGCTTTATGGTTTTTTCTCTAGTTTCAGCCTACTCTGTCGGGAGTTGAATAATGTGCCTAAAACTTTTAGTTTCCTGTAGTTTCCTTCCTCTGTTTGAGTATTCCAATATGATGGAAGGCAACTGGTATTGGAATCGCTTACTTAAAGCATGTTTGTTACTTTTTTAAATATATATATATTATCTTTTATGTTTGTATTGATAGGTATGGGGCAGTTGTGATGGATGAGCAGTATGATGATGGGAGTTTAGGGTATACTGTATTGCACAATAGTTCTTGTCAGCATGCTGCTCCAACCTTTATCAACTTGATGAACTCTGCAATTCTTAGGCTTGCTACTAGGGACAAAAATATGACGATTCGAGCACGTAATCATCCTCTTCCGATGACAAAAAGCCAGCGTTTACAGCATCATGTAAGCTTCTCTCCTATTAATATAATATGTGGTTGCAATTTTGACATATATTTACACCCTGTAATGTTTTCTGTTAATTTCTGAGAAAATAAGTTCCACAGTGTTAAGTTTGGGGTACTCTAGGATTTTAAAATTTACACATAAAACAATCTCTGTACCTGTTTCTATTTGGTTTTAGGGTAGATGTTATGTTATAAAATTAACATTCTTGCTTTTTGAAAAGAAAAACTAATAAGATCAGGGGCGAATCCAATTTTTTTTTTAGTGGGAGCTGAAATTAAATTATAATTTTTGAAAGGTCAAAATATAATTTTATTATTTATTAATTTATGATTTCATCATTTTTGAAGGCATTAAACGGAAAATTTTCATTTTTTGAGGGGCCAAAGTGCAATTTTACCATATATTAACTTAAATTTCCATTATTAAAAAGGGACTAAATTGAATATTTTTCATTTTTTGGGGGGCCGAGGCCCCTGCCTGACCCCCTTAAATTCGCCTATGAAGATGATCTTAATAATTTGTTTTCTGCCATCTTGAATATTGACAAATTGGCACTAGGAATATTTATGTGAGAAAAAATGAGGGATTAAAATGTTTAAAATGTTTCTAACATGCATGTAAACGCTTTCAAATCAAAGATTTTTTTTTTTTTGTGTGTTTTTTGTGCGTGTGCACTTCTTCATAATATTGATGAACTACTGCAAGGAATTTACCAAGGTAGAAAAATGTGGGAGGTCTAATAAATCATCAAAGGAATGCACACAATTGTTCTATTAAGGAAAGGAAGGGAAGAGGAGGGGTTATCACTGGGGCTAGATTGGATGGAAGGTACCAGTAAGTTTATTTATGGATGCAGATGGCATACCCTGAGCCATTCTGTACCCTTGATCCTTTAAGACGAGCATCTTTCTTCTAACTAGTACGGTATCTTTCTTCTAACTAGTACATTTGAAGTGGACCTTGCATGCAAGCTGATGGTTTACTTGTGTGCTTGCTAATTTGCCTATATCTCCAAACATAAATAAATGAATTGCTCTTGAGTCTCTGTTTTGCACTTTTTAAACCAATATTTTAGTTTCTAAATGATGTACTGCTCGTTGATTTTCTTTTTTCATTTTGTTTAACCACACCTGCTGGATATTCACTTCGATTTATCATTTACATTTTACAGGATCTGGATGCATTCTCTGCTGCAATTATTGTTAACATAGCCTTCTCATTCATTCCTGCTTCATTTGCTGTTCCCCTCGTAAAGGTATAATCCTAGGCTGCAGCGTCATAGGATACTTAGTTATTCTCAATAACAAACAATAAATTGTAGATGTGGAAAGACGATGTTGTTTGCCTTTGTTGAAAATTCAGTTAGTCCTTTTATTGGCTCATTTTTCTTTAGTGATCTAGAGATAAGAATAAGAAAGAGGAAAAAAGAGAAGGAAATAAAGTAGGAACTTTCTTAATACTATTTCATGTTCATAGAAAACATTCACTTGCTCATTAATGAGGTTTGGTTAGTACAAAGTCTATTTTTTTTGGCTGAATTATGTTTCATAGATTTCTTGGTGGACCAACATTTGGCTAATGCAAGTGTTTCCAGGATTCAGTACCATAGGTTGTGCATTCTGTTGCGCTCATCAAATTTAGTTTGAGGGTGCCAGTTTGGTATTCTTGTTTCCTAGGAGAATGTCAAGTACAACTTTCTTGAGTAGTAATGGGGATCTGACCTTTTCTATCAAACACTTCTATTTAGCTTTTGCTTCGTCTGTACTGTTCCCTGTCTAAATTCTACTCTTCATAATCTCATGTTTACTGGGTGTAAGTCTTTTTCTGCATTTACTATTTCATCCCTCCAATCCCTTTCAGTCAAATGTATAGCAACTAAATAGTTGTTTGTCTCTAGATGAAATATTTTTGTTTTCTGATTAATTCACTTATCTCTGCATGTAACATAGACAACTGCTATTGAAGCTCTTACCTCAGTTATGTCCGCATTGAAAACTTGCATATTTGTGGAAAAAAGGTTCATCCCTGATTTCAGCTGTCTTATTTGATGCAGGAACAGGAAGTTAAAGCTAAGCACCAACAACTGATCAGTGGTGTATGTTTTATTTCACCCAATAATCCAACTAAATTTGTTTAAGCAGTATATGTATTTCATTATAAAATATTTTTTCTCAGGTTTCTGTAATTTCATATTGGGTTTCAACGTACATATGGGACTTCATCAGTTTCTTATTTCCTTCAACTTTTGCCATGGTTCTCTTCTATGTGTTTGGTATGTTCCTATGCTTGCATTCCTAATTGTATTCTTCTCATGTAAGCAAAAACATACTGATAATGCTCATATTATTGATTATTACTGGCTGTCATGCATTCATTGAACATGTTGAGCCTCCAAAATGCTTTGGGAGTTGCTAGATATCCAAGATAGTAATTAAATGTATTGAATTTTGTATATTTTCTATTAATTAACGAGAGATATTAAACATCAACAATGGTGGAATCTAATTTCGCTTTGTATTTTCCGAAGTGCCATAACACTTTCAAATCCCTGGAAAGTATTGAATGTGGACATCATGTGCAGTAGTTTCTCAGAGATGTTCGGCTATTATTCATAAGATAATTTTTTGCAAATAAATAATTTTGAAAAAGATAGTACTAAGTTTTCTACCGACAAAAATGAGATGCTACTTGGCTGTTTATATCCAACCTTGTGACAGTTGACACTTGGTGCATGACTCATGAGATATGTAACTTGACTTAATGAGTTATCCATCTTTTTCTCCATGTTATATCATCACTTTGTCATGCAGATTTACCTTGTTTAATTTCGTTTTAAGCTGTTATGTAAATTTAATTTGGTTCTGTAGGTCTTGATCAATTCATTGGAAGAGGCTTCTTGCCAACTGTCATCATGTTTCTGGAGTATGGTCTGGCAATTGCATCATCAACATATTGTCTTACATTCTTCTTCTCTGACCACTCTATGGCCCAGGTAGGTAACATTCTTTTCTCATGGTTATATCATCAGCATTTAAGACATTTTGTTAATAACAAAAAAATGTTGTTGTGCATGGGCAGAATGTGGTTCTCCTGATCCACTTTTTCACAGGACTCATTCTCATGGTTATTTCATTTATCATGGGGCTTATAAAAACAACTGCAAGTGCAAATTCTTTTCTGAAGGTTGGTTTCTTTAAGCTCAGTAGTTAGATTGTCAGTTGCTATGATTGTCTATGTTTCAGAGTAAATAAATGTAAACTTATTTCGTTGGCAAAAAAAAAAAAATGTAGACTTCTTTCAACTTTTTCTTTTCCTCAATATCACTAATATTCAATCATCAGCCGACATGATTGTTATAACCTAACCTTCAGCTAGTGAGCTGAATCTTGACGTTCAAGTTTAGATATAGTGGCACTTTTTTAGTGTAAACAATAATAAATTTATGAAACTGAAACTAAAACCTTCTTTTTTTATGGAAATTCACACTGCCTCACAGGCTTTTCAAGATCACTGATTTCTTATCTGTTATTCTTATTTTTGTTTTTTTTTGGGTATTCTTTGTCACTCATGTCAACAATGATTTATTAGTTTCAAGTGTTAGTCTAGTAGCAAGTTTGATTTGTAAGCACTTGCTTATGTGTTTTAAATTGAACATGTTGCTATATATACTCCTGAATGATTCAGACTGCTCCAATACCTTTATTTACCTCACAATTATATTAGCTTGCAAAACGTTATTTGCTGACATCTGGAGAGAATTAACGCTACTAACATCTTTCAAATGTTTGGTCAATAACTGATTAGAACCTAAATTACACACGGTCTCCCATACCTTGTTCAATATCCTGCAAGATTGCTTGCTATATTGGTGAACTTGACTAAGAAGTTATGTATTTCTCCAGAATTTCTTCAGATTATCTCCTGGGTTCTGCTTTGCCGATGGGCTTGCTTCACTGGCTCTTCTTCGGCAAGGGATGAAAGATAAATCTAGTGATGGGATTTTTGATTGGAATGTAACTGGTGCTTCCATTTGTTATCTTGGAATTGAGGTTATTATCTTTCTCATTCTTTTGGCTTGATTGTCTTCTTCTATTATGCTTATCATCATTTTTGAGTAGGTCCTTGGCGAATACAGTTTTGAGTAGTGCACGTGGAGAATCATCATTACCCTTTTGTATCCCATTTTGTTCTGACTAGAAAACTAATTTCATTTCTCCTAGGAGTTGTTTGTAGAACTTCTAGAAATAGCCATTTGTTTCATCTTGATTTTCCTTTTAGATGTAGTTTCAAATAAAACAAACATGTCTCTTGATGTGACAGGCCATTTTCCTTTAAGATTAAGTTGATTTGGATCTCATTCAATTTTCTCTCTTTGACAGGCCATTGGTTACTTTTTTCTGACTCTTGGGCTTGAACTCTTGCCTACTTGTAAATTGACTCCTGCAAGACTAATGGAGTGGTGGAGGAAAAAAAAAATTCAGGGTGATGATTCTGTTTTGGAACCTTTTCTGAAATCTTCCTCTGAGATCTCTGTTCACCTTGATGAAGACATAGATGTAAGAACAGAAAGAAATAGGGTACTTTCTGGTTCCATTGACAATACCATTCTTTTCTTGCGTAATCTTCGCAAGGTATCTCTATGAACTCTACTGTCCTTGATTTTAGTCATGTCATTCTCGTGCTCTCATTATTGCTTGGTAGTAATGTTCATCAATCAATCTCAGGTGTATCCTGGAGGAAATCATCACCGTGCAAAAGTAGCTGTAGACTCCTTAACTTTCTCTGTTCAGGCTGGAGAATGTTTTGGCTTTTTGGGAACAAATGGAGCCGGGAAAACTACCACTTTGTCAATGCTAACTGGTATTCTTCACTTGTCCTGCTTAGACATCAATATTTTATCTGAAGAACACTACAAAGTTAGCCTATTTTATGCCTGGCTGTTTTGTTAATGTGTTTCTTAATATTGTGGAATAATTGAATTCACGAACAATGACTAAGCTTCCATCATTATTAGTAATTTACTTATACTATTTCTTTCTCTTAAACTCTGCTACATTGTATAGTATCTGGTTCATAAATCTTTATGAGAACTCAACTCTGTTTAGAGATTATGGCAATTGTAAGATTTTAAGACTTCTGAACCACATCAATTTCTTTTTCTTTTCCACCATACAGGAGAAGAATCTCCAACTGAAGGAACTGCCTTTATTTTTGGAAAAGATATATCTTCGAATCCAGAGGCTGCCCGTCGTCATGTAAGTTAGATTCCTTTGTTTATCATACTCATGTTTGATCTAACAGTTTGAATAGTTCATCAGAAAGAATTTGACTAATTTCTTTAACGAATATCCTACAGATTGGATACTGCCCTCAATTTGATGCATTATTGGAATATCTTACTGTGCAAGAGCACCTTGAACTTTATGCAAGGATAAAAGGAGTTTCAGACTACAGAATGAATGATGTATGTGTATCTATCATAGTTATTCTAATCATTTTACTCCCTCATCAGTATGGTAGAAGGGTTCTAGTTTGGTTTGAAGCATTCAACATGGTACAATAATTTGAGAGGCTTTATCTGGTTGAGTCTTATAAGCTCTAACTGAAATGCATGACACCAGCTAATACACTAGCATCAATATACTAATTTGATGCTGATGCAGTAATGACCACATAATGCACTTTATGCATGTAACTGCTTTGGCAGGTTGTTCTGGAAAAGCTGGTGGAGTTTGACTTACTAAAGCATGCTGATAAACCATCATACACCCTTAGTGGAGGGAACAAGCGTAAATTGTCTGTTGCAATTGCAATGATTGGAGATCCTCCAATTGTCATTCTTGATGAGCCATCCACAGGTATAAACTGCTTACATAAACTCAAGTTCTTGTAAGGACTTGATGAATGCTTTGCATGCATCTCCCCTTTTCTAGCAAATAGTTTCCGTCTTTAGACGTTAAAATGTTATGAAATAGCTTGTAGATCTTCTGATCTATCTTTGATGTTGGCTTGGCTTCCTTGATATATTGTATGCACGTTGGTTTGCATTTTCTCTAGTGGTTGTATGTTATTCCGTCCCAAAAATTTCACTTTGTTTATTCTAAGGCTCCTTGATATTTTTAGTCTTAAATTAGTTTGCTTACACACTGCATGTTTGAGTTCTGGAACTACCATTCTGCAAACAGATGTCTACCGCTGTTACATACTTCTTGGTAATAATCAACACAGGGATATAGCCTTTGATGGCAGTTTCTAGTCTGTTGTGTATCGTTTAAGAGTATTGCGTGATTACAGTCTAGCTAACTGTTGTCTAAGAATGGAATGCTATGTAAAGTTCAGCAAGTTATATTTAGAGCTTTCCTTGTTTCCTGGCAATTAGTTAATGTTAATTATTTTAGGTATGGATCCCATTGCAAAAAGGTTCATGTGGGAAGTTATATCCCGCCTATCGACCAGACAAGGAAAGACAGCCGTGATCCTTACTACCCATAGCATGAATGAAGCTCAAGCTCTATGTACCAGAATTGGGATAATGGTACCAATCTTCCTTCCATCCTAAAACCTTGTGAAAATTATTTTTGGCATTCACTTAATGTGCAATGTCTGCCATTTAGGTTGGAGGCAGGCTAAGGTGCATCGGAAGTCCCCAGCACTTAAAAACAAGGTTTGGAAATCATCTTGAGCTGGAGGTATGTGGTTAAATATGATGTCATTCGTTGATTTAATAATGTGCAAATGTGAGTTGAAACTCTTGAAAACTCATAATTCCTTAACTTCTTACCTTTGATCAGATTAAACCCACTGAAGTGAGCGCTTCTGATTTGGAAAATCTTTGCCGCATTATTCAAGAAATGCTCTTTGACATTCCTTCCCATCCAAGAAGCCTACTAAACGATCTTGAAGTCTGTATTGGGGCCACCGACTCCATTACATCTGGAAATGCATCAGTTGCAGAAATTAGCTTGTCAAAGGAGATGATAATTGTTGTTGGACGTTGGCTTGGAAATGAAGAAAGAGTGAAGACACTTATTTCTTCAAGGTCAAATTCTGATGGGCTTTTTGGTGAACAGTTGTCAGAGCAGTTGGTTCGGGAAGGTATAAATGATATACTGATGTTACTTTAATATCCATTCACTGCAGATTCTTTTTTTCTTTTTTTTGAAGATGCTGTTTCTTATCACTATTTTAAACTTATACTGCATAGTAAAACAGACATTTTTAATTGTGTTATCATCCTCTATTGTTTATTTTTCCTTTCTTACAGCATTTTTGACTTATTATGAGTTTCCATAGGTGGTATACCATTGCCAATATTTTCCGAGTGGTGGCTAGCTCGAGAGAAGTTTTCAGCCATTGATTCATTTATAGTCTCTTCATTTCCTGGTGCAACTTTCCATGGCTGCAATGGATTAAGTGTTAAATATCAGGTAAAACTCATAGTTACTTTCAGCTACTTACGCCATCCGTAACGTCTAAGCAAGCAATCTCCCTTAGTTTCCAACTAGTTTTCAATTGTTTGATCATTTTAAAAAAGAAAGAAATAAAAAGAGTATACTCATATTGAAGACATACTCATGCCCAAAACTCATCAAGTTTGAGTAACATAATAATATATCACGCTTTTGTACATTATATTGCGGATTCATGATTTTTAGTCAAGTGATAGTAACTGATCCAGAAAATTTTTGATGCAGTTACCATATGGGGAAGGTCTCTCATTAGCGGATGTTTTTGGGCACTTGGAGAGAAACAGGTAAGCATCTCTCAAACTGCCTTTTCCTTTTTCATTTGGCTAAACTAATTAAAAATCCCTTACGCTTTACCACTGTTTTTTTTAAATAAGCCCCTTGTACTTCCTGTGCACCTGAAACTTTAAACACATACCGAAATTAGCTCCTTAACTTTAATTTATTTAAGTAAACCTTAACATGAATTAACTTTTCACTTGAAATAAGAGTGAGCTTAGATATAAATCAAAGGATAAGTGTTTATTTAGGTGCAAGGAAAGTACAAAGAATTATTTAAAGAAAGTGATAATGTTGAAGGGTTTCTTTTTATAAATTCAGTAATATTATTTTGGGGGGATTTTTTCACTGAATTTAGAAATTTTTACGTCAGAAATGGATCGGGCATAGCTGAATACAGTATCAGCCAATCAACTCTTGAGACTATATTCAATCATTTTGCATCTAATTCATGAAGGCTCAACTTGTTACTTTGTACCTAGATTTTGAGGGTAAAATGTGAATATCATAAGCAGGCATTGTGTATTATATTAGTTAGAAAAAAAAGTAGAGAAGCAAACAATTGAAATATGTAAAGAAACTTCTTTTGGATTTTTTGAAAGCAAATTAAAACGTATATTTAATGTTCTCATATTTTTATTTGAATGGAATTAAGGATATAGATGGTCATGTTTGTTTTTGGCTGTTTTTTGAAAAGATGAAGTCAAGGTGCAGGATATAAAGATTTGTTTTTATATATTTAGATGATTATACTTATATTTGAATATAAGTTTAGTTTAAATATCTATTGAAGAAATTCCGCATGCTAACATATATTGAATACGGTGAATGAGCAATGACATTGTTAAATCTTTATTTTTTTTCCCCTGTACATCTAACTTGTAATCTGAATAACGTCCAAGGAGCAACCTTTTTTTTCTCCTTTATCGATCGGATCAAGTTACCATAAGGTTTAATCTGTCACAATCTAGCTAGCATGTGACCGAGGAGTGAAATGGAAAAAATGGAGAATAATTAAGAAATTTGGGAAATTTAGAGATTTCAAATTGAGAAGAGAAAAATACTGCTTTCATTCAGTCGTTGCAGGTTGTATATATATAGCAAGAATTCTGTACCAAATAAATTATTCATCAACTCCATCATTGTCCCCAAGGATCAAAATCTGGGAAATGCGCTTAACCGTGAAGTCTTCCCAGGTGTCCAGTTTCCGTGTTTACCCACTAGATCAGCAGCTATGTGACAGCCTTGTTTTGGCGTTTGACTATTTGTTTATCAAGGACTGCAGCAGGATATACCTTGGGATTAAATTAAAGAAATATGTCAAATTTTATAAAAAAAAATAGGTAAATTAGGCCTCTATTTAGGGAAAAAAGTAGATTTTAGAGACAAAAAGAAAACGTGTCTTATTAGACATGCTTTCCTACCATGGCAGATGAAAACGCCTCTTGCTGGACGTGTTTTCAGACAATGGTAAGTTTTTCAAACAGTCAAAAATCCTGACGGGTAAATTATTTTCAATGGCTATAAACGACTAGTTTATTTGTTATATAAGCCTAAGCTGTTTTCTCCCTTTTGCATTCAAATCCCATTCTTCTAATTCTCTCAATTCTCTCACTTCATCCATTCTGTCAATTCTTTGAAGGTTTTAGTTCTTAATTTTTAAAAGATAATTTCTCTAAAAATCTTATTGTTTTAATTGTATATTTTGTAATTTATTTTTCTAATTGATTTTTATAATGGAAATTATGCTAATTCATTTCGATGATAAGCACCTTTTTAGCGTCCAATTGCAAATAGTAAGAAAATAATTTTTAATTTTTAATTTTAAATAAGTTCATTATTAAGTTGTTTACATCATTAAATTTATAATTCTTTTATGTTTATATAACTAGGCCGAAGATTGGATTTTAGAGACGCACATCCATAAATTATCTGCAAGGGCACCATGTGAAATTGAAGAAGACTTGCAAAAGGCATGATTTTTGCATGTGTCTCGTATGCTGGGGGGGATCCCACACTTATCAGCGTATTGGTGGAAAGATAGAGACCTAAGACACACATTCCATCTTCCATGCAGTGAATGTGCAATCACACTCGAGGACATAGCGTCACTACGTATTGGTTTACCGGTGGATGGGCCAATTGTTACGAGGGTAGTGGACATTCATGATTGGAGCGGCATTTACGATGCACTACTAGGCAAGGTTTCAGAGAATTTTTTTGGTAGCTGAATAGAGATGAAATGGTTGGAAGAAAATTTCAATTATCTCGACAACTCCGCAAGTGCCATTGAAAGACAACAATACGCCTGGGCATTCATCTTACAGGACACGTTTTTAGCAGAGGTGACAGAATGTTCACTAAAAGTGCATTATGTAGGACGTGTTTTCAGTTGACATGGCTGCCATGTAGGATGAAAGCACATCCTATAGGGCGTGCTTTTAATGAACATTTTGCCACCTCAACTAAAAACGCGTTTTCCAGGGTGTGTTTCCCCTTGCCATTTTTAACCCTAACTTGTGAAAAATTTTCAGAACTCGAGATATTTTTAAACACCTTGAGAATCCCAAGATAATTTTTAAACACCTCGGGAATCTCGGGATGAATTTCAGATCCAGCTGGTACATTGTTTTTCTTTTTCCTATTCTTTCCCCTTGGTTGCCTATATAAATGAGGGTTTGCTCCCCCTACTCCATCAACTCTCTCGGTGACTGTCCTTAAACCATAAAAAATCTCTCATAAATTGTTTTTTTTGTTGAGTGTTGTGATTTTTGGGCGAAAAGATTAATTTGTGTTTAAGGGAGATAATGTGATAGTTTTAAGCTATGTTTGAGTTTACAATGATGCGGTGGCGCTCAGAGACCCCTACATTTCATCTGCGGCGTGGGGATTGAAGCATCATCTTAGAAACCCATCGCATTGCAACTCAGCTTCTAGTTCACGTGGTTATACGGTCATGGGTTGAAGTATAAGTAGGGGTCCTATTTGACAGTGATTATGCAGTCACAGGTTCAAGTTTCATGCTACCTGAATAGGATACTTTATAAACCCAATACATAAGTTTGAGACCATAATTAAAGGGAAAATCTAAGGGGTTTTTCAGTATAATCAACTTTTTCTTTTTCTCCATCTTCACCAAAACAGTATCTTTAACCTCCTTGTTTGAAACCTATGACAGAGTTGAGGGCAAGTGGACTTTCATGGGGAGCAGTGACTGTTTCGGTGGAGAAAAGTTGAAGGTCTTTTTAGGGCGAAAGCAGTTACTTTGACTAAAGAAATCTTTAATAACTATAATCGTTGCCAACCCGATTCAAGTTTTACCTTTTCTCCACCACAATAGACACTCCCATCTAATAGTCGTCTTGCATCCAACTCTATCACAGGTTTCAAAAATTAGGTTTAGGATTTGCTTTTGTTGGAGATGGTGAAAAAGAATAAGTTGATTATACTAGAAAGCCCGTTTGTTTTCCCTATGATTATGGTTTCAAAATTCTGTATCGAGTTTATAAAACATCCTTTTGTGGTATCATAAAACTTGAACCTATGGCTACATAACCACTGTCAACTAGGCTCCCAAGTTATACTCCAACTTGTTACCTCATAACCATTGTCAACTAGGACCCTTACTTATACTTCAACCCATGACCATATAAACACTGTGAACTCCGAGTCTGAGTTGCAATGCGATGGGATTCTAAGGTAATGGTTCCATCTCGACACATCAAATGAAATGTGTGGGTCTCTGAGCGTTATCACATCATCGTGAACTCAAATGTACCTTTAAATTATCACAATGTCTACCTCAAACAAAAACACAAACACATTTGGGTTTTTATCCTTAAAGTTCTAACTCTAAACCCTAAAAAACCTTAAACCTTTTAAAAAAAGGCTGAAGAGAGAAACTAAAAGTATTTTTAGCAGGACACATTTTCATTTGACATGGCAGAAAAATGTGTCTTGCTGGACGCGTTTTCTATTTCTTTTTTCAAAATTGACCTATTTCCCTAAATATCATAAAATCTGACCCATTTCCCTATATATTTTTATATTGGGCATTTTTATCAAATTTAGCCTACACCTTAGGTCATTTGCTTTAACGTTTAGGGATTTAGGTAAGTATTGACTCCATCTCCACTTTATTCTTCAATAGACTGATGTGAAAAATTAGATGGATTTTGGTAGAGTCTGAAAACTTTAATTTGTAAGCTATTGGCCCAAATTTTACTTCAATCGTGTAGGGTCTATAGTAACAGACAGCTAGTTTTGAGTTCCTCTGAAGAGCCAAAAAAGTTTACCTATATGGTTGCAACTTGAGGTATAATGGTTGCAACTTGAGGTATACTTAATCTCCTGCCTCAAAGCTCCTTTCACTATTTCTCTTATCTACATATACCTTCATTCTATTTTGTGTTTTCCTTGACTGTTCCTTAAGAATATCATTGAGCTACTCTCTCTCTAGCATAACATCTTGCACACTGTCCACTAGAGAATATGTGTCTTATACTAGGTTAGGAGGTCTGTAGCCATACAATGCTTCAAATGGAGTCCTCTCTAGAGCTATGTGGTAATTTGTATTATACTTCCATTCTACTTGAGATAGCAAATTTTCCCAAGACTTGGTTTAAATAGGCATATACACCTTAGGTATTGTTCAGGACACTAGTTAAGCCTTTCTGGTTGACCATCTATTTTAGGATAGTATGCTGTACTAGATAAGGTTGTAGTGCCTAGGTTTTTCATCAGTTGTTGCAAAAATAAACTGGTTAAGGCTTTGTCTTTGTTTGAAATTACAAATTTAGGATGACCATGGAGTTTGTAAATATGGTGTAGGTAGATTTTTGCAATTTCAGGGGCTGTGTAAGGATGAGATAGGGCCACAAAGTGAGCATATTTGGTAAACTTGTCAACAACTACCTGTATGTAATCTTATTTCATAGATTTTGGGATCCTCTTTATGAAGTCCATAGAAATTACCTTCCAAGCTTGGTTAGGAATAGGAATTGGTTGTAACAGTCTTAGTTAGGCTATTCTCATCTTTAGCTCTTTGACAAATGCCACACTATTACACATAATAGCTGGCTTGCTTTTTAAGATTTGAGCAATAGAAACAGGACTTGATTCTGAACAAAGTGGCTTGAATTCTTGAATGACCTCCTTGAGGAGAGTCATGTAATAGATACAAGACTTGATTCTCATCTTTACCTGCCAAGATCTCTAATGTTTAACAAATCTAGGCTAACCTAAAGTTAAACCTGTAGCTCTAATACCACCAAATGTGACACCCTAAACTAGATCAAGACGGACTGACCCAAATTCGAAGCGTTATATTAGCCACTGAAGCGACTCTCTAGTTAAGGATCACCCGACACACACCCCAACCTTATAACACCTCAATTATGATTATTTAACTATCATTTATTAGTAGAAGCAATTTGTGAATCATTTTAAAACCTTTTCTAAGTATTTAAACCTAAGGTTATTTTAGTCATTTTACCACCTAAAGTTAAACTATCCCGATTTTATTTCTAAATAGTTACTGAGATTTTTTTAGTCAAATTATGCAAGCCCTAAAAAATTCAGCTTAATTCAAGTCCATTTACTATGTCTAATTCAAGTTTTATTATTAGAGACTAAATCGTAACTTTTACAAACTTTTAGTACATTTTCCAAATAAAAAATTAAGAGTGTTTCTACCAAATATTAACAGTTACAAGTCTAATCTTAAATTATTACCAAGTTTCCCTATCATTAAAGGCTTTGATTAATCTAATCAAGTTTTAGGACTAAATTATAAATTAAGCACATTAGAATACTAGATTACAAAAACCAAAAACCAAACCCCCCAAAACCCACACGACCGTGTCCCCAGCCCGTGTGTCGTTTAAAAACCCATGTTCAAATCGTGAAAAACTTTCAGGCCGATCGCACACGCTTATGTGGAATTTCCACACACCCATGTGTAGGCCATTGCACCTATTTTGTCAAAAATTCATTTTAATTATCCAATTTTATATATTTTACTTACCCATTAAACTTCAAATAGCTACAGTTAATTACCATAAACATCCACACATCTCCAATTTAATTTATTTACAACAAATATACAACAATTAATCAAAATTTAACGTCCAATTACACGCTTAGCAAACACCAATTAATTCACATAAGCTACATACCTTAGTCGCAAGCAATCCACTCCATGATAAGCTTCAACTAAAATTGTTAGTATAAAATACATGCTTCATACACCGTGTTATCAACCACCATATGAACACTCATCAGCATACCATAAATCAAACATCAATTAGACATAAAATCATGTATTAAAGCAATTATAGAATCACCAAATTTGAAGTCCAAAATTTAATGTTCAATGTCCATTACAAGTAAAATAACACTAGTCCCAAAAGCATCATAATGCCCCTATATAGTCTCTAAAGTAAATTTCTTAAGCCACTACCGAGCCTTATTCTTGGATCACCCTTGCACTCGCTTCTCGACTCTTTATGCTTGGAAATTCTCTGCACGAAATGTGAGGGTTTGGGCTTAAAAAGCTCAATGAATGATAGTAAAAACATCAAGTAATTTGCATAAATCAAAGCAATTAAGCATTAAATTTTCAGGCACAACATGTTAACATTTCACCATAACATCACATGCTATTTCAAGAATTAAGAATAAACTTTTCCATGGCATGTAAAATCATCTTTTAACACATAAACATTCAATTATATTGGCACAACCAATCAATTATATTGGCATAATACATCAATAGAAATAAGTAAACATGTGAATATACATTGGATAAACGGATCTCCGAACTCTCACAAATCAAATACAGTCCTCCAAATTGAGTGGGCTGAAGGCACATGCTCCTTTATAGCGCCTCAAATAACTCAATGAGTGGAGACTAAAGCTCAACACTCCCTTATCTGCTCCAAACAAATCAGTCCATCAAGAGCCATATGCTCACAATATCACAAATAATGGTGAATATTCACAAATCCTATGACATGCCAACTATATCCAATGGATCCACCATGCAATATTGCCAATATAATCATATATACAAGGCATAAAATCTGTTGTTTAATCACTTAATTTAGGATGTTAAAACACAAGTAAAAGCATGTTGCTAAGAGATTTTAACATCAAGAAAATTAAGCATAGTAAATATCATTTTCCCATTATTCATATCCCAATTAGAACATCTTTATCAAATGTTCAATAAATCAACAATTCATGCTCCAAATATCAATTTATTCCATACAATTTAATCATGCTAAAAACATAATACACAACATACCAAATCACTTGCCATTTTGCTCTTTTATAAAATAAATTTTGCAAATCCAACCATCCAATATGCAATTAAGTCATTAATAACACCAATTAAACCTTTAATTTAACACAATAAGACCAATTTACCAGATTGCCCTTAATATCACTCACCTCCACACTTAGCTCATTAGGCAAAAATGTGTTAAGCAAGTTTGAGCTTCAATTCTGATTTGCACGTTCCTCCTCTTGATATGGAGCTTTAACATAGACAAAGTATGCATTACAAACTAACAATAGCAACAAGAAATAAAAAATTTGATAAAGTATATGAATCTAAATCACTGCTCCAAACTACCTTACCGATGTTGCACAACTAAGTCAAAATATGGAATTCCTCAACTAAACTCCCTTTTCATCACCTCAAACCACTTCTAATCTTCACTCCTAGTCCAGTAACATGTATTCTAAGTGTTAATTTCATTATTTAATCTGTTTCACAATTTTTTAGAAAAATCATCCATGTTCTTGATCAAATTTGAATTTCTCAAAATTGATCCAACTCAAAATTAAAGATCCACCATCGTTGATCCTCAAGTTCAAGAAAGAAGAAATTAAAGTTGAAAATCCATTATAATCACTTTAATTAACAAAAAATGATTGAAATCAACTTAAAAACAAGTTCAGAGATGAGGATTAACTTCAATTGAACTCAAATCATTGATTTGGAAGTTTGAATCAAAATGCTTGAAGAAATTCGGATGACTTTTTGCTCAATTTTGAAAATTATTTCGAGAGATTTTAGAGAGAATTTTGGGAGAGAAAAGTTTTAGATCTATTCTCTGATATTTGGTTTATGAAAACAAGCAAAAAAAAAAGAAGAAGAAGAGAAAAAACTCTCAACTCGAGTGAAAAATAAGTGAAAAGTGAGGTAGTTGCAGAGTGAAAAGTGAGGTAGTTGCAGAGTTTTTAAAACTGAAAACCCCCACTTGATTTTCAAAATTTGAGGGCACTCCCTCTTTTATTTTGTTTTACAATTTGCTCATTTCTCTCTAAAATTCCAAAAATATGATTTATTTGCTATAAAATCTCTTACACATTTCCCTTATTTTTCAAACTAGTCCCATTTAATTAATATTTTAAATCACCCAATTAAACCCCCATTTTAAATTGTTTTTAAATTCCAATTTAACCCAAATATTTATTTTTACCCAAAAATTATTTAAAACCATAAAACTAATTTTTCTAAAAATATTTTTATTTTTCAAAATATTATTTACTGATTTTTAGATGAAATTAAGCTAACTAATTAAGAATATAAATTGCTAATTAATCCGATTAATTCCCAATTTTCACTCGAAACCCGTTAAACTTACCTGAAACTACTAGACCTATTTTCAGGGCCTTACACCCAATGCTTTACTCATATAGGCTGTAAATTTTCCCCCTTGAGATAAATTGCTTGGGTCCATTTAGAACTTGCATCTGTCTCCAAATAGAAAGACCGATCAGAATCTGACATAGCTAATATTGTTATTGTGCACATAACTTTCTTCAATTGATGAAAAGCTTCACTGGCTTCTGAGGTCCATATAAATTCTTCCTTCTTTAGTATGGTGGTTAGTTGTTTACTGATCTCCCCATAATTCCTAATTAACTTCCTGTAGTATCTAATTAGTCCTAGGAATACTTTTAGAGATCTTAAGGATTTAAGCTTTGGCCAGCTCTTCATTACTTTAGCCTTAGCAGGATCAGTAGCCACCCTTTCCTTGGAAATGATATGGCCTAAATATTCCACTTGAGATTGCCCAAAAGAGCATTTGCTTCTTTCAGCAAACTAATTGTGAGCCCTCAATTTCTCCAAAACAACTTGTAAGTGACCTACATGGCTTCTCAAATCTTAATTGTAGATCAGAATGTCATTAGAAAAATAAAACAAACTTTCTCAAGTAAGGAGCAAAGATTGCATTCATCAATAATTGAAAGGTTGTTGGTGCATTGGTTAAACCAAAGGGCATGACTTTGAACTTAAAGTGTCCATGGTGAGTCCTAAAGGCTGTTTTGGGTATATCTTCTTCCTTAATTTTAATATGCTAATACCCTGACCTTAGGTCCATTTTGGAGAAGTAATTAAACTTTGCTAACTTATCTAAAAGGTCATCCACCACAGGAATAGGGAATTTATTCTTAATTGTCATAGCATTTAATTTCCTGTAATCTACATAGTCTCTATGTCTTATCCTTTTTCCTTACTAAGAGGCATGGTGAGGCAGAATGGCTTGTTTGTATATTTGATGAAGATAACATCTCTATAATTTTTTCTCACCTTTATTTTCTTATGATGAGGAAATATGTAGGGCCTCAAATTGAAAGGTTGAGCTCGTGGCTTTAAGATAATAGCACGGATTTTCTTTTTAGCTGTGGCAACTTGTAGGTTTTGCAAATATGTCAGAATACTAATCTAGTAGCTCATTCAAATTTGGAGGGAAGATTTGTCTCATTGATGTCCATATTTAACATGTATAACTCCCCAAATAACTCAGGCTCCTCTTAGCTAACTTTTGTATATTTCCTCTAAAATAACCTTAATCTCAATCGGTTTGTCTTCCTTTCAGAACAATTATCTCTTTTCCTTGTTGAAGTCCATGACTATGGGACTAAACCTTCTCATCCAGTCAACTCCTAATACCATATCAGTACCCCTAAGGGGTTATACCCTGAAATCATGGTCAAAGGAGTGTCCTTATATCACCCAACTCAATTGTTTGCATAAGGCATTGTTGAACACCTTCTCTCTATTGGATATTGTTATAGTTAAGGGGTAAGTTTCCACTAATTCTACTCATTCTTTAGCTTTCTTTGAAGTGATGAAACTGTGTGTACTCCCACTGCCCACCAAGATGTTGATAGGCCTGCCATTTATAGTGCTTAAAATTTTGAGTGTATTGCCCCCCACATATCCCGTCAAGGCATTAATGTAAATTTCTAAGTTGTTTATCCTTGGTCAATGCCTTCAAGGTTTTATTCCTCAGCTTCTTCCTTTTCTTCTAGCATAACTTCACATTCCCTTGACACTGCTTCCTCCATCGAATTCAACAATTTCTGTTTGCACTGGTGTCCAAGAATAAACTTCTCCCTACACTTGAAACATAAATTAGCTCTTTGATAGTCCAAAAGAGCTTGTCTGTTAGTTGAAGGATTTAGTTTTGGTATTTGGGTCATAGGAAAAGTAAAGGTGTTTTTAAAGGATTGTGGATATAATTCTGGCCATATTTAAATTTGGTTTCATGATAAAATCCTTTAAAATAAATTTACCAAAATTAAATTTGAGTATAAGGAGTAAGGTCAATCCTATAGAGATTAATCTAATTGAATCTGGATTTCGTGTCAGAAGAAGTTTTTGTGCCCATGGCTTATGTCAATCTAAATGAAAAAATAAGGGGATTAAATCAAAATATAAAATAAATAACACAAAATTAAATAAAAATAAAGACAAAGTAGAAATAAATTAAATAAAATTAAATATGGATAAACAAAATACATGAAAAATCCAACCTGAGGTGTGATTTTGATTCTAGCTTTGAACTGATTCCGAATAATTAATTTTCTTCTCCAATTGATAAGTCGATTTTAGAGATTGAGGAACAATCTCAAACCTCATAAATCTTCCATAGTTGTAAATTAACTGTGGGAACAGCTCGACAACTAACCCTTACCAAGTAAGTAACCTTGAAAGCAACTGATTTAATTCCTTCGCAACCTTGTGAACTAGAAGAACTCAACTAAACACCCCTCACCCAGTTTGATTGTTGGACCTGAGTTATATGATGTTACAAAAGTCAACGAAATAGTTACATGCAAATGTTAATTAAAAAATTTCAAATAAACATGTAATTATTACACATAACATGCAAAATCAAGTTTAAATCGAGCTTACGAAAGCTCTAAAATTGACCCAAGAATGAACAAGGATCAAATTGCATCATTTTCAAAAGATAGAAGCATTTATGCAAAATAGGGGTCACACGGCCGTGTGTCTAGGTTGTGTAACTTTCTGAAGTCGTGTGGATCAAATTGCAAAAGTTCATCAAAAGTCACACTGTTGTGTGGCTGGGCCATGTGACAAAATGAGACCATGTGAAATCTACATAACCAAATCTATAGTACCCAAACGGGGGTGTGACCAGCCCGTGTGAAAATTGAGAACTGTGTGCTTCTAATGCTCCTTGAATTTCGGTGGCAAACAACTTTGTGACTAGCCCATGTGTGACACACAGCTATGCGGCTAAACCGTGTGGCAAAAAATATGTCATTTAATGCCTACTTCATGCCAAACTATATCTAAAACATAATTTATGTTCAAATGCACATTTAGACATATTCAAAACCAACATAAACTCAATATAACACATACCAATCTACCACATTTAAACCATATTCAAACATTATACCATATGCCCCAAATGGCACCCAAACCAATCAGCATGTCATGAATCAACTCAAACCATTCAATCACTTATACCATTCATCTATTTAATATGGTTCAATTCCATACCACAAGTTGTGCACCAAAACCTTCCATGTATCATACCTATATCATTCAAATTTAACATCAAAGTAAAATGCCTCCTTTGGCACCTAAAAGTTCATCTATTTGATCATCTATAACCACATTTAGTCATACCATTAACTCACAAAGTTCCAATATTTTTTCTGTAACACCCTAAAATAGGGCCTATGAGTTTTATGAGTATTTTAGGAATTTTAGCTTTAGAGTGTTTGGAATTCTATGACATGGTGCACTGTAGATGTTTTCGAATATGGTTTTTAGAAATTCAAATCAATTTTTGAAAATTGATTTGTAAAATGGTAAAATTCTATGTGTTTATGAAGCAATTCCACCAAAATTTAAAAATCACCCTATATCTTCCCCCACCTAGTTTTATTTTCACCTTAGTTTTTCTTCTCCCTCATTCTTATGCCAAACCTTTGTTTTCCCAACTCTTCCATTCATTTTTCTTTGCCAAACCTACATTCCTTTGATTCTTATCACTTTCCAAATCATTAAACCTCCATAAAATCCAAGAAAAACACCTAAAAACACCATTGATTCCTCTATTGTCAAGCTTGTGGGTTTTTCGAGTTTTTGATCAAAAGCTCGATTTCTCATCAACTAAGGTAACGATTCAATTCCTACTTAGCTTTAAATGATATTTGGTCTTTTAAATGAAATTTTTAGCCATTAAATTGCATGTTTTAAATAAAAGCTGAAAATTGGGTCGTTAATGGTGGATTTCACGATTTTGGGTAAAAATGTGGTTTCAAAGTGTTTTTCAACTTATTTTAACATGATTAGAAGGTTTGTAAACTTACTTTAAAGTTTTGTTAAATATTTCTTGATTTTTAAATAAATTTTTGAAAAATAGACATAAAATGTGTCGAAAAAGTCGATATCATGAATTAAGTATTTTATTGTAGTTTAAAGGTTGGGAATTAGTCGTAGGTGAATTCTAAAATGAACGGAATTGGTTTTAGACAAAAAGAATAAGTATAGACCGAGATATTTGAATTTAAAGTTTTCTATGTTAAAGGTTTCGGTTACATGAGAAACTTAGTTTAGGCTTATGTTTTTGATTGCTTGTGGTGAGTCCTTGGCTGATTTTTGAATTTATTGTTGTGTGAGTTTGTTGTGTTGAAGCTTCGAATTCGCTAGAACCATCTACGAGTTAAGAAAGGCTAGTTTGAGCTTTCGACTTTTTGGCGAAAGCGTATCGGTGAGTGTTTGGAATAATTGCTTATGGACATGATTCAATGCATTGATTGGGAATTTAGTTGTAGCCTAAACCCCTACTCTAAATTCTAAGTGTAAGCTTTCTCGTACTCTTATTTAACTTGTGAAATATGTGCTTGTGTTATTATAAATATGTGATTGAGATGAGATGAGATGTAATTACATGTGATATGTGTAACGCCCCCACACCCGAGACCATCGCCGGAGTCGAGCTTGAGGGGTTACCGAACATAATTTATCAATTTAAGAACTTCAAATCATTTGTTTCTACATTCACAGCTTTCTAGCTACTCGCATCACAGTTACAATAAAAATCATATCTCGAGTTATGAAATTCAAAATAAAGATCCGTAAATTTTCCATAAATCTAAACTCATATATCTATTTACTAATTTTTTTCTAGAATTTTTGCTTGGGCCAATTAGTACAGTTTATTAGTTAAAGTATCCCCTGTTTCAGGGTTTGACTGCTCTACAATATGTGTATTACGAACCAGATATCTCTCTATACAGAATTTCAATGACTACAAGGTTTATTTTTATTAAAACTAGACTCAATAAGGAATCTTTACATATAAAGAAAAACTTCTAATTATTTTTTTAAAATTTATTATGAATTTTTAAAGTCAGAACAGGGGATCCAGAAATCACTCTGGCCCTATTTCACAAAAGTTTAAATATCTCATAAAATATAATTTATATGCCTGTTTTGTTCAATCCACATGAAAATAGACTCATTAAGCTTCAATTTCGTAACTTACTCATTATTTAGTTCCATTTATACTATTTTTAGTGATTTTTCAAATTCATGTCATTGCTGCAGCAATATTCTGTTTTAAGGCAAGTTTCATCTTTCCATGAATTTTTATGAACTAGATAACCTGTTAAACTTCCATGATATCAAACATGATCTAAATTAGCCATCACCATGACTTATCAATATCAAACATTTTCTCAACCAAACATGGCCATATCATAAAATTATTTACACAAAATAGGTATATTGCTATACATGCCATACTTAAGTAGTTGTACAAACCATTTACCAAGATAAAAGTCCTTTGGATAGTGTGATCGAACTTTCGACCTGTCCCGATTCCTGAGCCGGCTTGTTCAAAACTACAGTGAATGAAAAGGAAGGAGTAAGCATAAATGCTTAGTAAGTTCATATGTAAATAACAAGTAACATAACAATACAAATATACCAAACAACTTTAGCATGGTACCACCAAAACATATATCACATCTTTAAACATCATTCATCATCTTACCACCTTATCGTTGTTGTATCTATTTTCAACCCGAGGGTTAAGAACATACCTGTCCAAAGTGTCCATTTCACAACACTTACCAAAACGTCACTTGCATCTTAAGTATTCTTCCATTTCACTAGAGATTTCACCCGTTGAACACATCGGAATACAACTCGGATACACGGATAATTTGCACATAAGTGCCTCATATGTAATCAAGAAATCATGTAACCTGCCCCTAAGTGAACTCGGACTCAACTCAACGAGCTCGAGCGTTCGCATCCATAAGTGAACTCGGACTCAACTCAACGAGTTCGGATGCCTAGTTACATCTCACGAACTCGGACTCAACTCAACGAGTTCGGACATTTGCATCCATAAGTGAACTCGGACTCAACTCAACGAGTTCGGATGCTCAACCATCCTAGTGACATGTCACTTGTATCCTAATCTATTCCTAAGGTTCAAACGGGCTTTTTCCCTCGATCTCACATTTGCCGTCTTCCATGGAATATCAGAACCGATACTCGGTAGCAATTCATATTTATCAAGTAGTAAACATAATTTGCATATTACTCAACATTAACCACAAAGCATAATATTTCACGATTAAAAATCAGCATATCATATAATTAACATTAATAACTTAAAAATAACATTTATGCTACATTATTTACACATGAACTTACCTTGGTACCAAAATATAAAGATTTTGCAATTTAGTCCACAATCTTTTCTTTTCCTCGATCACGACTTGAATCTCGTTTTTCTTGATCTATAATACCAAATTAATCTTATTTAATACATACCTTTATCAAAAAATCATTTAATACGAACTTTAAAAAATTACACTTTTGCCCCTAAACTTTTGCATAATTACACTTTTGCCCCTAGGCTCGGGAATTAAAATTTATTCCTTATTCTTATGTTTTATAACATGCTGATCACTTTTCCCTTCTATGGCAACATCAAATTCTCTCTCTAACATATACTTGTGACTATTAGGTATTTTTGTCGATTAAGCCCTTTTACTCGTTTTCACTAAAAACCGAGTAGCACAAGTTGTCTAACATAATTTAAAACCTCATATTCTATCATAAAACATCAAAATACACAAATTTCACCTATGGGTATTTTTCCAAATATAAACCCTAGGTTGAATTATTGCTAGCATAAGCTTAATCGAGCTATCGGGATTCCAAAAACGTAAAGAACATTAAAAACGGGGCTTGGAATCACTTACTATGGAGCTTGGAAGCTTGAAACAAACCCTAGCTATGGATAACCCTTGAAATTTTGGCCTAATGAAGAAGATGGACAAAAATTGGCTTTTAATTTTGTTTTTAATTCATTTTAATAACTAAATGACCAAAATACCCTTACTACTAAACTTTCCAAAAATTCCTTCCATGTCCTAATTTTTTCCATGAACTTAAAATTGGTCAAATTGCTATTTAAGACCTCCTCATTAATATTCCAAAACAATTTCATACTAAAAACTTCTAGAATGCGAGTTTTGCAACTTATTCGATTTAGTCCCTACTTTCAATTTAAGCACTTTAGGCATAGAATTTCATCACGAAATTTTCACACAATCATGGAATCATATCATAATCATCAAAATAATTATAAAATAATTATTTCTATCTCGGATTTGTGGTCACAAAACCACTATTCCGATTAAGCCCTAATTCAGGATATTACAACTTTCCCCCCCTTTTAAGGATTTTCGTCCTCGAAAATCTTACCGGTAAACAGGTGTGGGTATTGGTTTCTCATAGTTTCTTCAGGTTCCCATGTAGTCTCTTCTACCCCATGCTTTTTCCACAACGCTTTTACAAGTGCAACACTTTTATTTCTTAGTTGTTTGACTTCTCGAGCTAAAATCTTAATTGGTTCTTCTTCATAAGTCATATCCGGTCGCAGTTCAATTTCTGTCGGTGAAATTATATGTGAAGGATCCGAATGATACCGACGTAACATAGATACGTGAAACACATCATGAATCTTCTCTAATTCGGGTGGTAACGCTAGCCGATATGCTACCGGTCCAACTTTTTCAATTATTTCATACGGTCCAATAAAACGCGGACTTAACTTGCCCTTTCGTCCAAATCTAAGGACTTTCTTCCATGGAGACACTTTCAAAAATACCTTATCACCAACTTGAAACTCCATTTCCTTTCGTTTCAAATCCGCATAAGATTTCTATTTATCTGAAGCAGCTTTCAAACAATCTCGAATCACTTTCACCTTTTCTTCGGTTTCTTTTATTAAATCAACTCCATAAATCTGATTTTCCTTGAGTTCAGTCCAATACAATGGCGTTCGACATTTACGACCATATAATGCTTCATAAGGTGCCATCTTCAAACTCGTCTGATAACTATTATTATAAGTAAATTCTACCAATGGTAAGTACCTTTCCCAACTATCTTGAAATTCCAATACGCAACATCTGAGCATGTCTTCAAGAATCTGAATTACTCTCTCTGATTGTCCATCAGTTTGTGGATGAAAGGCAGTGCTGAAATTTAACTTTGTACCTAATGCCTCTTGCAACTTTTGCCAAAATCGTGAGGTAAACCTCGGATCTCTATCCGAAATGATTGACAAAGGTATCCCATGAAGTCTAACAATCTCTCGGATATACAATTCACCCAACTTATTAAGAGAATAATCTGTACGTACCGGAATAAAATGAGCCGATTTAGTTAGTCTGTCAACTATTGCCCAGATGGCATTTTTCTTCCCTGGAGTTAACGGCAACCCTGATATAAAACCATAGTAATCCTATCCCATTTCCATTCAGGAACCATAATAGGCTAAAGTAATCCCGAAGGTACTTGGTGTTCAGCTTTCACTTGTTGGCAAACTAAGCACTTTGATACAAACTCGGAAATATCTCTTTTCATTCCACTCCACCAGTACATTTTCTTCAAGTCATTATACATCTTCGTACTGCCCGGATGAACCGCCAAACAACTTTTATGTGCTTCATGCAAAATCTTTTGAATCAAATCATCATTTTTCGGTACACAAATCCGATTTTTAAACATCAAACAACCATCAGAACCGATTCTAAAATCTGATCCCGTATCAGCTTCACACTGTTTTCTTTTGGCTAGTAAATCTTGATCATTTTTTTGAGCTTCAAAAATCTCTTGTAAAAACATCAGTCTTGCTCTTAACTCTGCTAGAATCGAACCGTCATCTGAAATTTTCAACTGAGTGTTCATAACTCTCAAAGCAAACAACAACTTTCTGCTTAAAGCATCGGCAACCACATTCGCTTTTCCTGGATGATAATCGATAACAAGCTCGTAATCTTTCAATAACTCCAACCATCTTCGCTGTCTCAAATTCAAGTCTTTTTGTGACATCAAGTATTTAAGACTTTTGTGATCGGTATATACTCGGCACTTTTCACCATACAAATAATGTCGCCAAATCTTCAAAGCAAACACCACTGCAGCCAATTCCAAATCGTGAGTAGGATAATTCCTCTCATGAGGTTTTAACTGCCTCGAAGCATAAGCCACCACTTTTCCTTCTTGCATGAGTACACACCCCAAACCATTTAGAGAAGCATCACTATACACCACAAATTCTTTACCTGATTCGGGTTGTATCAACACTGGTGCTTCAGTTAATAACTTTTTCAATTCTTCGAAACTCTGTTGACATTCTTCCGTCCATTCAAATTTAACATCCTTTCGGAGTAGTCTAGTCATAGGAGCAGCAATTATAGAAAATTCATTTACTCACCGCCGATAATACCCAGCTAGCCCCAAGAAACTCCTAACTTCAGTTACATTTTTCGGTGGTTTCCGATCAACAATGGCTGAAATTTTACTAGGATCAACCCGTATACCATCACCTGAAACAATATGACCCAAAAATCCAACTTCCCGGAGCCAAAATTCACTTTTACTAAACTTAGCATACAACTGCTTATCTCTCAAAGTTTGCAAAACTATCCTCAAATGCTCAGCATGCTCTGTCTCATCTTTTGAATAAATTAAAATATCATCTATAAACACAACAACAAATCTGTCCAAGTATGGCCGAAATATGCGATTCATTAAATCCATAAACACAGCAGGAGCATTTGTCAACCCGAATGGCATAAATAAAAATTCATAATGACCGTACCTTGTTCTAAAAGCAGTTTTAGGCACATCTGACTCTTTTACTCGCAGCTGATAATACCCAGATCTCAAGTCAGTCTTTGAAAACCATGTCGCTCCTTTTAGCTGATCAAACAAATCATCAATTCTCGGTAATGGATACTTGTTTTTGATTGTCACCTTGTTTAACTGCCGATAATCAACACATAATCTCATAGAACCATCCTTTTTTTTCACAAATAACACGGGAACACCCCAAGGTGAAAAACTTGGTCTCACAAAGCCTTTATCAGTCAACTCTTGCAACTGCGACTTTAATTCTTTCAACTCTGTTGGTGCCATTCTATATGGAGCAATCGAGATCGGAGCTATTCTCGGTATCAAATCTATACCAAATTCTACTTCCCTGACTGGAGGCAAACCCGGCAATTCTTCTGGAAATACGTCCGCAAATTCGCACACAATCGGCACCGATTCAACTTTCTTTTCAACTTCTTTTGTATTAATTACATACGCCAAATAAGCTTCATAACCCTTTCTCAAATATCTCTGAGCCGACATCGAAGAAATCATACTAAATATTGCCTCTGATTTGTCTGGTTCAACCCGCAAGATTTCACCACTTTCACATTTTAATTCTATAACCTTTTCTTTGCAATTTACTATAGCATCATGCAATGTCAACCAATCCATACCCAAAATAACATCAAATTCATCAAACGGCAACAACATCAAGTCGGCCGGAAAGTAATGACCCCGAATCATTAAAGGGCATTTCTTGCATACTTTATCAACTATCATGCATTTGCCTAACGAGTTCGACACTCTAATCATAAATTTTGTGTTCTCAACAGGTATATTCATACTAGACACCAGTTTCATGCATACATATGAATGAGTAGAACCGGGATCAATCAAAGAAATAACATTAGTATCATAAAGAGAAAATGTACCGGTAATCACATCGGGTAAGGAAGCGTCTTCACGCGCTTTAATAGCATAGGTTCTAGCCGGAGCTCTTCCTTCAGATCTAACTGCTGCATCTCTGGCTACATTCTTACTGCTTGTTTCACTTCCAGCTTTTCTCGGATACCTTCCCCTCGAGTCTGCACCACTAGATTTTACATTCTGAAATTTTTCTTTCTCAGCTCTCTCTGGGTAGTCTCTAATAAAATGATCTGGAGAACCACATCGAAAACATTCATTTGCTCTGCACGGACCAAAATGATTTCTACCACACCGCTGGCACTCGGGTTTAACAAATCTCGTATTTCCCACACTAGCCGCAGAAGTAGTCTGAGATTTAGGACCCACATTTCTGCTTCTTAAAATTTCCATATGATTGCCCAGCTGAAACTTGGGAATGAGGATTCATATTTCTTGACTTTCCGAGTTGCTGTGAAGGTGCCTTACTCATTGACCTTTTCTTCCAATTTCATGTCTCAGCCTCTACCTTCCTCTTCTCTTTAAGTAGTTCTTCAGCCTTACAAGCTCGATCAACTAGGACTACCATTTCTTTCAGTTCAAGGATCCCGACAAATACTTTAATGTCTTCGTTGAGCCCGTCTTCAAATCGTCGGCACATCTTGGCTTCTGTAGGAACATATTCCCTGGCATACTTACTCAATCGAACAAACTCTCTTTCATATTCTGAGACTGTCATATTACCTTGCTTCAGCTCAAGAAACTCTTTACATTTCTGATCAATAAATCTTTCATTAATATTGTAACACCCCGTACCCGAGACCGTTGTCAGAAGCGACCACGAGGTGCTAGCAGACAGAATTCATGTATGTTCACAGTCTATTTTAAAGATTTCTAGACAGCTGGCTAACTGCGTCACTGTCATCTTAAAAATCATATCTTGAGTTCCAAAATTCGAAAATCAGTTTCGTAATTTTTCCCTGAAACTAGACTTATATATCCATCTACAAATTTTTTTCTAGAATTTTTGGTTGAGCCAATTAGTACAGTTTATTAGTTAAAGTCTCCCCTGTTACAGGGTTCGACTACACTGAAATTCCTGCATTGTGACTTAGATAACTCCTTATACAGGGCTTCAATACTTATGCCGTTTGTTTCTAATGAAACTAGACTCAAAAAGGAATCTATACATATATGGCTTGACTTCTAATTATCTCTGGTTAATTTATAATGAATTTCCAAAGTCAGATTAGGGGATCCAGAAATCGCTCTGGCCCTGTCCCCCAAAAACTTAAATATCCCTTAAAATACGACTCATATGACCGTTTCGTTTCCTCCATATAGAAGTATATTCATCAAGGTTCGATCAAATAATTTATTCACTATTTAATTCCATTCCTACTATTTTTAGTGATTTTTCAAATTCACACCACTGCTGCTGTCAGCATCTGCCTTTAAGGTAGACTTTACCTATTACATAGTTTCCATGATTCAACTAACCCTTTAGCATATATAGCACAAAGTATGATCGTGATTAACCATTCCAATGGCCAATCATTTCCAAGCATATCCACACCTCTCAATAACCATATACATACAAAATGATTATAACATTATGCTCAAAAATATATATAAGCCATTTTCGCATGGCTATCCAAATTTGTACAATACCGAAAGGTACATGACCAACATCAAAAAGGGTAGTCCTATACATGCCATTTCAAAGTTCAACCAAAAGTGTACCAAAAGGGGCTTTGATAGTGTGGACGACTTCGACTACGACAATCCCGAGTCCGATAGCTGACGAACCAAAATCTATAAAATAGAGATTCAAAGAAACGGAGTAAGCATTTAATGCTTAGTAAGTTTTGAGCCATGAAATTAGACACAACTAAAGTGTAGCATTCATATGGCTAAACGGATAATTTCATATGCACAAATTCTCAATATCATACTTAATTCACATTACCAACCCTTATATGCATACACAAAAGATCAACTTAGCCAAAGGCCGGTAGCTTATTTATCGACTGAGCGAATACTATTTGTAAGGGATCAACTAATTCAATGCATATATGAAACATACCTCATCGCTGGGATTTTACGAGCGTATTAATCGAAACTATTACAGCAAGGTCGCTCATTCCCAAGCCAAGTACCTTCGGGATTTAACCGGATATAGCTACTCGCTCGAATGCCTTCGGGACATAGCCCGGATATAGTAACTCGCACAAATGCCTTCAGGACTTAGCCCGGAACTAGTCACTAGCGCAAATGCCTTCGGGACTTAGCCCGGTTATAGTCCAAATATTCATGCACATATCAATAAATCATGACACATCTATATTTCATTTTCATAATTAGAGTTCAAACACAAGTCACGTATTAAGCAATCCCATTTTCGGCTCACTAGCCATATACAAACAGCATGGTTTAGTTTGCTTTATGACACGATCTCTATGCACATACGGCTACCCGTCATACGTATAGACTAATTAACTCAACATATAATTCAAGTAGAATCATCATATCACCGTATATTTGTTATGCTCATACGTCATGACTTAATCAAATCGTAAACTAAGTCTCGTTACTCGAAAACTTACCTCGGATGTTGTCGAACGATTTCGATGGCTATTCGACCACTTTTTCCTTCCCTTTATCGGATTTAGTTCCCCTTTGCTCTTGAGCTTAATTTAACAAATAAATTGATTTAATCATTTGAGCATCGAAAAGAGGAACTCAAGGTACTTAGCCCATATATATACATTAGACATTAAAGTCACATACATATGAAATCATGAATCAACTCAACATATTAACCCACACTCCCTTTTAGCCGATTGTCTAAGCCAAGATAAAAGCATCAATATGCTTGCCTCTAACCGAATACATGCAACACCAATCTTCTTCCTATGGCCGAATATGCATGTCTATGTTGAGGCCGATTATATGCTTAATACTTCCTACAAGTATGGTTACTTGTATTGATTATATATCATTTTGTTTCAAGTTCAAAACTCGGCTAATACGCATATATACACTAGTAATCAAATACTAACATTTTGCACTTCACCTTACTACCATTTCACATCTACTTTCTACCATGGCCGAATGCATCAAGACACCATACCATTCAATTTTGGTCATGGGTTACACAAAGAACTTAATGTCTAACTCAAAAATGCCAAAAAGAAAATCCAAGAGTCATCAATCACCATCACATTTATCATTACAAAGCTTCACACTTAGCATGCAAATGACATCAACACAAATCCACCTTAGCCGAAACTTAACTCATCTTCATGCCTCATCACCACAACATCAAACATCAACCAAGAAGACAACACCCATGGCCGAATATCTTCTCCATCTCATAGCAAAGATTTAAACCATGGGCTAGGTAAAACTCAAACTAACAACTAAAAACATGCATGAATCTCATGGACAACATCAAACATACCTTAGTCTAGCAAACCACCATAGCCGATTTTCTCAAGCTCTTCCCCCTTCTTCTCTTTCTTCTATTCGGCCAAGAACAACATGAGAGCTCTTTTTCTTTTTTTTTTCTTTCTTTTTTCTTTTTTCATCATCATTTACCTACCGATTATTATTTTATTGCCCATACTCCTTATTTTATTTTTTTCCTAACATAAATCACTAACATAACATGTTTATGACATGTTTTGCCCATAACATTTTGTCCACCCTCCTTGTCATGGCCGGCCACTACTAAATTAAGGGGGAAATTGACATGCAAGTCCACCCTTTTATTAGATGCACTAATAGATCCTTATAGATTAACCTATCACATTTCAAAAGTGTCACACATAAGTCCTATTAGCTGAATTCACATGCAATCGACTAAATCGAAGCTTAAAACTTTCACACATTCATATTCACATATTTTAGACAATAAATATCATATTCAAATAATTTGGTGACTCAGTTTAGCGGTCCCGAAACCGCTTTCCGACTAGGGTCACTTTAGGGCTGTCACAAATATATTTCTTCCGAAACTCTTCTTGAAAGAATTCCCAGGTTACCCTCTCTTTCGGTACCACCGAAATCAAAGTCTTCCACCAATTATAGGATGAATCTCTCAACAAAGATGTAGCACATTTCAAACATTCTTCAGGTGTACAAGATAATTCATCAAATACCCGGATAGAATTTTCAAGCCAGAACTCTGCTTTCTCTGCATCATCATCAATATTTGCTCTAAATTCTTCAGCCCCTTGTTTACGAATTCTATCAACGGGGGTTCTGTGAAATTTTATCATATCCACTCCTTGAGGCATTGGAGGCATAGGTTGAGGAATTGGGGGAGGTGGGGGAGGTCGTACATTTGGGTTCGTACGAACGAACTCAGTGTACCATGCACTCATCATTTGGAGAAAGGCTTCTCGATCCCTTTCTCCTCCTCCCTGACCAACAGTAGGAGGTGGGTTTTCAGTCGGCGCTGCCCCTTCAGTCGGAGCTGGTGCATTACTCTCTACTTCATCTGCCATAGCTGGATCGGGATCCATTTACTATATAAAAATCATTTAAAAAGGTCAGAAGTCGTCACACTATCACAATTCATACATATGGCATGTATACCAAAATCCGTACATACAACACGTAGCCCGAGAACCGACTAAACCTGCTCTGATACCACCAAATGTAACGTCCCCACACCCGAGACCATCACCGGAGTCGAGCTTGATGGGTTACCGAACATAATTTATCAATTTAAGAACTTCAAATCATTTGTTTCTACATTCACAGCTTTCTAGCTACTCGTGTCACAGTTACAAGAAAAATCATATCTCGAGTTATGAAACTCGAAATCAAGATCCGTAAATTTTTCCTAAATCTAGACTCATATATCTATTTACTAGTTTTTTTCTAGAATTTTTGATTAGGCCAATTAGTACAGTTTATTAGTTAAAGTCTCCCCTATTTCAGGGTTCGACTGCTCTAACATATGTGTATTACGAACCAGATATCTCTCTATACAGAATTTCAATGACTACAAGGTTTATTTTTATTAAAACTAGACTCAATAAGGAATCTGTACATATAAAGAACAACTTCTAATTATTGTTTTAAAATTTATTATGAATTTTTAAAGTTAGAACAGGGGATCCAGAAATCACTCTGGCCCTATTTCACAAAAGTTTAAATATCTCATAAAATATAATTTATATGCCTGTTTTGTTCAATCCACATGAAAATAGACTCATTAATCTTCAATTTCATAACTTACTCATTATTTAGTTCCATTTATACTATTTTTAGTGATTTTTCAAATTCATGTCATTGCTGCAACAATATTCTGTTTTAAGGCAAGTTTCATCTTTCCATGAATTTTTATGAACTAGATAACCTGTTAAACTTCCATGATATCAAACATGATCTAAATTAGCCATCACCATGACTTATCAATATCAAACATTTTCTCAACCAAACATGGCCATATCATAAAATTATTTACACAAAATAGGTATATTGCTATACATGCCATACTTAAGTAGTTGTACAAACCATTTACCAAGATAAAAGTCCTTTGGATAGTGTGATCGAACTTTCGACCTGTCCCGATTCCTGAGCCGGCTTGTTCAAAACTACAGTGAATGAAAAGGAAGGAGTAAGCATAAATGCTTAGTAAGTTCATATGTAAATAACAAGTAACATAACAATACAAATATACCAAACAACTTTAGCATGGTACCACCAAAATATATATCACATCTTTAAACATCATTCATCATCTTACCACCTTATCATTGTTGTATCTATTTTCAACCCAAGGGTTAAGAACATACTTGTCCAAAGTGTCCATTTCACAACACTTACCAAAACGTCACTTGCATCTTAAGTGTTCTTCCATTTCACTAGAGATTTCACCCGTTGAACACATCGGAATACAACTCGGATACACGGATAATTTGCACATAAGTGCCTCATATGTAATCAAGAAATCATGTAACCCGCCCCTAAGTGAACTCGGACTCAACTCAACGAGCTTGAGCGTTCTCATCCATAAGTGAACTCGGACTCAACTCAACGAGTTCGGATGCCTAGTTACATCTCACGAACTCGGACTCAACTCAACGAGTTCGGACATTTGCATCCATAAGTGAACTTGGACTCAACTCAACGAGTTCGGATGCTCAACCATCCTAGTGACATGTCACTTGTATCCTAATCTATTCCTAAGGTTCAAACGGGATTTTTTCCTCGATCTCAGATTTGCCGTCTTCCATGGAATATCGGAACCGATACTCGGTAGCAATTCATATTTATCAAGTAGTAAACATAATTTGCATATTACTCAACATTAACCACAAAGCATAATATTTCATGATTAAAAATCAGCATATCATATAATTAACATTAATAACTTAAAAATAACATTTATGCTACATTATTTACACATGAACTTACCTT
The DNA here is from genome assembly GCF_007990345.1 of Gossypium hirsutum. Taxonomy (NCBI): domain Eukaryota; kingdom Viridiplantae; phylum Streptophyta; class Magnoliopsida; order Malvales; family Malvaceae; genus Gossypium; species Gossypium hirsutum. The sequence goes on from NC_053424.1 coordinate 42,396,587, forward strand.
GGTACCAAAATATAAAGATTTTGCAATTTAGTCCACAATCTTTTCTTTTCCTCGATCACGACTTGAATCTCGTTTTTCTTGATCTATAATACCAAATTAATCTTATTTAATACATACATTTATCAAAACAGCATTTAATACGAACTTTAATAAAATTACACTTTTGCCCCTAAACTTTTGCATAATTACACTTTTGCCCCTAGGCTCGGGAATTAAACTTTATTCCTTATTCTTATGTTTTATAACATGCTGATCACTTTTCCCTTCTATGGAAACATCAAATTCTCTCTCTAACATATACTTGTGACTATTAGGTATTTTTGCCGATTATGCCCTTTTACTCGTTTTCACTAAAAACCGAGTAGCACAAGTTGTCTAACATAATTTAAAACCTCATATTCTATCATAAAACATCAAAATGCACAAATTTCACCTATGGGTATTTTTCCAAATATAAACCCTAGGTTGAATTATTGCTAGCATAAGCTTAATCGAGCTACCGGGATTCCAAAAACGTAAAGAACATTAAAAACGGGGCTTGGAATCACTTACTATGGAGCTTGGAAGCTTGAAACAAACCCTAGCTATGGAGAACCCTTGAAATTTTGGCCTAATGAAGAAGATGGACAAAAATTGGCTTTTAATTTTGTTTTTAATTCATTTTAATAACTAAATGACCAAAATACCCTTACTACTAAACTTTCCAAAAATTCCTTCCATGTCCTAATTTTTTCCATGAACTTAAAATTGGTCAAATTTCTATTTAAGACCTCCTCATTAATATTCCAAAACAATTTCATACTAAAAACTTCTAGAATGCAAGTTTTGCAACTTATTCGATTTAGTCCCTACTTTCAATTTAAGCACTTTGGCATAGAATTTCATCACGAAATTTTCACACAATCATGCAATCATATCATAATCATCAAAATAATTATAAAATAATTATTTCTATCTCGGATTTGTGGTCACGAAACCACTATTCCGATTAAGCCCTAATTCAGGATATTACAATATGTGTTCATGATTACTGCTATGAAAGTGCATATGTGGGCATGTCAAACATGCCAAGTGACAATTATAATTATGTGCTTATGATGTTAAAATGTAGTGATAGTAAGCGGTAAATTGGTAAGTAATATATGTGTGTTTAAATATGAATATTTTGGCCTTGTGATACTTGAGACCATTGGATATAGTTTACATGCCATAGGATTGTGAGTACTCACTTATATGTTATATGATTTGCGCATTGAGGCCTTGGGACATGTTAGTTGGATAAGAGAATATAAGCAAAGCTCCATTCAATGGGACATGTAGGGGGAAATAAAGAGAGTGTTAGCTTTATGCTTCACTTTTGGAACATGTTTGACTCTATGAGCCTATGTGGTGTTTCAGAGATCCGTGAATGTGATGAGTGATGATAGAGCTCACTTTTATGTTTCATAGCTCAAGTGCCAATTTGTCTATAAACATGTTTTTGAGTATTGTGATATATGCTTGAATGTTATGTGATTATATGAGTATTGTGATATTTGCTTAAATGTTATGTGATTATATAAGTATTATGATATATGCTTAAATGTTATGTGATTATATGTGTAATGTGATACATGCTTAAAAGTGAATATGATTACCATGTAAATGAACTAGTAAATAATGCATGAGTAAGTATAATATGACACCAGAGTTGGAACTGTTGAGGTTGTGCTATATGGTTGTTTCATTAATGCTTGATGAATTGTTTGCATGGTAGTTGTTCTGGGCATTCATTGAGCTTGTTAAGCACACCCACTCCCTTATTAAACCATTTCAGATTAGTTGTGTATCGGTGTGAGCAGTGTGGTTCCGAGGGGTGATCTAATCAAGTCCTTTTTCGTTATTCTGTAGGTGTTATTGTTATTTGTTTATGTTTTGGGAATAAGGCAATGTGGTAGACTTTTATTGATATTTGCCATGATGTTTGGGATGCTTCCATAGATTATTTGTTCCTAAGTTTGTAAGATTCATTTCATATTATATTGATTATTTCTCGGACTTACTTTATATGTTTGAGACTATGACTACGATTATTTTGACATTTATTTGATGATGATATGATAGCATGATGGATTGGTATATGGTGGAAAGATTTATATGCTCAAGTATGTTGTATTTTTCTAGTTTGGAACAAAGGTATTGATATTCATGTTGTAAAAGCGATGCCTCTGTGATTTTGAAATGTGCAAGAAGTCAGTATGGTAATTTGGTATTGTTACCTTATCACGAGTATTGATACTCGGGATAATTTTATCGATACTTTTACAAAGGTACCGATAATTTTCGAGACTTTGGTTTTTTACGATAAACAGAATGCTTATTTGATATCGATTTTCTATATGGTATTTATATCGTGCAAGGAAAATATTGATACTCGTGTTCTAGTATCGATACCTACATAGTCAATTTTAAGATTTTGCTAAATGGACCCTATGCATGTTTAATTACTATTATAAGACTATTTGATGTTTGTTTAACACGTAATGATGATAACTAAAGAGTAAGATTGACTCAAAACCTATATAGATACTAAAATGGAAGATGTATAGTTTAGAATGAGCTTTTACTTGATGTGTATACATGAGATGTTAGTGTGGCATTTTGATATTTGGGCTTGGTGACCAGGCCGGGTATAGGGTGTTACATTTTCATACTAAACAAGCATGTCAATATCATCACATAAGCTTAACCAACTAATTTCAAAAGTAACCATTTAAAAGCTCCAAACTCAACTTACCATATCACTAATATGCACACACACTTTTATACATCATACTTCAACATTCAACTTATAAAATAACATAAATACAATACGAATCCTATTTACATGTCACGTAATCGAGTGTGAATGATTAAAAGACTACCAAGACAGAAGTTGGATAATATGAGCTCTGGAGCGATCCGATAGCTGAGTTCCGCACTTAGTGAGTTCATAGATTAGAACATTAACTCACCCCGATATACATTGAAAAAATGAAATAGCTAGATATGTAATATTCCTATTTTCACAATTCCCAAATATATGGTGAGTACATCATTTGCAATTCATATAACATATCAATCGAATCAGTATAACACATATTAGTATCACTCACTTCAATTTATCAATCAAATTCACCATTATATCAATTCAATCTAGTACCATTTACATTCACAACATATACATATAAAAAATCACATAAGTTCTCATTTGTACCATTAAGCTCGATGAAATATAATAAACAGATACGGATACGCGGGTAAACACCAAAACACACCTTATTGCTCAAATGAGCTAAACCATCAAAACAAACCTAAGCACCACAGTGCTAAGACCATAGGCTACACATCCTTCCAAAAAAAACCTGGATCTCCATAGAGGTAATTAGTAGCAATGGTCTTTGCAGAGACAAACTTGGTAATCCGCAAAAAATGCTGGATTCCGGTATAATCAATATATTCCCTTACGTCAATCACATTTCATCTATAATCCTGTACATCATACAAATAAATCTATTGGCATGCCAATTGTATCCTATCCTATCGTTCATCCAGGCACCATTTATACATCAGATATAATCATTACAATTCAATCCATCACTCACCTTTATATACCATTTTGACACTACAGGAAAATAGACTTTTAGCGGCATTTTTTTTACCTTTAGCGGCGTTTTTAAGCGCCGCTATACTTTTAGCGGCGCTTTCCCAAGCGCCGCAAAAAACGTCGCTATGCAACGCCGCAAAACTTAGCAGCGTTTTTTCGAAAAAAGGCCGCTAAAGACCAGGACTTTTAGCGGCGCTTTTTTAAAAAACGCCGCTAAAGACCAGGACTTTTAGCGGCGCTTTTCTAAAAAACGCCGCTAAAGACCAGGACTTTTCGCGGCGCTTTTCCCGCAAACGCCGCTAAAGTCTAGGACTTTTCGCGGCGCTTTTCCCGCAAACGCCGCTAAAGGTCATAAAATTTTAAAAAATAAAATATTATAAAAGTCATGAAAAATATAAAAAGTTTAAAATTCATTATCAAAATATTGAGAAGAATAATATCCATGATATAAATATAAAAATTTCCTATTAAAATTCTATTAAAATTCATTATCAAATTAAATTTTCTATTAAAATTTTAAATTTAAAACTAAATACAAAAATTAATTAATTTAAATTTAAAATTTAAAATAATAAATTAATAACACAATTAAAATTCAAAAGTTAAAACTCAAGTTATCTTAAATATTAAAATAAAAATAAAAATTTAGAATCAAAACTAAAATAAATAATAAAAATTAGATTAAATATAAAGATATCAATAAAATAAGATATTATAATGAAGTTACTTAAATGAAATAAGGACTTAAATCATAACCATGTAAAATATAAGATTTGAATATCCATTCCCATGTGAAATATCAACATTGATTATTTAAATTGATTAAGCTGCTAATGAATATTCTATTTTCTAAGTCAAAATTACAATTCATTTTTTATTCTTTCAACTCAAATAAAAATAAAAGGTTGAAAACAAAACAATTAAATAAAAAATAGAATAATTAGTTGACACGAGATTATTATTAAATATATGCAAATATGCAAGTAGACTATTGCAAAACTAGGTGTAGTTTTTGATCAACTAATTAGTTGATCCTACTGCAGGTTCTATCTATAATCTGCTTAACTAACATACAAACATAAGGCACTCTAATACTTTTTTGCACATAAAATATCTGAAACTCACACCTGAATTTGCATTCAAGACCATCTGCAGCAGCAAGCTGAGTCCCCTGACCACTGACCATAAACTAGTGGAACAAGAGTTTTTAGTAGTCCGAAAACTTAATAAACTAGTGGACAAAAATCTTTAAGGTATAATACAAATTTCAAAGACATCACCACAATACTTAATAGGTACATATAAAAGTACATATCAGGCAATACAATGAACAAGAAAATGAATTGAAACAGAACAAATAGAAAGAGTTCTAGGCTTAGTACTTGCTAGATTCACCTAAAGTTTGCACACAGTCCCAATCACAATCAGCATCCTCTGACCATCAAACCTACAAGGAAAAGTGAATGTATCACAATTTGATCACATTTCTCAATCTTGTTGGCATATAATGAAATTTGCAAAAACAACCAAGATTTCTATGGTCTTTTTAAAGAGAGAGATCCATCTAGCTTATACTGCAGTGTTATATGCATATAGTAAAATATTAAAAGTACCCTCAAATAATATAATTTATTAACAATGCAATTACTTGTATATATAAAATATAATACAGAAAATCAACTGAAAATAATGAATATATAAATTTCGTTTGACGTTACACGGTTTTCCATCGATAAAGGTTTACTTCCTCAGAATCCTAACGACAACACAGTGCTCCAGCACATCCCTGTATCGGAGACAACGGAAAAGGATTTGGGAAAGACAAGCTAGGTTTCAGAAGGCTAACTGCCAGGCTCTTATTTCTCCCTAAAATAGATGGCAAAACTGTAAAGTATAAACAGCTTTCTTTTTCCTGATTAATTTTATGAGATGACATCAACATGGCAATGGAAATGGGAAAGGATGAGAAGAGGCCCAGGATAAATGTATATAGAATTGCAATGTTAGAAAGACCACACAGTATAAAGTGAACAAGAAAGACGATTAGTCAGTGTCACTTTAGTCCATGCAACCAGTTGAGAATCTAACTAACGCAGCCAGTACAAGAAAGACGAGCAGTTAAGCTTTTGGACTGATGAAGTGAAACTCTTAGTAAGTTGCAGAATTTTGGAGGATCTAACTAATGCAGGAGACTGGTCTACTCAATTTTCTTGCAAATTTCGACCACCATATTTGCTAGTCTCAAATAACATGAAGAAATTCGATATCAATGTAGAATGAACTGAAAGGTCCCAACAAAAATCCATGAGCAAATTGCAGAGAAGAATGCAAAGATATTATCTCTCTTGTTAACCTCTTTAATTGCTAATATATGTAGGAATATTCTATAAATATTTTAGGAATATTTTGTAGATATTTTCTTTATTAAAATCCCTTATTTTAAGGGATCATATCTCCTATTTAGTATCTTTCCTAACTTAGAGTTTCCTAAAGTAGTGTCATAGGTTGTATATAAAAACTCTGATTTATGTTCTATTTAGTATAAAATACTCTGATTTCTACATGGTATCAGCTTAGGTTACGATTTCTTTTTCAACCTAGACCATGTCCGAAACTCCTTCTCCTACTTCGGAGATTACTTCAAATCCAGAAAATTTTTCTGGTTCCGATGCTCCATCAGATTCGTCTGGTCTGACTATCACCTGCTATCGATTGAATGGCAACAATTTTCTTGAAGGGTCTTGTGAAGGTAATCTGGTCATAAAAGATCCAGAAGGTAACCTTTCTTCTACTTCATTTTTCTCCTCCCAGTTGACTCCTAATTGGATCCTCGATTCTGGTGCTACGGATCATATGACTGGTAACAAGGCATTGTTTCACAATTTTTTCCATACCTTTGGTAAAGCTGTCAAAACGGCTGATGGTACCTTGTGCAAAATAGAGGGACATGGCACTGTTATTCTCAATGAACAGATTGCACTTAAAAATGTTCTCTTTGTACCAAATCTGGCGTGCAATCTCATCTCTGTTAGTAAATTGTCCACAGACTTGCACTGCTCTGTAATTTTTAATGATCGTGATTGTACTTTGCAGGCACTGAACTCGAAGAAGATGATTGGTAAGGCCAGCTTGCATAATGGTCTCTACATCCTCCCTACCTCTCCTAAAATCAAGATCTCCAAGTCATTTACCGCTTTAGGAAAAGTTGATACTGTTATGTTATGGCACTTTCGTTTAGGCCATCCTAGTTTCCAATACCTTGCAAAATTGTTTCCTGCTCTATTCATTAATAAAAGGCCTAATTCTTTTTCTTGCAAAGTTTGCTCTCTTGCCAAACATACTAAATCATCTTATTTTCCTTCTACATACAAGCCTTCTTACCCTTTTGCTTTGATCCATAGTGATATTTGGGGCCCTTCTCGGGTGAAGAATGCTGATAATTGTAAGTGGTTTATCACTTTTATTGATGATCACAGTAGGATAACTTGGACTTATTTGCTGAAAGATAAATCTGAAACTGCTAGTGTTTTTGTGCAATTTTATAACATGGTTCTCACTCAATTTGGGTCTAAAATCCAGCTCTTTAAATCTGATAATGGCAGTGAATTTTTTGCTAGGTCTTTAGGTGATTTTTTTAAGGAAAAGGGCATAGTTCAGATTAGTTATTGTGTTGGAACCCCACAGCAAAACGGTGTTGCCGAAAGAAAAAATAGGCACCTTCTTGAAGTTACTCGTTCTCTTCTATTTACCACTAATGTTCCTAAATATTTGTGGGGGGAAGCCTTATTAACTGCCACATATTTAATCAACCGGATGCCTAGTAAGGTTTTAAAATTTCAAACGCCTCAATCTATATTTTTGCAGCACTTTCCTCATTTTAAGCCTATCTCCTCCATTCTGCCACTTAAAATTTTTGGCTGCACTGTTTTTATCCAAAATATTGCTCCTAATAAGTCCAAGTTAGATCCTAAGTCTTTAAAATGTGTATTGGTTGGGTATTCTTCACTTAAGAAGGGTTATAAATGCTATCATCCTCCTTCTAAACGATTTTTCACCACTATGGATATAACATTTTATGAGCAGGATTCCTATTTCACTCAGGCTGAAATTCAGGGGGAAACATGGAGTGATTTTCAGCCACAACAGGTATCTCCTTCTAATCTTCATTCTCAACCTTCAGAATTGCCATCTTGTTCGCCATTACCTGCAGATCTGTCACCTGTGAATGCTCCCATTGATTCTCCTGTAGTACCTATGACTAATTCACTTACACCCACTTTAAACACTCTTCCTGAAAATACACCTACTCCAATTGACAGTCTTCAAAAAACACCATCACCCAAACAGCTTCGTGTCTACACAAGAAAAAGAAGACATATCCCTGAGACTGTTTTGCAATCTGATTCTTGCCGAGAATTGGATTTGGGTCTAGCTGCCGAAATGGAAGAAGAAATCAGTAAGTCCACTACTCTAGATGACTTTCCTATTGCTATTAGAAAAGGGGTTAGACAGTGCACCAAACATCCTATTGAAAAATTTACTGGTTATAATTCATTGATGCCGTCTTTTCAAGCATTTACAGCAACTTTGGATAAAGAACAGGTTCCCACAAGCATAGCTGAAGCTCTAAAGGATCCAAAATGGAGAAGGGCTGTTGAAGAGGAAATTTGTGCACTAGAGAAAAATGCTACTTGGACCATTACAGACCTTCCTCAAGGAAAAAAGGCTGTCGGCTGTAAATGGATCTTTGCTGTAAAGTATAACTCCAATGGCAGTATCCAATGATACAAAGCTAGACTAGTGGCCAGAGGTTTCACGCAAACATATGGGATAGACTTCACAGAAACTTTTGCACCTGTGGCAAAGCTTAACACTATTCGAGTACTCCTAAGTTTGGCTGTAAATTGCGATTGGAAATTACACCAACTTGATGTAAAAAACGCATTTCTTAATGGCAAGCTTGAGGAAGAAGTCTATATGCAATTGCCACCTGGCTCAAAGTCTATTGAAGGTAGCAACAAGGTTTGCAAGCTCAACAAGTCTCTATATGGGTTAAAACAATCACCCAGAGCTTGGTTCGAAAGGTTCACTAAAGTCATTCTTCAAAATGGCTACAAGCAGTCCCTTGCCGATCATACGCTTTTCATCAAGGTAACTTCTACAAATAAGAAAGCTATCCTAATTGTGTATGTGGATGACATCATTCTTACTGGAGATGATGAGGAAGAGATTAGCAATTTGAAGAAGTTGTTAAACAGGGAATTCGAAACCAAGGACTTGGGAAAGCTAAGGTATTTCCTAGGAATGGAGGTGGCAAGATCAAAAGAAGGACTTGTGATCAACCAGAGAAAGTATGTACTTGATTTACTCAAAGAAACTGGTTTTCTTGGCTGTAAGCCGGCTGATACACCAATGGAGGCAAACTTGAGATTCAATAAAGAAGATGAGTCCTTAGTAGACAGAGAGAAATTTCAAAGGTTAGTTGGAAAACTAATCTACTTATCCTTGACAAGGCCAGATATAGCTTTTCCCGTAAATGTGATAAGTCAACACATGACTAATCCTACTGAAGAGCATATGGCAGCAGCAAATAGAATTCTCAAGTACTTGAAGAAAACTCCAGGACACGGCTTAATGTTTAAGAAGACACAAGACAGAACTGTTAAGATTTTTACAGACTCCAGTTGGGCTGGAGATCTCACTGAAAGAAGATCCACTAGTGGGTACTGCACTTTTGTTTAGGGTAACCTTACAACTTGGAGAAGTAAGAAACAATCTGTTGTTTCAAGAAGTAGTGCTGAAGCTGAATTTAGAGCACTAGCTTTGGGGATATGCGAAGGAATTTGGCTACTTAAATTACTAAAAGAACTTGGCACAAATCAGGAGGATCACTTTGAAGTTTTGTGTGATAATCAATCTGCCATTCAGATTGCCAAGAACCCAGTTCAACATGACCGAACAAAGCATGTTGAAATTGATAGGCATTTTATTGCTGATCAAGTCAACAAAAAGACAGCCACTCTTTCTTACATTCCTTCAGAAGGACAGATTGCAGACATTCTTACCAAGGCTTTGCCAAAACCTGTGTTCAATAAATTCCTATTCAAGCTGGGATTATACAATGTATATTCTCCAGCTTGAGGGGGAGTGTAGGAATATTTTGTAAATATTTTAGGAATATTTTGTAGATATTTTCTTTATTAAAATCCCTTATTTTAAGGGATCATATCTCCTATTTAGTATCTTTCCTAACTTAGAGTTTCCTAAAGTAGTGTCATAGGTTGTATATAAAAACTCTGATTTATGTTCTATTTAGTATAAAATACTCTGATTTCTACAATATAAAATACATATAAAAAATTTCCTTGAAATCACTGGCCGTCAAACGTACATGCTAATGAATTATAACTAATTTGACCAGAGAAAAATACAAAAACCCCCAAAAAATGAATGCAAAAAGAAGGGAAACCTAAGCTTGTAATAGAACAATGATGGCTGAGATTCTCTGTTTGAACTGTCCCTTCATAGCATTTATATCAGTGATTTTATATTTTTAACCATTCATTGCAAATGAAAGTTAAGAAACAAGACATAAACTAGTTAACAAAACAGGAACAAGTGAACCAAATGACTCCTTGGTTTTGAACTTAACCATCTAATTAAATCCCCAAGCACTCAATGAGTCATTCATTTGAAAAGAAATCTTGCTACAATCTTCTCTATTCCTATCTCCACTCTCCTATCTGATACCCTTACAATTGGATCTTTCTCTAAAACTCACTTGGAAGAAAAAATTGGACAAAGGAAAAGGGGAAAGAAAAAAGAGGAATCGAAATAAAACAGGGACTGATTACATAAGCCTCTATTCTGTGCTTCACTTCACTAGTTCATGCATGGGTGATTGGGTATGTCAGTACCTTCATTTATGGCATAACAAATAACATCCATGAAATTTAACCATTTTGATCAGCAAAATACTAGAGACTGAAAAATCCTTGTCAGGCTAACCTTGTAAAGCATCCATTGAAGTTGCAGCATGAGATGGGCTTAAAAAATCAACAAAACAAAGTTTTATTGGACGGTCTTTAAAGCATTTTTGCTGTTCTTGATGAAAATTCTTTCAGTTGATAAAGGTCATAATAATACATAGAAATTCTTAGTCATTCAACATTCACTAGCAGAGTCTCTACACAGAAATAAAATTAATGCATGCACAATGCTGACCTTTTCAACTTTTAAATTAACAGCTTCCACCCTATCTTCAGTGTCCTGTGCTTCCGATTCCAAAACATGAAGTTCAAAGTTGTTTTTTCTCGAAGCATCCCAAAGCAAACGTACCTAGGAGAACGAGGCCTACTACTCAAGTCAGATGAATATTGCAAATAAAGCAAGCATTACAGGCAAGGAATCCAATAGTAGAAAAAATGGAATTAGGGATTATATTTATATTAAACCATTTAAAACGAACCTCCTCTTGTAGAGCCTTAAGCTTTTCATCAGCAAGTAATGAATCATCCTGCAATTAACATAATATAGAAATTAAAATTCATAGCCGAATAAACCCTAATTTAGTACACTGTACTCTTCAATCTACGCTTCTTTAGGGAAAGACATTCGATAACTGAAAATAATTGAAAACATAATAATAAAAAAGCAAAGCTTCTTGGCTAAGAATTGAACCTTAAGAGTGGATATAACAGACTGCAGATAAGTGATCTTGTTTTCCATGTCTTCGAGAAGCTTCTCGCGTTCCTTGACAGTAAAAAGAAATTTCTTTCTAATGAAGCGTTTATCGTTAAAAAGAAATTGAGAGTAAAAGGAGATGAGACAGAAGATGAGAAGCGGGTAACCAAAATTTATTTTTTGGTTGTGAGCGGGATTTTAAAAACGGGATAAAAAATAATAGTTTTTTGTGGTGTTTTAAATAAAAAACGCCACTATAGTTCATTTTTTTGTGGCGTTTTGCTCAAAAACGCCATTATTGCTCAATTTTGATTTTTTTCATTTTTAACATATTTTTTTTCTATTTTTTCTTATAAATTTTTTGTGCTGACATTATCATTTTTTAGAATTTTTTTTTAAAATTTTGAATATTGAACTTTTTAACTGAAATATGAACTAAAATATTAAATTTTTAAGTTTTTTATTTTTTAAATTTTTTATGAAGATTTTTATAATTTTTAAATTATCATATAAAATACAAAAGGAAACTTTAACAGAAATAAAATGAAATCGATGAATTAAAAAAATACAAAATGACACAGCAATACAAGTATTATTCTTTTAAGTATGGTCCGCATTAGTTGTTTAGATTTTTATATAAATGGCATTTAATTATATGTATACACCTAAATTTTAATAGAGATACATCTTAGAATTATATATGAATTTCGGTTTAATGTGTAATTGTAGACGTGAAATTCTAATTGTGGTTTAAATGTATAGTTAAAACTTTAATTTTGATTTAATCATACAAATTTTAAAAAATAAATACATCAATATATTTTTCAATTGGATAAATATAAATATTTATGTATGCAATATATAAATATAAAATGATGTTATATCAATAATTGTGTTAATAATTTACAAGAACTGGATCAAATTAAAGTTCATGTATACAATTGCACACTAAACCATTGTTAGAAAAAGAAACATTTATCATATAAGAAAATATTTATATAATGATAATTAATTCAATATTTTAAAATTAATACTATCTCTTTTATAATTATATAAGAAAATATTTATCATATAATTAAAAAACACTAACTAATCTAAACCCTAAACTCCTAATCCCTAAACATTAAACCCTAAAACATAAACCCTGAACCATGAACCATGAACCCCTAACCCCTAACACCTAAACCTTAAACCCCAACCCTTAAACTACCTTTAAACTATAATCCCTAAACCCATAATCCATAAACCTTAAAATAGTGAGACTAAGATGAGAACCTAGTTGGTATCTTTAGCGGCGTTTCACCAAAAGCGCCGCTAATGCTCTGGTCTTTAGCGGCGTTTTACCAAAAGCGCCGCTAATGCTCTGGTCTTTAGCGGCGTTTCACCAAAAGCACCGCTAATGCTCTGTTTTTAGCGCCGTTTTAACAAAAAATGCCGCTATTGCTCAGTTTTTAGTGGCGTTTTTGTCAAAACGCCGCTAAAAACGCCGCTAAAGCCCTATTTTCCTGTAGTGTGAATATAATTTCAAAGTGTAATTACATAAAATAAATTCACAAACCAAACATAATTTGTTACTCATATATATATAACTACAACATATGAACTTACTTGGCAAAAACGATGAGAAATGAAGTGTCAGGGACTATTTCACAATTTTTCTTTTCCTCAATTATCTACCAGTTGATTCGAATATTGATATATACAGTAATTCATTTTAAATTATCAGTTTCAATTACCTTATAATAGATTATTTTATGCATATGACAATCTAATTTCATTTTATAGAATTTCCCTAAATTTTTATAATTTATTCAATTTAGTCCCTAAAACTGAAACAAGCATATCTTTTACATTTAAGCCTCACTTTTCAATTTGAATTTAATCTCATCCTTATATAGCTTTGCAGCATCTATATTTATAGAAATTTCATGTCAATTTTAAAATATTTTCATTTTAGTCCCTAAACTTAAAACTAACAAATTTCACTTTACAAAATAGTCCTGTTCCATATCCAAACTTCAAATCCTACCATTTAACATCCAAAAAGCTTCAATAGCAACAATGGAAACTTTTGAAATCTTTGACAGTTTTACAATTTAGCCCTCAGGTTAGTTAGATTAAACTACAACAATATCAAAAACATAAAATTTACGAAAAACAGAATCAAATGTGACTTACATGCAAGGGCGGAATAAGCTTGAATAAAAACAATGTTTTCTCAAGTTCTTTTTTGGTGTTCAGGTTGAAGAAGAAGAAGATAAGTGGATGATGACCTTTCTTTTATTTTTAATATATTTAACTTAACCTTTAACTTAAAATTAACCTTTATTTTACTAAAAAATTATGCACTAACCGTCCATGTAACACCCCTATACTTGATCCGACCCTCAGAACCCGAAATAGGAATATTACATTTGGTGCCAAAGCAGTCTTGGCTATAAAATAGGTAAATTTAAACAATAATGATAGTGATTTAACTTATTTAACTTAATTAATATCATCTAACATGTTTGGGCTTAATAACGGTTAAGCACTTATGTTTAAAAATGAATTAGAAATGATTTTTAGCCAAATTAAGGGGCAGGTATCGGTACCAAAAGAAAAGGTATCGATACTTTTTACAAGGTGTTTATAACCCTAATAAGTATCGATACCAAAATTGGCCACTGGAACTCCAAAATTTGAAAATTTTAGTGAAGCTATCGATACCTTGTCCCCAATATCAATACAAAAAATGTTATCGATACCAAAAATGCATTCTGTTTTGAAATTTTTTAAAATCAAGTTCCAGGTATCGATACCTTGCCCTTAGGTATCGATTCCTTGGGTAAGTTTTGGGGCAAAATACTTGGAAAATTTTCTAGAAACCCCCTACACTGTTTTCAAATCATTTTAACATTTATGACCAATTCAAAACAGTCCCAATCAACCACATTTCTAGTTATGCAGGCATACATTTAGATTCTTAATGATTTATTGTAATTATCACTACAGTTCTTCATATGATACCAAAATAAGTACCAAAATAAGTAAAGTTTTCATAACTTAGATTTTAGTTTCTATTACTTGAAACAAACTTGTTTTTCCTAAGTTCATGCCATTCTATAAACAAAATATAAACCATACTCTCTTCAATTTAGGGATGTGATGGGACAAGCAGGTCTTAGACCACTTTTAAATTATCTTTTCGGCTTCAACCTACGCGTTAAGCTAAAAACAACTTAGTAAGTACTTCAAGAATTTAATGATTAGTAAGTACTTTAAGAATTTAATGATAAGCCTACATATTATATTTTAATTAATATAAGTAAATCTCTATAATGTTAATCACACTCGATTAAATTATACTTACCAATTCACTTTTCTTTTATAATGTCCAAAGTAGAATGATTAGAATAATTAGCATATACGAAAAAGAATTGAACAACGTCATAGCGAATAAATGAACACCACCGAAGTGAATAAATAATAAGCGCGCAATATATTCCTTAATGTCATGTCATCAATATCCTAATAATTAACATCCATCTACTTGGGCTCGATATCAATAATGCAAAATTTCAATTTAGTCTTTGATCTCATAATTTCACATATAACTTCCATTTAATTTAACATCTTTACCACACACACACACACAAAAAAAAAAACTCAATACACATAATTTGATTTATCACTTTATTCTCATTCACCTTTTTATACCATAGTTTATCATCTTTATGATTTAGTCATTTATATTACTACTACACATAAATCTAAGATTTAAACATTTAATTAGTAGTTTCTATAATAGATATCTAAAAAAATGGAATTAAATCCTTGTAGTACTTACAACCAAGGCTTGATTGAAGAGTTTTCTTCTTTCTACACTCTTTGGCTACACCTTTTCCTTTGTCTTCAGTTTGGTCTTCGCCTTTCTTCTCTTTTTCTCCATTTCCATGATAAACATATAATATTTACTTGTTAATACCATAAATATATAATATATTTATGCACAAATAATAAAACTAACATGCATACCATGAAAATTTTTATCTTTTTACCTTGATTTATTGATGTTATAGTTTAGCCCTAAATTTGTCTCTCCTCTTAAGCAAATCTTGAGTCTCTTCTTATGAAACTAAGGTCACTACTAAACTCTCCTATCAATTTGGTTAAGAAAACATAAAAAAACTTGAAGAAATAAGCTTGGAGGATTCAAAAATGGAGAATAGGACTTGAATAGAATAAAAACAAAAGTTTGGTAGAAGATGATAGGAAGTGACGTGAAACTTCCTTCAAAAGATGATAACTTCTCATAACCTTTTCTTCTTTCTTCTAAACACTTCATTAAAAATATCCCATGATTTTTACTTAAAAATGGTTAGTTTTCTACCTATTCCTTTATCCTCTCATCTTTACACTTTGGCCCAATCATTATCCATTAATATCCTGTTTGTCTAATTACCATTTTGACCTTTATCATCTTTACAATTTTCATGAATGAATCACATTTTATTTAGTAAAGTTTCTTCATATTCCTTCCTTGTTTTCCATCAAATTCTACGTTTCTAACTTAACTTTTAATTTTCACTCTTTTTCCCCACTACTTTTCATTTTCCTCCAATTAGTCAATACTCCAAGTTAGATTTTCTCATTTCAAAAACACTCAAACCCTCTATTAGTTCCAACTAAATTCCACACTATCACACTGATATTTCTAATAAATTTATTTCCAAAAATTCTCTAATATTGTCGACCCCGACATGCTACTATACCACCCATTGTACCTTGAGGATGTTACAATCCATGCCATACAAAAATGGCTTAATTTCCATGTAATCCCCGAAGCAATCATTACTTAAATATTTTAATTAACAAATTTCAATAGCGATTAACTTTTATAGTTTTTACGATTTAGTCCTTGTATTTTAATTACTAATCGTCTAATAAAATTACCTAACCAAATCTCGATATAAATCTCAAGTAAGCTCATAAATATTAGTAATTAATATTTACTGAATCGATTATTGGTATACGGTGTTCTGAAACAATCATTTTTGGTACACTTTTACAAATTTTATGATTTAGTCCTTGTACTTTAAGTACTAGTTGTCTACTAAAATTACTAGACCAAAACTCAATATAAATCTAAAGTTAACTCATAAATATTAATAATTAATATTTACGGAATCAATGATCTGTATACGGAGTTCTGGAACCATCATTTCTAGTGCCACTGAAAAATGGGTCGTTATATCAACTTAAATCAACAACCTTAACTGTATGTTATCCAAACTAAATTGAGGGGATGCCTTTCTCAATTTGGTGCTAAGATGAAGCCGTGAGGTGGCTAAATCTATCTTTTAAATTGGAGAGTTAAAGAATATCAAAGTGAAGAATGTAAGTGCAATTTCAAAGTCTCACAATTCAAACACAAGATTAATTATTGGCCTAAAGCTAGGTTAAATCTAACTGTTCTAAATTGAAGATCAAGAAAACAAAATACTTAAAAGGGAATTTTATTGGAAAATAAAAAAAACCTAAATTAAAAATAAAAAAGTTTTTGGTGGTTGTAATATTACCCCTCTCACACCTATATGATAATAACCTAAAAGATAATAATAAATCCTAAAACAAAAACATGGGGTTTTTACTTGCCCTCCAAGATAATTCTAGTCCTAATTAATTACTTAAAGAGATATCTATGGAAATAAAAATAATTAAAATAATAATAATAATAGTCCTAAAATCAAATAGTCTTATGCTCCATTCCTGATTTGCCACAATTCGTTATGGAAAATTAGGTTCTTTCTGGCACTTAATGAGCTTATTTTAGAGTAATTTTGTACTATTTTGATTAGTTTCTTAATTTAGTACTTTATGTTTAAATTTAGTAAAATAAGCATTTTTATGCAAGTTTTGGTGCTTCGATGACCTGTTAGGCCAATTCGGGTTGAGGGTAGGACTAATGAGCTAATTAAGTGTGCAGGACACCGTTTCAGATCAAGGAAGACAAGTGTCGCGACACCCAACTTCGAGCAGTCAGAAGTTCCATTTGATGTTCAATGTCGCGACACCCAACTTTGAGCTATCAGAAATCCCATTTGATGTTCAATGACGCGAGACCTATATCCAGTGTCATGACATTGGTTTGACAAGGGCTAAAATACTGCCAAGGGTGTTTTCATTTGTACAACATATTTTATTTTTTTCATCATCTGAAATTGACCTAGGAGGGTACGAAACATTAGACTATGTATAATAATATTAGGCTTAATTGAGGAGGCATTTTTTAGAATAGGTTTTAGGAGTTTTAGTTTCAATTTAGTTTGACATTTGATTACTTTTTTTAGACTTGGATTGTAACACCCCAAACCCGGCCCAGAAGTTATGACCAGATTCGGCATGCCACATCAAAAACGTAAAAAAAATTTCCATTCTAAGTCTAGAAAATCGTACTTGATGTTCAAAAGATTAATTCATTAAGGGTTAAAGTGAAAAAGAGGTGGTGAGTCCATCGGACTGCTTAAGTACCAAGCTCCCTTCAGATCCAATCCTAGACATGCATACCGCCATTGCCACACCTTAACATCATGGATATTTCTAGGGAACCGATTTGATTAAGTCATTTTTAGGAAAAGTAATTAATTTTGGAAAATATTTTCATTGCGAAAGCTTTGCTTGTTGTCGTGTTATTTTGAAATCAATTGTTGTTTTTGAAAACGCGCCCTAAAGCTATCCAATTTCAACATTTAAAATAAGTAATACCTATCTTAGTAATACATATTAAAACCATCAAAAATAATTAAGCGGCCTTATTACATTTAAAAACCGAAAACTTCAAACGTAAATAAAAGGATGTCCAGTTCACCAGAAGAAAATCAAACTTTCAGAACGGGTGGCCACTCCGAATTCCCTCACAGTTCCAAGCCCACTATGGTTGGGGATTACCTGCGTGGATGAAAATAAAAGGGGTGAGTTTGGGGAAACTCAGTGTGTAAAATAACCCAACCATAGCCTATATCAGCTCAACCCACAAAAACATAATAAGTTGGCCTTAGCCCAGAACAGAATTTAGAATAAAGCCCATAGGCCCATAACAGAACAAAACAGATTTTACATGTTTATGCAGAAACCCAACCCAGATTCATCCATAACACCTCCGTACCAACCTTACACCGTGTGGGGAGACAACTCGACCTACCCAACCGCTACACACCACAGAATTTGCAGCATGGCTGCCAGAACAGATAATGTGACAGAGTCACCAGATACAGATAATCGTGGTAGAGCCACTAGAACAGATATATGTGGCAGAGCCACCAGATCAGATATTTGTGGCATAGCCACCAGAACGCTTCCTCCATAATATAACCCATGTCCCCATGCAACAGATATATAATCATGGCATACATCATACAGAATCAGATCGCTATGCTTTTCAGTCAAAATTAACCCTACGGGTATAACGGTAATTTTGCACCTAGGGGTATAACAGTAATTTTCCATACATAGGGGTATTATAGCAATTTAGCTACTTTCAGGGTTTTCATGCATATCCTAACTATTTACGTACTATCAGAACACTTACCGCGCATACTTCCGAATTGGGCCCGTTGGCCCATGAACCCGATCATTGGCCCATTAAGCCCAAATTATCAAAATGTATGAAATCGCGCGTACTGCAGTTTATTACTTTAAATTACCAAATATACAAACCCAACTATCTTACGAGCATTCGCACACTCGCAAATTCCCAAACTACTGACTTTTCGGCATTTCGGCTTTTCGGCTTTTGCCAATCTAGTCTATGAGAGGGTGTCAGTTACACACCTGTTTGCGACGATATGCTGACGAGATCCACACACAAACCGCCTACAATTGGATTACTAACACGTTAATCTAACTATTCAAATACAAACTACGTATTAACCCCTTACAATATTCGGCCAACCACACCTACAGATCATAGTAAGCTTATAAGAAATCAATAAGCAACTCATTAACAAATTTTTGTCAATGTTTACCACATAATCATAATTTCACTGCAAGCTGTCTTCCTGAGCAACAGTCACTAAATCATTTATAACTGGAGCTACGAAACTCCAAATCAAGTTCCGTTAATTTTCCTTGAAAATAGACTCATATATCTTCTATCCATAAAATTTTCAAAATTTTTGGTTTAGCCAATAAATACCAGATTTTTCTCAAAGTTTCCCATGTTTCACTGTTTGACTAATCTGACCACTCTTCATTACGAATCAAATTTCTCATTCTACAGAATTCAAAATATGTTCTAGTTTATTCCATTTGAAACTAGACTCATTAAGCTTTAATTACATAATTCATTCAGCTTCTAATTCTTCTCCCACAATTTATGGTGATTTTCCAAAGTCACATTACTGCTGCTGTCCCAAGCAGATTTATTACCAAATTCACTCTTTCACACATAACTTGCATGCATGTTATTTAAACATGTATATCACCAACCAATCATCACATATCTATGATTTTACTTAAGTATAATCTCCATTTCATCATTTTAAAGCACAACATGTTAGCTAATTTTTCCCTTTAACATCTAAGGCACATGCATGCTCATTTGTTTGGCTCAACTTCACCTATCTTCCATTTTTCATCAAAAGAACATGAAACAACAACCATTTCCTTCATTTTAATTCATGACTAAATGCTCACAACACAACTAAAAATCAAAATATACTTCAAGAGTTAAGGTAGAATCAAGAAGAACTCATGAACCTCAAAATAGAAGCAAGGTACCAAGAACTTACCTTCAATTTTCCTCCTCCTAATGACCGAATACTCAAGAGCTTTCTCCTCTCCTTTCTCTTCTCTAACTTTCAGCTATGATGAACAAAGATGGACAAAACTTTGTTCTTTTCACCCCTTTTTCTTTTAATAAAACTTCATATTTCATCCATTTAATTCTTTAATACAAAAGACATGAAATTCTTATCATGAAACATTTACCTAACCTATTACCATGAAACATTTACCTAACCCATTATCATGGAACATTTACCTAACCTATTATCATGGAACATTTACCTAACCTATTATCAATTTGTATCAATTTGTAACCATAAATTATGGATATCAAGTGTACATTTTGTCTACAACAACATGATGGCTGGCCACTTCATGTAAAATGGGAGGTTTGTCATGCAAATCCTCCTATTTTGCACTCCTATTTATTTGGCCACTTCAGTTTAGCCTATAGCATTTTCAAACATTTTCACATAGGTCCTATTTCATAATTTCACCCCCTTTTTCTTATGGAACAAAATTTAACTAAAATTACCGGGTTCTATCTTAAGCTTGGGCTTTCTAGAGGCCCACTAACATAATTAAACCTATGCCAACATTCACAGGATTCCCGAAAATTGGGGCATTACATGGATTCAATTTCGATCCCAGCTTTGTTTCTTTAGTAATCTATAATTTTTCATTTGTTTTCAATTACAATCGGCCTTATCTTGGCTATTGTTAAAGGGCTTCTGGCTTCCGAGTGCATCCAATATCGAAAAAAATAAATTTCTTTTCCATTCTTTTAACATCCCTAACCCGTCTTCGTTGCCAGATTAGGGTTACGGAGCATTACCGTATAATAAAAAACATTTAGCATCATACTATATAAATAAATTAAACATATCATAAACCATTCAGTCACATGCATTTTGTCCCTAAATCGAGCCTTCGAGGCCAAAAAAAAAAGCTTAGAAGCAATTCGGGACTAATTTGAAATAAAATGGAAAGTTTAGGAAAAACATGCAAAAATTGGAAAACAGGAGACACACGGTCGTGTGGAACCTCTTTGATTGTGTAACTTTTGAACAAGGGACACACGGTCCTGTCCCAACTCGTGTCCTCACTCGTGTAACTTTCTGAGTAGGGTCACATGCTCGTGTGTCAGGCCATATAACTCACTGAGTTTCCCCACATGCCCGTGTGCCATGCCGTGTGTTAGGCCTTGTAACTCACTGACTTGAATACTAAGAACACTCAGATGACATGGCCATGTAGCCAGGCTATGTACCTCACACAGCTGAGCCGTACACTTGTGTCTCAGGCCATGTGGACCCAAAATTACCTAAAGTCAAGCTATCTCAAAACCATTCCGTTCAGAAGTTTTCAACCCATTCATGCACACCTTAAATGGATCTAAACATTACCTTGACACACATCAAAATGCCATTTCAAGGTCTTATTTCAACTAACCAATATGCCATTCAAAGGCACCACATTATACCAAAACAAAAACTATCAATATATGTCAATATTTTACCATTTCACACATGATAACCTATTCCAACTAGTTACCAAAACATACCACTTTTGTCATTTTCAAACCATGCAAAACATACCATAAAGAGCCTTATAAACATGCACAATAAGGTAACCAAAATGACATAATTTGACAAGGCATCAAATTGTACCAAACCAACATAGCTTTCAAAACTTATACATACCAAAGACATCACTAACACGTTCATCCAAAATAGCAGTCTCAAACCATCACAACATACCAAATGATCATGCTTTTCAATCCCTAAAAGTGGTCAAGATGGCCTTATACAAGTTCATCATATAAACATAAACTTCAAGACATAAGCATAATAATTCAATCATTTAATACATCCATGAGACATCAATTTAAAAGACTTGTACATGCCATTATAAACCTAAATCATAATACTCAAAACTACCAAATTAATTTCAGGATAGCGTGATAGGTCTTCGATGAGCTTCCATCCAAATCAAGCTTCCGACGATCTATAAAACAAAGAAAAGAACTACGTAAGCAATGAGTGCTTAGTAAGCTCATATAAACTTAAAACATAACTTACCATTTCTATAATATCATACATAGAATAATTATATAACTTAGTATAAGCCTATTGAAACACCATCAAACTCACAAATTAATAAGTTCATCAACACCACATAATCATCAACCTTTACATAAGATTATGAACCAATCCATTTACTTACTTACCATTCCATTCCAGATGCTAAGCATAAGCCTAAACAACATCATCAATTCACAAGTTAGTGCGCTTATCCATAATATAATTGAGTTCATCTATAAGATATGTGGTTTACCATGTATAAACATACCATTTTGCATCATCAATGTTACCATAATGTCATGATTCATTGCAATTTCATACTTACCATTTTGTTCCCTTTTCTTGCCCAGTGAACCATTTAGAATTACATCGGATACTTGGGAAAGCTCACATGAAGTGTGCCTTTGCATATGACCGTAACCTTTCCTTTACATCAATGCTCACACGAGCTATGAAATGAGCCTGCTCACACGAGCTGTGGGTCAGAATGTAAGCTACACGATGTTGCTCACATGAGTTATGGAGTATCCGCAACAAATGCAGGACCTCAACCATCGATAGGACATTCAAGACTAGCAGTTGAAACATGAAATCCTTAATAACATGTCATTTGTATCCTAAGAATTCCTAAGGTTCAACTGGGACTTAATATTCGTCAATTCGTCATAGCATTGATACATTTGTATATCGATTGATTTACATTAAAACAACTCAATAAGCATTTAATTTAAACTACATTAAATCGAATACAGTTTATACGAACTTACCTCAATAACTAGGGGCGTAGTAAAATAGTCAAACGAATCCGAAGCTTTAGTTTTTCCTCGATCTAAGTCCGAAATTGATTTATCTTGATCTCAATAGATAATTTTCGTCAACTTAATACTTATAATATTCAATTTAATCCATATTTCATATTTATGAAAAATTACCAATTTGCCCTTAACATTTTAACTTTTCACAATTTAGTCCTTAATCTCATAACTTAGAATATAACCATTTTAATCTAAATCCATGTTAACCGTAGATACAAGGGACCTTGAACAACCCATATTTACCATCATTTCAGAAATAAACCCATAGATTTGCATCTTTAAGAATTTAATTCCAAATTCCAAATTTCATCAAAAATTATTTAACAAAACATGTTTGTTTCATAACAAATATCAACAATTCATCAATTAAAATCAAAACCTATTCAATAAAAATTCATGGAAAGTCCCTCAAACTTTGACAGTTTTGCTAATTGACCCTCGGGCTAGCTAGACTAAGCTAAAACAAACTCAAAAACATAAAAATCATTAAAAACGGGAACAAATACACATACCATGCAAGAAGAACTCAAATAGGATCTTAGAACCCTAGAAATGGCCATTCTTTCCTTCAATTTTCGGTGGAGAAGATGGTTAGAAAAGATGAAACCAATTTTGTTTTATTTAATTTAAGTTTAATTGATATTTACCATTTTACCCTTTAAAGATCATCAAAATTTCATTAATACGTTACCCATAGATAAAAATAAACCTTTAAATGGTGTATTTACCATTCAAGTCCTTTAGTTTAAGATTTCAAAGCTATTGGACCCCTTTAGCTAATAGAACTCAACTTTTACCTGTAACAACCCGTTTTTGGGGTTAATTAGAATAGTAGTTTTGGGACCATAATACGAAGTTAAAATATTTATTTTATTATTTTAATAAAGTCTATGGTATGATATTAGAGATGCGTGAAAGTTTTGTAAAGAAATTTTACCGTTTGAGTGGTTAATTCGGTAAAAAGGGCCTAATCGCGTAAAAAGAAAAAGTTGGTAGTTAAATGTGAGAATGTTTAATTGAACTTGTATTTATAATATGATGCATTTATAACATAATTAGACCATTATAAGGGTTAGTGGAATTCATGGCTTGGCAAATTGGTGAATAGAATAAGTTTTAAAGGTTGTTAGGTAAATTGAATAATAATAGATTAAATAAATAAAACAAATACAAAAGTATGGCCATATTGCTTCATTATTGTCGAATATGCAAAGAAAGAATAGGAGAAAAGAGTTTTAAGGGTTCGACACATTTGGGGCTTGATTTAGGTAAGTTTTAAGCTCAGTTTTCAATAATGTTTTACGTTTTTGAGATTATTGCTTTTTGTTTTACAAAACCAATGCTTAAATTTTAGAATTTGATGATGATTTCATGAGATGCCATTGTTGATTTTGTGAGATTTGTAATGATAAATGGTGAAATATGAAAGCTTGATGATAGATAAATATATTTTGTATTAAGATTTTTGATGAATTTGAATATTTTGGGCTAATTTGTGAAAATGAAAAATTGAGGGACTAAAATGTGAAATAAATTGTACATATAAGCTTATAAGGACTAGAGGAAAAATTCAGCCAAGCATGAGTGTGGTCAAATTTTGAATATTTTGTGTTTTGTGAAATAGGGACTAAATTGTGAAAAATGTGAAATGTCAGGGGAAAAAGTGTAATTAGCCCATTTATGTGTTTTTAGATGAATTTGATTGAGTATATGATTAAATAAGTTGAATTTTCATTGAATTAGATCAAGAAATGAGAAAATCAGATTTGGATCAGGGAAAGTCGAAAATTATCGAATAGTCGTTCCGGTCATTTTGTATCCGTATAAGGTAAGTTCATAAGTAATTAAATGTTATTAAATTGAAATGTATCTGCATTATATATATGCTGAACTAAGTTGTAAAAGAATATAAATGTGAAGTTGAAGTATGTAAAATATGAACTGAATTTGAGGCACTAAGTGTGCCATAAATGAAATAGCTACGGCTATTAAAATGGCACTAAGTGTGCGAGATTATAACAGCATTGGCTGAGTAAATGACACTATGTGCGCGATACCGATATGAGTTCTGTTTAATGTAATGCCACTAAGTGTGCGATATAATTATAGCTTCGACTAATAAATTGGCACTAAGTTTGCGAGTTCGTAAAATGTTCATTGATGATCGAATGAATTGGTGCTTCGAGCATTAAAGTGATAAAGGTGATAGGTAAGAATGTAATGGTATAGGTATGTACGGAATCTATGTGATTGATGATGTTAAATATGTAGTAGATGAAAAATTATGCAATGAAAGCGAGTATGATTATGATTAGTAAATATATGATCTATGTGAAAACGAGATGTGGATACTAGTAAGTTATCTATGATCAAATGAATTATATGAGAAAGGTAGAATTGTAAATGTGATTTGCCATATATGATTCAGGTACATGGGATGTATATATGAAATTCTGATATGATATGTAAGCATGATTCAAATGATGATATGTGAAATATATGAAAAGGAACGATGTATTATAAATGTGCTTGTTATATAAAATTGTGGTCCTACGTTTTGGACACGAGAATTATGAAAAAAAAATGGATATGGTTTTTCGGGTTTTGAAATGCATAAAAAGGAATTTATATATTTTTATGCATGAAATGAAATAAATGACTATGTTTTGGTTGGTTATGTAACGAAATCACTTAATGTGGCGATGTTGGATTATATAGAAAAGTGATTGAATATGTGTATGAAGTTAACTAAATTTTGACTTAATCAAGTTGAACTATATGCATAATTTAGTGAAGATTTAATTGCTTATGATTTACTAAGCTCTCGAAGCTTACTTTGTGTGTTTTTCCTTTGCTTATAGAGTTTCGGAGACTTGCTCAGGTTGGAAGTCGCAGGAGATCTCATCACACTATCCGGTTATCGTTTCGGTAAATAAAAGGTTTGAGTTTGTGGTTAAGTGGCATGTATAGGTTAGAGTTATGTCAATATGAATGTAATTTATATATAGCCATGTGATATGGCTTGGTTTTGGTGCTTGTAGGTTTGACCCAATTGGGGTGGTAAATTGGCTATTCAAATGGCCTATTTTTGTCCACACGGGTAGAGACACGGGCGTGTGTCTCAGCCGTGTGCGACACATAGCCATGTTACACGGCCGTGTGTCCCTTGGGGTACCCTACGAATTAAAGTCAGTATACGCTCCAGTTTTAGCACGGCCTGTTCACACGGGCGTGTGACCTGTAAACTTTGGGAAAATGTTAAGCTTTCAAATTTTTTTTATATGTGTTCGATTTAGTCCCAACCCCTTTCTAATACATGTTTAAGGTCTCAATGACCTATACATGGGACTCCATATTGATGTTTGATCTATGATGTTTCGATGTTTACAAAATGATTATGAATGTTCAGTATTGTTCGGTAACGCCTTATAATCCGATTCTGGCGACGGATACGAGTTAGAGGTGTTACATTTAGTGGTATCAGAGCTATGGTTTAGTCGATTTTAGGACTACCATAGCGTATGTGAGTCTAGCTGTATATGCCATAGTTATCCTACAATAGTGTGACATCTCCTGGCTCTAACAAAATTGTTTTGTAAGATAGAGATGACCTCCAACCGAGCTATTTACAGTAATGCTAAAA
Organism: Gossypium hirsutum; assembly: GCF_007990345.1. Classification (NCBI taxonomy): domain Eukaryota; kingdom Viridiplantae; phylum Streptophyta; class Magnoliopsida; order Malvales; family Malvaceae; genus Gossypium; species Gossypium hirsutum. The sequence goes on from NC_053424.1 coordinate 42,423,203, forward strand.
AATGATATTGAGATGATTGAAATGTGCTTATGATGTGTCGAAATTGAAAGGTATGAATAGAAGTTCATGATATGTAGGTGCTAATGTAAGAAATATGATAATCAAGAGTTGAGGACTGTGGAAAAGAGGAATGAAAAGAAAAATCATATAGTGAAAAGCCCATCCATGTTTGATTGACATTCATATGATGCTATGTGCCCAACATATTTGATTTCGTAAATATGACAAGAAAATTTACATCATAGACGAAATGTGTGCGTATGTATACTTATTGAATGATGTCTAATCAGTATGTTCATATGGTTGACTCTTATGTTTAAATTGCTAAATTAAAGATATCATAATGTTATGTTTTATGGCTTTGTTATGGAATCATAAATATCATGATAGAAGGAGAATTAAATTGAAAGATCAAATTGAGTGGAACGCAGGAAATGGGTACGAGCGTTCGATGATGAATTGACGGATAAGACCACGGTTGGACCATGGTAGTACATGTGAGATCCCATGTAAGACCATGTCTGGGGCATGGCATTGGCATCGAGATGAGATCTCGTATAAGACCATGTCTGGGACATGGCATCGGCGTTGATATGTGTGCTAGTGTAAGACCATGTCTGGGACATGGCATTATTATGAGACATAGTGTAAGGCCATAGCTGGGCTATTGGCATCGATATGTGATCTCATGTAACACCATATCTGGGATATGGCATTGGCATCATATTATGTGTATGAGGCTTTGTGTAAGACCATAGTTGGACTATGGCATCAAGTAAACGACGCACTCAGACCCGTAAGACGCTCTCTAATTTGAAAAATGTTGGTAAGTAAAATTGAGGTTAAATGTTGAAATTTAATTAGATACTACTATTGGGTTCGAGTAAGTAAACTTTATTGTTTGAAATTGTGGATAACATAAACATTTGTTAAATAAGTCAGTATGTTAAATTTCTTGGACTGAACTATGTGATTGTGATGATATTATATTGAATATGAATGTTGAGTCATATGTATGTATTTATAAGAGTCAAGTTAGAGGCTTTACAACTCCCCCTTACCCATGTTGCTTTTGTGACGAAATTTACAAAAATTTTGTTGAATAAGTTCACAAGTATAAGACTAAAGAGTTGAATGGTGAGATAATTAGTAATACAAATAGAGTAGAGTACAGGGTAACAAATGAACTCAGTTTTAGAAGAAATATCAGATTGTTTTAAAGATTATATAGATTATGTAATGTCATGGTTAAAGAAGAAAATTAGTCTCAACTATTTGACTCAAACGGGTATGAAGTCTAAAGATATGGTTGCTGAGATTCTTTCCGAAATGTTTTTTGTTAGTAAGTGGTATGTAGCACCCGAAACCCGGCCCAGACGTTAAGGCCGAATCTGACGTGCCACTTTGAAGTCAAAAACCCGTGTTCTCTTTTCAGTGTTTTAAAAGCCGACTTTTGTTAAACTAACCAAGTGAATGGAAGCTGGGCACCAGGTAGGTATCCATAACAGAGGAGGTGAGCCATGAAGGCTGCTTAAGTACCAAGCTCTTCGATTGGATCCAATCCTAGACATGCCCACATCCATTGCCACACTTGGTTATAACAAGTTGAAATTTCTTTGAGTGGTTATCTTTGGTAAATTGAATATTCGTGACATCGTGTTATTTAAAAAAAACAAGTATCTTTTTGAAATCGTGCCCTAAGTCTAGCCCATTTGAATTATTATCCATCAATTTAAAGTTGTTTAAAATAATATAATCCCAGAAAATCAAAGAAGAAAATAAAGTTAAAATGACCTTATTACAACCCAAAAATTAAATAGTAATTAAAAATAACTTAAGAAAACCGGATTCTTTTTCAAACCCAAAAGTATTCACCATGGCCACTCTGAATCCCCTCCAGCTCCAAGTCACCCACATCAAGGCTCACCTGCAAGGTTAAAGAAGGGGTGAGTTTGGGGAAACTCAATGTGTAAGGAAAACTCATTCAAAGCCCAAGTCAGCTCAAGCCCATTGGGCCTAAGCCCATTCAGGTGACAGTGATACTGGGCCAGAGCCCTTTTCAAATTACAATAAACTGGGCCGTAGCCCCTTATTCAAATAACAGTATGGCTCATAGGCCCATTTCAAAATACATGCAACATCAATAACATATACAAGCCCATTTGGGGAGACTACTCAACCCACCAACCACTACACTCCACCCGTACCAGTCATACACTCCATGTGGGGAATAGCTCAACCCACCCAGCCCAACACTCCACAGTTGCAGCCTTGCTGCTCAGTTAACAGTAAATTGAGGCAAAGCCTCCAGTACGTGGACAAGCCACTTCCAGTACTTCCTCCGTCAATATTCCAGTCCCATGCATCAGGTAATAACAACATGGCATGCAGTAAATAACAACAGTCAAACATGCATTTAGGTCAATTTAACCCTAAAGGTATTTCGGTAATTTATCTCCTAGGGGTAAAATTGTAAATTTTCCACTTTTAAAGGTATTTCAGTAAATTATCTATTTTAGGGTTTTTCATGCAGATTCCTACCTTTCACGTACTAACAGAATCACTACCTAGGGTTCTTACCGAATTGGGCCCGTTGGCCCATCATTCCAATTTTGGCCCATTAAGCCCAAAAATATCGAGGGCACAGAAATCATGCACTTTGCAGTCCAAACATTGCAGCTTACCAAAAACATAAATCGATTTACCTCACGAGCATTCGCACACACACAAATCTAAAAAATACTGGATTTCGACATTTCGGCTTTTCGGCTTTTGCCGATCTAGACTAAGAAAGAGGGTGTTAGTTACACACCTGTTTGCGACGATATGCTGACGAGATCCACACACGAACCCCCTACAATTGGATTACTAACACGTTAATCTAACTATTCAAATACAAACTACGTATTAACCCCTTACAATATTCGACCAACCACACCTACAGGTCATAGTAAGCTTATAAGAAATCAATAAGCAACTCATTAACAAATTTTTGTCAATGTTTACCACATAATCATAATTTCACTGCAAGCTGTCTTCCTGAGCAACAGTCACTAAATCATTTATAACTGGAGCTACGAAACTCCAAATCAAGTGCCGTTAATTTACCCTGAAAATAGACTCATATATCTTCTATCCATAAAATTTTTAGAATTTTTGGTTTAGCCAATCAATACCAGATTTTTCTCAAAGTTTCCCATGTTTCACTGTTTGACTAATCTGACCACTCTTCATTACGAATCAAATTTTCTCATTGTACAGAATTCAAAATATGTTCTCGTTTATTTCATTTGCAACTAGACTCATTAAGATTTAATTACATAATTTATTCAGCTTCTAATTCATCGCCCACAATTTATGGTGATTTTCCAAAGTCACGTTACTGCTGCTGTCCCAAGCAGATTTATTACCAAATCACTCTTTCACACACCTATCTTGCATGCATGTTATTTAAACATGTATATCACCAATCAATCATCACATATCTATGATTTTTACTTAAGCATAATCTCCATTTCATCATTTTAAAGCACAACATGTTAGCCGATTTTCCCCTTTAGCATCTAAGGCACATGCATGATCATTTGTTTGGCTCAACTTCACCTATCTTCCATTTTTCATCAAAAGAACATGAAACAACAACCATTTCCTTCATTTTAATTCATGACCAAATGCTCACAACACACCCAAAAACCAAAATATGCTTCAAGAGTTAAGGTAGAATTAAGAAGAACTCATGAACATCAAGATAGAAGCAAACTACCATGAACTTACCTTTAATTTTCTTCCCTGAGTGACCGAACATTCAAGAGCTTTCTCCTCTCCTTTCTCTTCTCTAACTTTCGGCTATGATGAACAAAGATGGACAAAACTTTGTTCTTTTCACCCCTTTTTCTTTTAATAAAATTTCATATTTCATCCATTTAATTCTTTAATACAAAAGGCATGAAATGCCCATCATAGAACATTTACCTAACCCGTTATCATGGAACATTTACCTAACCCATTATCAATTTTTATCAATTTGTACCATAAATTATGGATATCAAGTGCACATATTGTCTTAAACAACATGATGGCCGGCCACTTCATGTAAAATGGGAGGTTTGTCATGCAAATCCTCCTATTTGGCTCTCCTATTTGTTTGGCCACTTTAATTTAGCATATAGCATTTTCAAACATTTTCACATAGGTCCTATTTCATAATTTCACCCCCTTTTTCTTATGGAACAAAAATTAACTAAAATTGTTAGGTTCGATCTTAAGCTTGGGCCTTCTAGAGGCCCACTAACATAATTAAACCTATGCCACCATTCACAGAATTCCCGAAAATTGGGGCGTTAGAACTCTACCCCCTTAAAGAAATTTCGGGCTCAAAATTTACCTGATCCAAATAGTTGAGGGTATTGTTGACACATAGTCTCTTCTGATTCCCAAGTAGCTTCTTCCCTTCCATGATTACACCACAGTACTTTTACCAACGGAACTGACTTCCTTCTTAGAACTTTAACCTCTCGATCTAAAATTTGTATGGGTTCTTCTTCAAACGTCAAATCAGTCCTTACTTCAATCTCCTCCACTGGCACAACATGTGAGGGATCCGATCGATATCGTCTTAACATAGACACATGAAAAACGTCATGGATTCTGTCTAACTCTGGTGGTAACTCTAACTGATACGCTACTGGCCCTACCCGCTTAAGAACTCGATAAGGCCCTATAAACCGCAGACTTAATTTTCCTTTCTTGTCGAATCTCAAGATCTTCTTCCAAGGTGAAACCTTTAAGAAAACCATATCCCCAACCGCGAACTCTATCTCTTTGCGTTTTAGGTCCACATACGACTTCTTTCTATCAGATGCCTCCTTTAATCGATCTCTTATCAACTTAACCTTACTTTCAGTATCTGCAACCAACTCCAGTCCAAGCACTTGTCGTTCACCCAACTCTGTCCAACACGTAGGCGTACAACATCTCCGCCCATAAAGTGCCTCATATGGAGCCATCTGAATACTTGCTTGGTAGTTGTTATTGTATGCAAACTCCGCCAATAGTAAGTAGTCCTCCCAACTCCCACGAAAATCGATGATACAACCCCTTAACATATCCTCCAAAATCTGAATAACCCTCTCCGACTGTCCATCTGTCTGTGGGTGAAAGGCAGTACTGAAATCCAATCGTGTACCCAATGCCTCCTGTAACTTCTTCCAGAACCGAGATGTAAACCTAGGGTCTCGGTCGGAAATAATCGACACTGGCACTCCATGTAGTCGCACTATCTCTGCCACATACAACCTAGCCAACTTTTGCAGGGAGTAATCAGTACGAACTGGTATGAAATGGGCAGATTTTGTTAACCTATCCACCACTACCCACACAGAATCTTTCTTGGTGGGTGTCAAAGGTAGCCCACTCACAAAGTCCATAGTGACTCTCTCCCTCTTCCACAATGGAATTTTCATCAGTTGCAGTAATCCAGAAGGAAATTGATGTTCAGCTTTCACTTGCTGGCATGTCAGACATTTCCCCACGAACTCCGTTACTTCTCGTTTAAGCCCAGGCCACTAGTATAGTTCTCGCAAGTCGTGATACAACTTATTCCCTCCAGGATGCATGGCGTAAAGTCCCCCATGAGCTTCCTTCAATATTGACTGTCTCAAGTCAGAGTCCTTCGGAATACAAATTCTTCCTCGGAAGCATAAAACTCCTTCAGTATTCAGTCCAAAATCCTCATTCTCACCTTTCTCAACTTACTGAAACTGAAGAAACAACGAGTTATCCTTCAACTGTTTTTCTTTAATCTGCTCAGTCCAAATAGGCCTCACTTGCAATTCTGCTAACAGACTTCCATCATCAAACAGACTCAAACGTGCAAACAAGGCTCTCAAATCAGAAACAACCCTTCGACTCAACGCATCAGCCACCACGTTAGCCTTACCTGGGTGGTACTCAATCGAACAGTCGTAATCCTTAAGCAACTCTACCCATCTTCGTTGCCTAAGGTTTAACTCCTTTTAACAGATACTTTAGGCTCTTATGGTCCGTGTATATGATACACTTTTCTCCATATAAGTAATGTCTCCAGATTTTCAACGCGAAGATCACTGCTGCTAGCTCTAAGTCGTGTGTAGGGTAGTTCGCTTCATGAGACTTAAGCTACCGCGAAGCATAAGCGACCACCTTACCCTCTTGCATCAGTACACATCCTAACCCCACATGTGACGCATCGCTGTACACAGTGAAGTCCTTCCCAGACTCCGGTTGAATCAATACTGGTGCTTCAATCAATACCTTTTTCAAATGGTCAAAATTTTTTTGCTGACTCTCAGTCCAGACAAATGCTACCCTTCTTAACAGTTTCATCAATGGTGCAGCAATCAGAGAAAATCCTTCTACGAACCTTTGGTAATAGCCTGCCAAACCCAGAAAACTCTGAATTTCTGATATTGATTTTGGTGGCTTCCATCCCAGAACTGCCTCAACTTTTCGAGGATCCATTCTAATTCCTTCAGCAGAAACCACATGACCTAGAAAAGCCACTTCTCGCAACCAAAATTCACACTTACTAAACTTTGCATACAGTTCCTTCTCTCTCAGCACTTGCAGCACAATACGTAGATGCTCCTCATGTTTCTCCTCGGTTTCTAAGTATACCAGAATATCATCGATGAAAACTACCACGAATCGGTCCAAGTAAGGTTGGAACACTCGATACATCAGATCCATGAAAGCGGCAGGTGCGTTCGTCAACCCAAACGGCATAACCAGGAACTCGTAATGACCATATCGAGTCCTGAATGCTGTCTTATGAATATCCACTTCCTTTACCCTTAACTGATGGTATCTAGATCGAAGGTCAATCTTGGAAAATACCGAAGCTCCTCTAAGTTGGTCAAATAAATCATCAATCTTTGGCAATGGGTATTTTTTCTTTATCGTCGATTTGTTCAACTGGCAGTAATCGATGCACATGCACATTGTCCCGTCCTTTTTCTTCACAAATAGCACCGGTGCTCCCCATGGAGACACGCTTGGCCTAATGAAGTCCCTATCCAACAACTCTTGAATTTGAGCCTTTAACTCCACTAACTCCTTCGGTGCCATCCTATACGGTGCGATGGAAACAGGCGTCGTTCCAGGCAACAAATCTATTCCAAACTCAACTTCTCGGTTCGGAGGCAATCTTGGAAGCTCCTCCGGAAAACATCTTGGAACTCCTTTACGGTTCTAACCTTATCCACTATCAGTCCCTCCTCTTCTGACTGACTTACAAATGCCAAATAGACCTCACAACCTTTCCAAATCTACTTTTCGGCTCTTAATGCCGACACTACATTGGACAAATAATCCCTTCGCTCACCTATCACCATAACCTTCTCATCCTTTGTGGTCCTTAACACCATTCGTTTAGCAACACAATCCAGAGTCGCTTTATGATTAGCAAGCCAGTCCATTCCCAAAATGAGATCAAACTCTCCGAACGGTAACTCCATCAGATCTCCAGGGAAAATCTTACCTTGAGTTTCTAGGGGCACATCCCTATACAGTTTGTCTACCCTAACCGAGTGACCCAAAGGACTTAGTATAGATACCCCACTCACAATCTCCTCAGAGTAGTCCAAGTTGTCTATAATCCGTTCTGTGGCCTTCAACCAATATTCTGCCACATTCGGGGCTATACCAGACACGCCCCTAAAGATCTCCGCTCCGTTAGCCTGAAGTCGCTCAAAAATGGTCCCCCTATTCATGGGCCCGATATTAGCTCCGGCCACGCTTTCCAAAACTCTTAACATGGCCTAGGACAGAGCGTCATCCCCCGCGGCCCGATCATACGGCCCATTCTCATCCACTGGTGGTAGTCGTGCTACTCCAGCGGGTATGTGTTCAGAAGACGAAGATCCAACTTGAGTACTACCTCGGCCTCGACCACGGCCTCGACCACAGCCTCTTCCCCGAGTAGCTCTCGTACTCATATCGATTTATCTGGTTACAAATTTTATGCAGTTAGTTTACTGTTTCCACTGTTTATTACAGAATATCTTATGAACAGATAAGGTTTCAGAGTTGTTCTCGCATAACCACAGTTTAGCTACTGTCTCAGTTTCCTAGGGCTTAGTTTACCCTACAGTCTCAGTTTCATAGCCTTTACGCTATATTATCTATAGTACTATCTCTAAGGTTTAGTACTAACTACAGTACAGTTCAGTATATAAAACAGAATAGTACATACAACCTTGGTGCCGGGATTCAGTGTGCAACCTCATCAGTTTTCAGATAAACTCAAAAGATTTAGGCTTTTTGAAATCCATTTTCCAAACATTTGTGTTAAAAAAAATAAGTTCGGAGATTATCTCCTTTAAACAGGAAATTTTCAAAAGTCAGGTTTTGCCAAAAATACCCTCTTTTTTTTGGCATAAAGTTTTGAAAACTCTTTTTGGACACTATCCAGGACTGAGTTGTTGCAACTGGGATCTGATACCACTAAATATAGCATCCCAAACCAGGCCCAGACGTTAAGGCCGAATCCAACGTACCACTTTGAAGTCAAAAACCCGTGTTCCCTTTCAGTGTTTTAAAAGCCGACTTTTGTTAAACTAACTAAGTGAATGGAAGCTGGGTACCAGGTAGGTATCCATAACAGAGGAGGTGAGCCATGAAGGCTGCTTAAGTACCAAGCTCTCCGATTGAATCCAATCCTAGACATGCCCACATCCATTGCCACACTTGGTTATAACAAGTTGAAATTTCTTTGAGTGGTTATCTTTGGTAAATTGAATATTCGTGACATCGTGTTATTTAAAAAAAAACAAGTATCGTTTTGAAATCGTGCCCTAAGTCTAGCCCATTTGAATTATTATCCATCAATTTAAAGTTGTTTAAAATAATATAATCCCAGAAAATCAAAGAAGAAAATAAAGTTAAAATGACCTTATTACAACCCAAAAATTAAATAGTAATTAAAAATAACTTAAGAAAACCAGTCTCTTTTTCAAACCCAAAAGTATTCACCATGGCCACTCTGAATCCCCTCCGGCTCCAAGTCACCCACATCAAGGCTCACCTGCAAGGTTAAAGAAGGGGTGAGTTTGGGGAAACTCAGTGTGTAAGGAAAACCCATTCAAAGCCCAAGTCAGCTCAAGCCCATTGGGCCTAAGCCCATTCAGGTAACAGTGATACTGGGCTAGAGCCCTTTTCAGATTACAATAAACTGGGCCTTAGCCCCTTATTCAGATAACAGTATGGCCCATAGGCCCATTTCAAAATACATGCAACATCAATAACATATACAAGCCCATTTGGGGAGACTACTCAACCCACCAACCACTACACTCCACCCGTACCAGTCATACACTCCATGTGGGGAATAGCTCAACCCACACAGCCCAACACTCCACAGTTGCAGCCTTGCTGCTCAGTTAACAGTGAATTGAGGCAAAGCCTCCAGTACGTGGACAAGCCACTTCCAGTACTTCCTCTGTCAATATCCCAGTCCCATGCATCAGATAATAACAACATGGCATGCAGTAAATAACAACAGTCAAACATGCATTTAGGTCAATTTAACCCTAGGGGTATTTCGATAATTTATCTCCTAGGGGTAAAATTGTAAATTTTCCACTTTTAAAGGTATTTCAGTAATTTATCTATTTTAGGGTTTTTCATGCATATTCCTACCTTTCACGTACTAACAGAATCACTACCGAGGGTTCTTACCGAATTGGGCCCGTTGGCCCATCATTCCAATTTTGGCCCATTAAGCCCAAAAATATCGAGGGCACAGAAATCATGCACTTTGTAGTCCAAACATTGCAGCTTACCAAAAACATTAATCGATTTACCTCACGAGCATTTGCACACTCACTAATCTACAAAATACTAATTTTCGGCATTTCGGCATTTCGGCTTTTGCCGATCTAGACTAAGAAAGAGGGTGTTAGTTACACACCTGTTTGCGACGATATGCTGACGAGATCCACACGCGAACCGCCTACAATTGGATTACTAACATGTTAATCTAACTATTCAAATACAAACTACGTATTAACCCCTTACAATATTCGGCCAACCACACCTACAGGTCATAGTAAGCTTATAAGAAATCAATAAGCAACTCATTAACAAATTTTTGTCAATGTTTACCACATAATCATAATTTCACTACAAGCTGTCTTCCTGAGCAACAGTCACTAAATCATTTATAACTGGAGCTACGAAACTCCAAATCAAGTTTCGTTAATTTACCCTGAAAATAGACTCATATATCTTCTATCCATAAAATTTTCAGAATTTTTGGTTTAGCCAATCAATACCAGATTTTTCTCAAAGTTTCCCATGTTTCACTGTTTGACTAATCTGACCACTCTTCATTACGAATCAAATTTCTCATTGTACAGAATTCAAAATATGTTCTCATTTATTTCATTTGTAACTAGACTCATTAAGATTTAATTACATAATTTATTAAGCTTCTAATCATCTCCCACAATTTATGGCGATTTTCCAAAGTCACGTTACTGCTGCTGTCCCAAGCAGATTTATTACCAAATCACTCTTTCACACACCTATCTTGCATGCATGTTATTTAAACATGTATATCACCAATCAATCATCACATATCTATGATTTTTACTTAAGCATAATCTCCATTTCATCATTTTAAAGCACAACATGTTAGCCGATTTTTCCCTTTAGCATCTAAGGCACATGCATGATCATTTGTTTGGCTCAACTTCACCTATCTTCCATTTTTCATCAAAAGAACATGAAACAACAACCATTTCCTTCATTTTAATTCATGACCAAATGCTCACAACACATCCAAAAACCAAAATATGCTTCAAGAGTTAAGGTAGAATTAAAAAGAACTCATGAACATCAAGATAGAAGCAAACTACCATGAACTTACCTTCAATTTTCTTCCCCAAGTGACCGAACATTCAAGAGCTTTCTCCTCTCCTTTCTCTTCTCTAACTTTCGGCTATGATGAACAAAGATGGACAAAACTTTGTTCTTTTCACCCCTTTTTCTTTTAATAAAATTTCATATTTCATCCATTTAATTCTTTAATACAAAAGACATGAAATGCCCATCATGGAACATTTACATAACCCATTATCATGGAACATTTACCTAACCCATTATCAATTTTTATCAATTTGTACCATAAATTATGGATATCAAGTGCACAGATTGTCTTCAACAACATGATGGCCGGCCACTTCATGTAAAATGGGAGGTTTGTCATGCAAATCCTCCTATTTTGCACTCCTATTTGTTTGGCCACTTTAATTTAGCATATAGCATTTTCAAACATTTTCACATAGGTCCTATTTCATAATTTCACCCCCTTTTTCTTATGGAACAAAAATTAACTAAAATTTCTGGGTTCCATCTTAAGCTTGGGCCTTCTAGAGGCCTACTAACATAATTAAACCTATGCCAACATTTACAGAATTCCCAAAAATTGGGGCGTTACATGGTATAATACAGAGTTCATGATAACTGAATTAGTCAAAGAATGATTATCGAGTTGTAAATATGCATATGTGTAACGGTTGTAGTTGAATAAATTAGGAAGATCTCTTTTGAGTATTCTATTTATATATATTAATTCATCATCTGTGGCTCATGTGAATGTCCGTTTTCTAAAAAAAATATCATTGTATGAGTATACGAGCTGAATTTGTATGTTAGATGAAAGCATTATGAGTTTGTTTGAATTATAATCGACATTAGATGAAAGCATTATGAGTTTGTTTGAATTATAATCGACATTTTCTTATTTCTCTGAGACTCCATTCTATTATGTTGGGGTAAAGATGAGGGTAAAAAAAATTTATGTGAGGTTGTTCTTTTGTCTCTTTTGGATGTTGATATGACTTACGTGTATATATGGAAAGCATGATATCCCTGTTACAATGGAATTCCAGAGCGTGTAAATAGCGGTTTCCTTCTGGTTTTCTCTGGAAAATTACCCTGATCTTTATAATTATTTTCGTATGAGTTACGTTCTTGGATTTTTGTTATGACGTCGTATTTGGGTTTTCTTATCTTCTTTATTGTGTGGATTATTTGAAAGGATTCATCTTTAAAGTGTATTTTTTGATCTATGGTGAATATGTTTATTATGATAGTATTTTTGGATTTGATAATAAGAATGTGGATTTGGTAACTGAATTTCTCTGATTCTTGTGTAAGTAATAGTCATTGGCGAAGGTATGTATATTAAAAGATCGAGCTTGAATTGCATAGTGCTTTTATTTTCCCGGATGAGTATGACTAAGGTGAGGAAGTTAATCGGTTCTTTGTTTCTCTGAGCTATTATGTTGCAAGATTTTTGCTTTGCATTTTAAGAGAAATTTGAAAGATTTTGTGTTTGAGTTGCTTTATCAGCATGAAGAGAAGGGTATTTTGGTATGTAGTTATCCAACAGTTGAGATCAACACAATTGTTTTATCAGAGTGAACTGGTCAATTGAAGTATGAATTGAGTTACGTGTATTTAAAGTATCCTCAGGTATGGTAATGAATTTTGTGCAGTCACGAGTATGTAGACGGATAGTCTGGATGAACAGAATTATATTCTAGAAAGTATGATTCAGAGATATGCTTATTGGACTGTTCTAATTGAGTGATGTTATTACGAGTTAAGCTGTTCTGATTGATAAAGCTATCACATTTGCGAAAGCTGGAATAGTCTGTGGCATGTTAGCAAGGTTGAAAACGATTGAGAGTATTGCTAACCGAAGCTTTAGTTCTGAGTTTAGTTTGAATTGAGTAAATAATTTATGAATTTCAGTGATGTACTATTGAACAGATTGGAATAAGCTTTAATACGAGAATGTAAAGAAACAGTTTGTCCTTTCAGACAGCTAAAGTCACAATAAAAGAGAACTGTTCGATTATCGATTTAAATACGTCACTTTTATATCTGTGGTGTGAATTTGATGACATCACATGTTTGACAGAAAATGTCATATGCTTCATGAATCCTAATGGGTTAAAGTATTTAATGTTACCGACAAATATTTGAAATTAAGACAGCGTCAATGACTTGAGATATAGAAAGATTCCAAGTGGTTATTGATTAATCTCTAAGAGAGCAGACATAGTTACAGATGCAGAATGGAAAAATCTTTACTTATTTTTTGCGAGTGGTTACTCGAGTGATCTTATTTGATGATGGTTTGATGTTAGTTATATATATATAAGGTTAAATTTATGTTTCCTTTGCTAGTTTGAAAAGCTCAGAAAGGTGTTAGTGAATTGCAAGCTAAACGGGTACAGTGTGAACTGACTTTCGATTCCAAATTTCAGAAGTTTTTGTATGAGGCTCAGTAGTAGCTTGTCTGTTATCCGAGAGTAATAAAATGTACAGTTATATGAAGTAAATGTTCTGATGTATGGATATGAAACCCGATATTTCTTATTCTGGGTTCAGATGTTGATTTGTCAACAGGTTAAATTCGAAGATCAAGTGTATTCAGGTCTAATATAGTCAGTGATGGTATGGGTGTGATAAAGAGATAGTGTCATTATAGACTTCGTATTGAGGTTGTTATTATCACTATAAAGGAGATGTTATTCGTATTGTGGTTAATTGTTTGACCAAAAATCTACATGATTGTTTCAGTATATACAAAGTTCCTATTTAACAGATCAACTGAGCTATACGTTCTAAGTAAGTAATTCAAAATTTTGACAAGATGCTCCGGCAGTGTGTGTTAAAGTTCTAAGGATCTGGGAAAAAGATATGCGAGGCTGAAATCGATTTGTGACCCTGAGAAGTTAGTGAAAGTGATTCAAGATTTGGAAGCAACTGCTTCTGGTATGATTTTCGAGGACTAAAGTCCCTAAAGGGGGGAGAGTTGTAACAACCTATTTTTGGGGTTAATCATAATAGTAGTTTCGAGTCCATAATCTAAAGTTAAAATATTTATTTTATTATTTTAATAAAGTCTACGGTATGATATTAGAGATGTGTGAAAGTTTCGTAAAGAAATTTTACCGTTTGAGTGGTTAATTCGGTAAAAAGGGCCTAATCGCGTAAAAAAAGAGTTGATAGTTAAATGTGAGAATGTTTAATTGAATTTGTCTTTATAATATGATGCATTTATAATGTACTTAGACCATTATAAGGGTTAGTGGAATTCATGGCTTGGCAAATTGGTAAATAGAATAAGTTTTAAAGGTTGGTTAGGTAAATTGAATAATAATAGTTTAAATAAATAAAACAAATACAAAAGTATGGTCATATTGCTTCATTATTTCCAAATAAGCAAAGAAAGAATAGGAGAAAAGAGTTTTAAGGGTTCGCCACATTTGGGACTTGTTTAGGTAAGTTTTAAGCTCGATTTTCGATAATCTTTACATTTTTGAGATTGTTGCTTCGTGTTTTACAAAACCAATGCTTAAATTTTAGAATTTGATGATGATTTCATGAGATGCCATTGTTGATTTTGTGAGCTTTGTGATGATAAATGGTGAAATATGAAAGCTTGATGATAGATAAATATATTTTGTATTAGGATTTTTGATGAATTTGAATATTTTGGGCTAATTTGTGAAAATGAGAAATTGAGGGACTAAAATGTGAAATAAATTGTATGTATGAGCTTATAAGGACTAGAGGAAAATTCGTCCAAGCATGAGTGTGGTCAAATTTTGAATATTTTGTGTTTTGTGAAATAGGGACTAAATTGTGAAAAATGTGAAATGTCAGGGGAAAAGTGTAATTAGCCCATTTATGTGTTTTTAGATGAATTTGATTGAGTATATGATTAAATAAGTTGAATTTTTATTGAATTAGATCAAGAAATGAGAAAATCAGATTTGGATCGGGGAAAGTCGAAAATTATCGAATAGTCGTTCTGGTCATTTTGTATCCGTATAAGGTAAGTTCATAAGTAATTAAATGTTATTAAATTGAAATGTATCTGCATTATATATATATGCTGAATTAAGTTGTAAAAGAATATAAATGTGAAGTTGAAGTATGTAAAATATGAACTGAATTTGAGGCACTAAGTATGCCATAAATGAAATAGCTACGGCTATTAAAATGGCACTGAGTGTGCGAGATTATAACAGCATTGGCTGAGTAAATGACACTATGTGCGCGATACCGATATGAGTTTTGTTTAATGTAATGCCACTAAGTGTGCGATATAATTATAGCTTCGGCTAATAAATTGGCACTAAGTTTGCGAGTTCGTAAAATGTTCATTGATGATCGAATGAATTGGTGCTTCGAGCATTAAAGTGATAAAGGTGATAGGTAAGAACGTAATGGTACAGGTATGTACAGAATCTATGTGATTGATGATGTTAAATATGTAGTAGATGAAAAATTATGCAATGAAAGCGAGTATGATTATGATTAGTAAATATATGATCTATGTGAAAACGAGATGTGGATACTAGTAAGTTATCTATGATCAAATGAATTATATGAGAAAGGTAGAATTGTGAATGTGATTTGCCATATATGATTCAGGTATATAAAATTCTGATATGATATGTAAGCATGATTCAAATGATGATATGTGAAATATATGAAAGGAACGATGTATTATAAATGTGCTTGTTATATAAAATTGTGGTCCTATGTTTTGGACACGAGAATTATGAAAAAAAAATGGAATATGGTTATTCGGGTTTTAAAATGCATAAAAAGGAATTTATATATTTTTATGCATGAAATGAAATAAATGACTATGTTTTGGTTGGTTATGTAACGAAATTACTTAATGTGGCGATGTTGGATTATATAGAAAAGTGATTGAATATGTGTACGAAGTTAACTAAATTTTGACTTAATCAAGTTGAACTATATTCATGATTTTGTGAAGATTTAATTGCTTATGATTTACTAAGCTCTCGAAGCTTACTCTGTGTGTTTTTCCTTTGTTTATAGAGTTTCAGAGACTTGCTCGGGTTGGAAGTCGCAGAAGATCTCATCACACTATTCGGTTATCGTTTCGGTAAATAAAAGGTTTGAGTTTGTGGTTAAGTGGCATGTATAGGCTAGAGTTATGTCAATATAAATGTAATTTATATATAGCCATGCGATATGGCTTGGTTTTGGTGCTTGTAGGTTTGACCCAATTGGGGTGGCAAATTGGCTATTCAAATGACCTATTTTTGTCCACACGGGTAGAGACACGGGCGTGTGTCTCAGCCGTGTGGACACATGGCCACGTTACACAGCCGTGTGTCCCTTGGGGTACCCTACGAATTAAAGTCAGTATACCCTCTAGTTTTGGCAAGGCCAAGCACACGGCCTATTCACACGGGCGTGTGACCTGTAAACCTTGGAAAAATGTTAAGCTTTCAAAATTTTTTATATGTGTTCGATTTAGTCCCGACCCCTTTCTAATACATGTTTAAGGCCTCAATGACCTATACATGGGACTTCATATTGATGTTTGATCTATGATGTTTTGATGTTTACGAAATGATTGTGAATGTTCAGTATTCTCCGGTAATGCCTCATAATCCGATTCCGGCGACGGATATGAGTTAGGGGTGTTACGTTACCCTTTTACGATTTAGTCCTTTTTACTTAATTAACCAATCAAACTTCAAAATTTCTTAACAAAACTTTAATACGACCTTAATAACAATCCATAATTATTTAATAAAATATTTATGACTCGTTGTATAGAAACGAGGTCCCGATACCTCATTTTTTAAAATCACTTGACTTTAGGGTATTGCCACTTGAATCTAGTTATTCTTCCATTTAACATAAATCATTAAATCAAATTTTATTATTACACCATATATTACTCGTAAATATTAAATAATAATATTTGCAAACTCACACATCAGATTTGTGGTCCCGAAGCCACTGTTCCGACACCACAGAGAAATGGATTGTTACACTTCTTTTTAGCTTAATTCGTGCTTTGCATGTTTAAATTAAACTTAGGGAATTTTGTATCTAGATTCATGAGTAGATAAATCCCATAAGGAGATTAATAATCGAAGGTAGAATTAATTAATTGAAAAATTAGGGTTTGCCTTAGAATTAGCTTGATTAAATTATGTATGGTTAAACCTTAGGATTGATGAACCTAGGAAGTAATTTAGGTAAATGAGGTTGAGAGATTAGTTTACCAAGACCTCTTAATTTAACCCAGTTTAAATTGCGAGATCAAGAAATAAGTGATTTTTGTTGATTAATTAATTAGTTAGAGGCTGAGAGGTAATAACTGGATAATTATTAGTTAGTTCAATTAAACCCGAGTTTTGAAGTTAATTATGAACACTGACGTGAGTAAGTCTTCTGTTTGTTATTTAAGTTAATTTCGATTTCCAATTTATTTTTATTAGTCTTATGTTATTCTTGTTATTGAATTTTATTTTTGCTTATCGTACTATAATTTTAGATTAGCATTGTTTAGCTCTGCTAGTGTAGAAAGAAATTGTAGTTTAATTCAACCTCATTTGGGTACGATCCTCAGAATACTTCCCGAAGTGTTTTGTTGTAGACAAAGCTATAATACTGGAAACATGAAAATATCCACACTTTTTCATGCCCTTTTTATCTCAAATTCATGCAGTTTCGGCAAAATTCTTGTTGAAAGATATTTAATTATTATAAAATAATTAAATTGTACTTAAATTATTAACATGTTGAATTTTACTTAATTTTATCATAAATTTTGATTAATTTTGATCGTTTTTGACAGATTCGCACAAAGGGCAAAAAATAGCTCGGCAGACACTATTAGAAGTACAAAATCGAAAGACAATTTTGAAGCATCAAGAAGAATTAATTTGTCATCCTAAGACGGTCCAAATTATGTGTATGGATTCATAATATAATTAATTTTAATTTTAATCTAATTTAATTTGGGTTAAATAAATTATTATTAATTAATGATGAAAAGTGGCCCGGTTGAGCTTGTAACGTCCCAAACCCAGCCTAGACGTTATGGCCGAATCTGGCGAAGTCACATGAGAATGTATTTAAAACTGTGTTTACCCAAAAACTGTTTCAATTACCACCTTTTACTTAACTCAGATAACATATATTGATTAATTTGCTTGAAAATATTTCTTAGTTCGCGGAAGCTTAAAAAGAAAATAAAGTTGCAGTTCCAAAATCCATAAATAGTGTTTCAAAATTCCAAACCTAAACCAAACAGTCTGAAACCAGAAATTACATAATTACTCCCAACTATAGAAATTAAAATAATAAAAACATTAAAAACCTTTAAAACCAACGTGTATGTAGCAGTGGTCACCGTCTAGCCCTTCTGCTGCACCGATCCACTTGCTGCTGGGGATTAACAGAGAAACAAAATAAAGGGTGAGTTTTCGCAAACTCAGTGTGTACATCCCCACAGTAAAGCATGCTTGTAAACGGATAGCAGTCAAACAGTCATAATCGAGCCTGAGCTCTTAACAGGAACAGTGTAGGCCTTAGCCCACTTAGATCAGTATCAAATACATTCGAGCCTTAGCCCATACAGACATACATGCATATCAATTAGAACAGTAATGCCCACCAACCTTGCACACCATCTCCGTCTAACCCAACACACCATGTGGGGATAAAATTGACCCACCCATCCCTACACACCAAGTATGGGGATAAAATCAACCCATCCAACCCTACACACCAAATGGTACCGTATACGGCACATATCAGATATATGTAGCATAGCTGCCAGATGATAGGCTAATAGCCTTTCAGTCTTCCTTCTCTTCAACAACATGCCCAACCCAATGCAATGCAACATAAGTAATAAGACATGCTCATGTGCAGATATCAAATCATAACATCATCATCAAATCAGAACAGATACACATGCTTTAGTTATCATGTTTTTACATACATCTTAGTATCAAATATAGGGGTCTAAGTAACGCTTACCAACCCTACAATCAGGTCACAGTCGACTCGGGTGACCCATGCAACCTTGCAGAACATTTCAAACAAATCGGGCTCACACGCCCGTGTGTCCTGCCTGTGTGGGTCCACACGCCCGTGTGGCTCACATAGCCCGGATTGGCCTTACCCGTATGGATCACACGGCCTGGCCCAAGATCCCACTCGCCCGTGTGGTTCACACGTGTGGCCCACACGGCCCAATTGGTTAAGCCCTTGCCTCGCACACGGCCTCGCCATCCTCACATGCCCGTGTCTGTCGTGCCCATGTAGGGCGCGCACGGCTTACTTCATTAACCACACGGCCGTGTCTCACCACATGGCCTCCACACGGGTAGTCCACATGCCAGTGTGGCGTCGACAGTAGCTTTGTTGATTTTCACCGAAACATGGTTTCAGATCGATTGGAGTACACACCTGGTTTTGATTGAAGCCTGCACAATCCCGAACACTTCAGAACCTATATTCCACAATGTCATGACCCATTTCACTCACTTGAACAATTTTTATTGAAACTAAACGCGGTATTCCGCCCTAAAATTGTTAAATTTCTTACCTCGAGCGAAAACCAGCAAATACAACACGCTTAATTCGTTGTTCAAGAATGAAGAACAGCCCCTTGATCAGTACCTAAACACCCAAAGAAAATTCCCCCTTAATCTCTTAATCAAACGATGTTTACAAACGACAGGCAGGAACTTACCAATGAGGAGAACGTCAATGACTTGCAGAAGCCCATTAATATGAAATCAAAAAAAATAGGAGGAAGGCAAGGGAAATTACGGCAGAAAGAAAAGAAAAAGAACGTGGAGAGGGGAAATATAACAGAGAATTTTGGCAGAGAGAGTTCTTTTGGGGAAACTACTCAGAAAAATTTGTTAAACCCTACCATTTCAGTGTTTTAGCTCACCTCAAATTCTATCCCAGCCTTAGTGGCAAAAATAATGCCTAAGCCAGGATTCGAACACAAGATTCTAGCATAAACCCTTGCCACTTAACCACCAGACCAGCAGGCCCATTCTGTTAAGTTTTTACCAATAAATTCTTATAAGCCCACTAACCAAAAGCCAGGCTTTATTTAAATAAAAAAATGAAAACCAAAATTTTGCCCAAGTTGAGACTTGAACTTGAGAGTTCCCTAACACACCCCCAAAGCACTTATACACAAAACCAGACATATATTATACAAATTCATGAAAAAACATATTCAGATATTTTCCTATGCTACAATTTCACAAAAGCCGAAATTATAGAAATTTAGGGTGTTGCAACTCTACCCCGTTAAAGAAAATTCGTCCTCGAATTTTACTTGGTCAGAAAAGGTGAGGATACTGCTGACGCATTGAATCCTCTGGCTCCCAAGTAGCCTCCTTAGTGCTATGATTCTGCCATAGCACCTTCACTAAGGGAATAGACTTCCTATGCAGAAATTTGACGTCGCGATCCAAAATTTGAACTGGCTCCTCCTTGAACGTCAGACCTGGTCTAACCTCAATTTCCTCCATAGGTACAATATGCATGGGATCAGAGCAGTAATGTCTCAACATCGAGACATGAAAAACATCGTGAATACGATCTAACTCTGGAGGTAACTCCCACTGATATGCAACTGGCCCAACTCGCTTCAGAATCTGGTATGGCCCAATAAACCGAGGACTCAACTTACCCTTGCGTCCGAACCTCAAAACCTTCTTCCATGGCGAAACTTTAAGGAAGACCAAGTCCCCTACAGAATACTCAATGTCCTTCCTATTCAGATCAGCATAAGACTTCTGTCTATTAGAAGTCGCTTTTAGACGCTCTCGAATCAACCAGACCTTATCCTCGGCCTCTGAAATCAATTCCGGACCCAGAACACGTCACTCACCCAACTTAGTCCAGCACAAAGGGGTGTGACACTTACGACCATAAAGTGCCTCATAAGGTGCCATCTGAATACTAGACCGATAGCTGTTATTGTAAGCAAACTCTACCAAAGGCAAGTACTCCTCTCAACTACCTCGGAAATCCATAAGACAGCCCCTCAACATATCCTCCAGTATCTGAATTACCTTCTCCGACTGACCATCTGCCTGATGATGGAATGCAGTACTAAAATCAAGTCATGAACCCAAAGCCTCATGAAGCTTCTGCCAAAATCGAGAAGTAAACCAAGGATCCCTATTGGAGATAATCGACACTGGAACCCCATGTAGTCTTACTATCTCTGAGATGTAAAGTTTAGCCAACTTCTGTAAAAGGGAAGTCTATCCTAACAGGAATGAAGTGTGCAGACTTGGTCAATCGATCTACGACAACCCAAACAAAATCCTTCTTCGTGGGTTTCAAGGGCAACCCACAACGAAATCCATCGTCACTTGCTCCCATTTCCATGTCAGTATCTTAACCGGCTATAGCGACCCTGAAGGAAACTGATGCTCAGCCTTAACCTACTGACAAGTCAGGCAACGAGCAACGAAATCGGTCACCTCACGCTTCAACCCTGGCCACCAGTGCAACCCTCGGAGATCTTTATACTTCTTATTTCCACTAGGATGTATAGCGTACGGACTACTATGCACTTCCCTCAAAATAGACAGCCTCGAATCCCCATCATTAGGTACACAGATCCTACCTCGGAAGCACAATACCCCATCATTATTCAGCCCAAAATCTGTAGTAGTCCCAGTCTCAACCTGACGACATCGTATCTCGAGAGTCTTATCCTCTAACTACTTAGCTCTAATCTGCTCAATACATGTCGGCTTCACTTGTAGCTCTGCTAGAAGACTCCCATCGTCATAAAGACTCATTCGAGTGAACAACGCTCTCAAATTAGCTACAGCCCTACGGCTTAATGCATCATCCACCACATTGACCTTTCCAGGGTGATACTATATACTGCAGTTGTAATCCTTAAGCAGCTCAACCCATCGTCGCTGCCTAAGATTCAACTCCTTCTGAGTGAGGAAATACTTGAGGCTTTTGTGATCAGTGTAGATGGTACACTTCTCACCGTACAGATAGCACCTCCAAATCTTTAATGCAAAGACAACTGCAGCCAACTCCAAATCATGCGTCGAATAATTAGCCTCGTGAGTCTTAAGCTGTCGAGACGCATAGGCAACTACCTTACCGTCTTGCATCAAGATGCAACCCAAACCTACATATGACGCATCATTGTAAACCACAAAGTCCCTACAAGGCTCAGGCTATATCAGAACTAGAGCTTGAGTCAAAACTGTCTTGAGTTTCTCAAAGCTCTCCTGCTGTGCGTCAGTCCAAACAAAAGTAACTCCTTTTTGCAGTAACTTAGTCAACGGTACTGCAATCAACGAGAATTCTTTTACGAAGCGTCGGTAATATCCTGCCAGTCCCAGAAAACTGTGGATCTCCGACACATTCTTTAGCTATTTCCAATCCAGCACAGCCTCAATCTTACGAGGATCAACATGAATTCCCCGAGCAGACACCATATGTCCCAAAAAGGTTACCTCCTTAAACCAATATTCACATTTAGAGAACTTCGTGTAAAGCTGTTTCTCACGAAGGATCTGCAGAACAACCCTGAGATGGCCATCGTGTTCGTCTTCAGTCTTAGAATACACCAGAATATCGTCTATAAACACCACAACGAACCGATCCAATTAGGGCTGGAACACACGGTTCATCAGATCCATAAATGTCGTTGGTGCATTAGTTAACCCGAAGGGTATAACTAGAAAATCATAATGTCCATAACGAGTCTTAAATGTCGTCTTATGCACATCAGCCTCCTTGACCTTTAACTGATGATAACCTGATTGCAGGTTGATCTTGGAGAATACAGAAGCCCCTTTAAACTGATCAAATAAATCGTCTATCCTCAAAAGTGGGTATTTATTCTTAACCGTCAACTTATTCAACTGACAGTAATCGATACACATCTTCATCGTACCGTCCTTCTTCTTTACAAACAGAACAGGTGCTCCCCATGGAGACGCACTGGTATGAAAAAACCCACGATCCAATAGCTCCTGTATCTGAGCCGTCAATTCTGCCAGTTCCTTTGGCACCATTCGATAAGGGGCGATAGACATCAGAGCTGTACCAGGAATCAACTCGATACCAAATTATACCTCACGACTCGGAGGCAATCCTGGTAATTCCTCTGGAAAAACATCTGAAAAGTCCCTCACTATATGGATGTCCTTAACTGAAGAGTCCATAGAATTAGAAACACTGATGTAGGCTATAAACGCCTGACATCCTTTCCTCACCAGCTTCTCTGCCACTAACGTAGATATCACATTAGACAAATAATTTCTTCATTCTCCAATTACGATTATCTCACTATCCTCGTCAGTCCTCAGAACAACCCTCTTTTCAGTACAAACCAGACTTACACGATGCTTCACCAACCAGTCCATACCCAAAATTAAGTCGAACTCCCCAAACGGAAGTTCCAGCAAATTGGCCAAAAATATTATCCCTTGGACTTCCAACGGAATGTCTCTAAATAATTTACTAACCCTAATGGACTACCCTAACAGACTTACCACTAAAATCTCAGTAGAAGTGCTCTCATGCAGAATTCCCAACGTCTCAGACACAGAACATGCAACATAGGAATGTGTAGAGCCTATGTCTATCAGTGCAACATAAGGTACATTAAGGATTAAAAACGTACCTGTGATGATGTCAGGAGTATCTCCATCTTCACGATGACGTGTAGTATAGACAAGTACAGGCTGCCTCGCCTTAGTCGGCCCAGCACCTCTGCCTGGTCTCTTTGAACTTAACCCATACCGTTACCACCCCTAGCCTGTCCTCGGCCCCTAGGTGGCAGCTGTACCCCCCATCGGTGGCTATGCAGTTTCAGTCACCAAAGCTTGTATCTAATTAGCCCTCAATGGACAATCTTTAACTCGATGCTCAGTCGACCCACACCTCAAACAAGCCCTAGTAGCTCTCCACACTCGCCCGGATGGCGTTTATTACAAAGTTGACAGATTGCCACCCTAGTAAGTGCAGCAGTAGTCCTAACTCTTGAGGGCCAATCAATCTTGGCCTTTTTCTTAAACCTCATCCCAGCACCAGAAGACTCAGAATCCCTCTCAGCCTTCCCTTTTTCACAGTTTTGGTGCTCAGAGCGCTTCACTTCCTCTGCTATCTTGGCATTCTTGACCAAGACTGAGAAATCCCGCTCCCCTATCAGAACTCGCAAACTGTCTTGAAGACCATCCTCGAATTAAACACAACACTCATACTCTGTCGCCACCATGCCCCTTACATAACGGCTCAGTCTCAGAAATTCAGCCTTATACTCGGACACCAAACGGTCCCCCTGAGTGAGATTCAAGAACTCACGTCGCCTAGCATCAGTGTAGCTAGCTCCCACATACCTACTCTGATAGGTGGCCTTAAAAAAATCCCATGACAATTGATCGGGCTGAGTGCCCTACTTAACAGTCAACCACCACTGGTACGCCTCATCGCGAAGTAGAGACACTGCCCCCTTGAGCTTCTACTCATCAGTTCCAAATCATCCATTATGCGCTTCGTGGCCTCCATCCAGTACTCGACCACATTCGGAGCAACTCCAGCGATGCCCCTAAATATCTCAGCCCCATTCGACCTGAGTCATTCTGTAACTGCCCTACGGCCTCCAGAACTAGTATTGGCACTAGCGACCCTCTCCAGAATTTGCAGCACGGCCTGGGACAGTGCGTCATCCCCAGCTGTACGGTCATGAGAGTCAGCACTAGCCTCAGTAATAGGTGACACCGGTGTCTAGCTGATGTCCAGATTAAGAATCGTATCAGATGCGAAGGACTCAGCCGAATCCCTCTGCAGCCTCTACCTCAGCCTCTAGTACCCCGTCCACAAGTACTATGTGCACTCATTGTAACTATCGAATTAATTTGTATTTAGAAGTTTTATGCACATCAGTTTACTATTTTGATAATTATTAGCAGATATTTTATGCAGAATAGTAGAGTTTCAGAGTCAGTTATCGTGAGCAATAAGCTCACCACGGTTTTCAGTTTACACTACCTAAAGTGTTTCAGTAACGTACTACCTATAGTAGTCTCATAACACATACACAATATTTCAGACAGATACAGACAAAATTTCAGTATAAACATACTTTCAGATAGTATATATCTGAGTTTCAAAGAACTTACAGGATCAGTGCTAGAGGCTCGATGTACTACATTCTCGTTATCAAAATTATTTCAAATCGCTTTGTAAATCATTTTACAAAAACCAAATTTTGAAACCTAAATCCACAGCCGAGTTTTGCAACCTAGCTCTAATACCACTAAATGTAACGCCCCAAACCCGGCCTAGACGTTATGGTCGAATCTAGCGAAGTCACATAAGAATGTATTGAAAATCGTGTTTACCTAAAAACCGTTCCAGTTACTACCTTTTACTTAACTTGGAGAACATATATTGATTAATTTGCTTGAAAACATTTCTTAGTTTGCGGAAGCTTAAGAAAAAATAAAGTTGCAGTTTCAAAATCCATAAATAGTATTTCAAAATTCCGAACCTAAACCAAACAGTCTGAAACCAGAAATTACATAATTACTCTCAACTATAGCAATTAAAATAATAAAAATATTAAAAACCTTTAAAACCAACATTTGAGCCATTCCGCTGCAGCGATCCATCTACTGCTGGGGATTACCTGACAGACAAACAAATAAGAGGTGAGATTTCACAAAATCAGTGTGTACATCCCCACAGTAAAGCATGCACTAAACGGATAGCAGTCAAACAGTCATAATCGAGCCTGAGCTCTTAACAGGAACAGTGTAGGCCTTAGCCCACTCAGAATAGTGTCAGATACATTCGGGCCTTAGCCCATACAGACATACATGCATATCAATCAGAATAGTAATGCCTACCAACCCTGCACACCATCTCCGTCCAACCCAACACACCATGTGGGCATAAAATCGACCCACCAAGCCCTACACACCAAGTATGAGGATAAAATCAACCCATCCAACCCTACACACCAAATGGTACCGTATACAGCACGTATCAGATATATGCAGCATAGTTGCCAGATGACAGGCTAATAGCCTTTCAGTCTTCCTTCTTTTCAACAATATGCCCAACCCAATGCAATGTAACATAAGTAATAAGGCATGCTCATGTGCAGATATCAAATCATAACATCATCATCAAATCAGAACAGATACACATGCTTTAATTATCATGCTTTTATGTACATCTTAGTATCAAATTAGAGTATAGGGGTCTAAGTAACGCTTACCAACCCTACAATCAGGTCACAGTCAACTCGGGTGACCCATGCAACCTTGCTGAACATTTCAAACAAATGGGGTTCACACGCCCGTGTGCCCTGCCCGTGTGGGCTCACATGCCTGTGCGGCTCACACAGCCTAAATTGGCCTTGCCTGTGTGGATCACACGGCTTGGCCTAAGATCCCACATGCCCGTGTGGCCCACACGGCCTAATTAGTTAAGCCCATGCCTCGCACACGACCTCGCCAGCCTCACACGCTCATATCCGTCATGCCCATGTGGCGCGCGCACGGCCTACTTCATCGACTACACGGCCGTGTCTCACTACATGGCCTCCACACAGGCAGTTCACATGCTCGTGTGGCGTCGACAGAAGCATTTTCGGCCAAAACACGGTTTCAGATGGATTGGAGTACACACCTGGTTTTGATTGAAGCCTAATGCAATCCCGAGCACCCTAGAAGCTATATTCTATAATATCATGACCCATTTCAATCACTTAAACAAATTTTGATTGAAACTAAACGAGATATTCCGCCTCGAAATTGTTAAATTTCTTACTTCGAGCGAAAACCAGCGAATACAACGCGCTTCATTCGCTGTTCAGGAATGAAGAACAGCCCCTTGATTAGTACCTAAAGACCCAAAGAAAATTTCCCCTTAATGTCTTAATCAAATGATGTTTACGAACGACAAGCAGAAACTTACCAATAAGGAGAACATCAATGACTCGCAGAAGCCCGTTAATACGAAATCAAAATGAATGGGAGGAAGGCAAGGGAAATTTTGGCTAAAAGAAAAGAAAAAGAACGTGGAGAGGGGAAAAATAACAGAAAATTTCAACAGAGAGAGTTCTTTTGGGGAAACTGCTCAAAAAATCTGATAAACCCTACCACTTCAGTGTTTTATCTCACCTCTAATTCTATCCTGTCCTTAGTGGCAAAAATAATGCCCCAACTAGGATTCGAACACATGACCTCTAACATAAACCATTTCCTCTTAACCACTAAACCAGTACGCCCATTTTGTTTAGTGTTTACCAATAAATTCTTATAAGCCCACTAACCAAAAGCCAGGCTTTATTTAAGCAAAAAAAAAAAACCAAAATTTTCCCAAGCAGATAGATATTATGCAAATTCATGCAAAAACATATTCAGATATTTTCCTATGCTACAATTTCACAAAAGTCGAAATTACAAAAATTTGAGGTGTTACAGAGCTGAACGAGAAAACTGATCAAATCAAGCACTGGGATGCCCAAAACCGTCCCACATGCTGACCCAGTCAGCTTGCTTGGCTGAGTATTTAACTTGCAAAATGGCCCTTGAAGACTCCTTCAAATTGCATTCAAACGCCTCCACTATTTGTGCCCTTCTAGATTTGCCCATACTTTAAAATAGCAAGTTTGAATTCTTCAAACTTGCCACATGTGTGGCCGGCCATAGGGGGACTCTATGGGCTGCTAATTTTTGATAATTTTAGCAGCCATATCAACCTATAAATACCCCCATTTTCTGCTCACATCAAACACATCTCAACCCTTCTCATCTCTTCACTTCTTTCTCATTTTTCTCTCTTCATTCCCTTCCATTTTTCATTGTTTCCTTTCCCTATTCCCTTGTTAATTTCGCCTCTTGAAAAAGTGTCAATCAACCACCATTTGGAGCAACATTCAAGTGTTCGTAGAAGCCTTTGTTTGACAAGAACAAGTGGAGAAGGAGGAGTGGAGCAAACTAGTCTGTTAGATTTTCAAAATAAATCTGAAATAAAACTTAATAAACCAGGATCTATCATGTCAAATCATCAAGAATAAATTAAGAACAAATCAAGAACAAAAATAGATGCGGAAGCGTACCTGAATCCATGAATTTCTTGAAGTTTTACCAGATCTTGGGGATTTGATCTTCAAAATTAGCAACAAGAAATTTAGTGAATATCTCCTCTCTCTTTCCTAATGGTGGGATATTAGAAAATATATCTTGTGTATAATTTGGGGACTATAACCCTAATATTTATAACCTTGGCATATTAGTTCTAATCAAATTCTAATTAGCCCATCATTAATTAGAATTTGATTAGAACTCAATTACTAGAGTATCTACACATATTTAACCTATACTTTATTTAATAATTAAAGTCTAATAAAATTTTAACCAAATTAGATCACTCTTAATTTGGGCTAATCTATCATGATAGTAAATAATAACATGTAATTACCCTTATTATATATGTGATGACCATATTTTCCAACAATTTCCCACTTAGACCACATATTTATACTAATTACTCTATAATTACATGTCATTATATAACCTTATGAGCTCAAAATTTTACTATCATATCCAAAAGGTATTCTGAATAATCTTGTCCATTAATTATGTTAACATAGAACCTAGGTGACTTTCGTTACATATATCATAACTAAATCCATCCATGACCACATATATTAACACAACCAAATGACATAGATCAAGTATGGATGTGTAGCATGAAAATTACATGCAATATGATCTAAACATGTCTATTTCCAACTAGTCCTCCTTAGTAAGATCAAACCTTACCAAAATCAAAGTGTGAATAAACCAAATAAACTTTATTTATACAAAAAATAAACTTAATATCTTTAAACTGAAATAACTAAAAAAGTGTCTATAACATAAAAGCATTTAAAAATACAAACTCCCACTAAAACAAAATATCCTTTAAATGACATTACACCCATATGAGCAGTATGTCTTATAAAACCTTAGGTGTAGTTCCTTAGTAAGCGGATCCGCAATTATGAAGTTTGTCCTAATATGCTTTATAAGCACCTAACCACTCTAAACTTTTACTTTAAGAACCAATAACTTAAAGTATATGTGTTTTTACTTTGATGTGCTCCTGTTGCTATTGGAATAAAAGACTGCAATTTGTTTTCACAATTTGCACTTTAGTGACAAAATCTTGTATCCATATTCCATCAAAATCGGAGTTTATATACCTGATGATATCTAACTGAATAGACCTCCGATATGTAAGCATGTAATCTTTTATTCTCTGAAAATACCTTATAACCCTCTTGGATGCTATCCAATGGTCCAAACCAGGGTTGCTTAAAATATCTACATAACATCCCAATAGTGTACACAATATTCCAATGTATACAAACCTGAACATACATTAGCCTTTCTACTGCTAACATGTAAAAAATCTAATGCATTTTTTTGTAATCTCAAAATCATTCTTAGGGCATTGATTGAGGCTATACTTATTATTGACAAGCACTATGTTATTAACTTATAAAACCAAATATAGAACCTTACTCCCACTAAACTTATGGTATATATGATATCAATAAAATTTATCTCTAAACCAAATGAGATAATCATTTGGTAAAATTTGTAATATTATTGACGAGAAGTTTGCTTAAGCCTATAGATGAAGTTCTTTGCAAATCATTAACTTTGCATCATTAGACACAAAGCTTTCTAATTGCTCCATATAAATTTATGGTCAATGTTACCATTGAGAAACCATTAATTTAATATTCATCTGATGTATCTTAATGTCAAAATATTCCACTAAAGCCATTATAACCATTTCTCTAGTGGACCTTTTTAATGACATTCATTCTTGAGGTTGTTGAGTTTGTTCTTCTGGAACAATTACCTTATCTTGAATAAGGATTTGTTCAACATTTCCTTATTAAGGTTCTAGATTCACTTCTTAATCAATAATAGGTATGGGAGCCTAAACATCATCAAAAGTGATAGTAGGAATCGAATCCAATTCCTCCTCAAAAGCAATGTCTCTAACTTTTTTCTTCCCCCAAACTCAACATCCTCAAAGAATGTTGCAATTCTCGTGTCAAAAATATTCCTAATTGTGGGATCATAAAACTTATAGCCCTTAGATCGCTCAGAATTTCCTTAACCCTTAACTTTACAGACATCAAAGAAGTCATAAGTGATGTCATTTCAACCTTATCGTTTTTAGCAAAATGTTTCTTAATTTTGTCAAGGAAACCTTGGCCTGATTAATCTTTTCAGATTCTGTGCCCCTAAAGGCTTCTAAAATGTTGTGCTTCATGATCATTAGACTCATGCAATTTGAACGATCCCACCTCTCAAAATCTCTTTTAACATAAGGGGTGTTTTCCGCAGTGAGAGGTGTAGGTTGTTCTTCCCTTAGTGCAATGTCTATGCTCATACAACCAAACACTATAAGTAAGTGTCTTTTCCATTCATTGAAATTAGTCCTATTAAGCATGGGTATAGAATTTATTTTAGCACATATTGTGGCAGTAGAAGATGAATTAGCTAAATATAGAACAAAAAATAAGCTCACATCAATATTCATAAGTAAACAATAAATTCAAGATAATGGCTAATCCTATCTCAAGATACCAAACACAACATTAATATCAAGTCTTTGGACAATAATATTAACAGTAAGCGGTACTCTTGTTGTAGCAACCAAACATTGACAATAAATTATGTCAAAAAATTAATTAATCTTTGGACTAACTTATTGGTCACATAAAATACCTTATAATTGTCACACATTTATCATCACAGATGTCGTTGAAATTCTGCCAAATATTAACTTGCCTTTGGGTCAATTAATAAACGCATGAATCACAAAAATATATAATCATTTTGATTTTTCAAATAAATTAATCTACACAAAAGAGGTCACTTTGGCGACATTTTGTTTCAACTAACCTATTTAAAATATTAGTCATCCTTAATTAAAACACAAAGCCAAAATTTGAATTTATTTGTTTCAAAATATTTCTTTTAATTTCATCTTTCAATCAATTTAAAAGATACTAGTATATATATGTATATATAGTTATCCCAAAACAACATACAGTGAAGTTGGCAAATATAATAATAGTTGAATAAATCATAAACCATAAACAACCTCACATAAGACTTCAAATTTAAACCAAAATAATTTGAATAAAGGTAAACCTCATCTTAAGATATCAGACACTCTATTAATATTTCATCTTTGGACAAAATATTAACTTGTAAGTGATATATTGGTCTAGTAATCAAACATTGACAATAAGAACATGTCGAACAATAAATCTTTCTTTGGGCTGATTTATTACTCACATGTAAAACCGAATAATGGTCACATGTTTATCACCATAGTTGCACATGTAATATTATTAACCTTCATTTGGGCCTATCAATATCAACATAACTTAAGTTACATGCACAAAAAATTTTATATTTTAAAACAAAAGAATTTATACAAAAAAAATCACTTTGGTCATTTATTGCTTCAATTAAGTTATTTTAAAATATATATAAACATATCAATATTCAAATTTAAAATTTCCCCAATAGTCAAATGTAACGCCCCAAATTTTGGGCCTAGATGAAATGGGCTTTGGGTCTCATAAAATTTTTATGTGAGCAAGAAAATGACAAATGACATGTTGGCTTTAAGGGTTTAAGGAATTTGAAGTGTCGAGGTATGTTGGAGAAGTTTTGGGTTCGAGTTTTGTGGTGGAGGAATTTTAATTTAATTATTAAAGGAATCAGGGTTGGGAGTAGTTGGGCTTTTAAACAAAGATAGGGGAAAATGACATCAAAAAGCCTTGTGGAGAAGTGGCTAAGTGATGCCACTTAGGGTGTAGGGAGGTGCGTTAGTAGATAGCAAGGAGATCCGAGGTTCGAATCCTAGCTTAGTATTTTTTTAGAAGTTTAATTTTGGCCTTCTGGAAGGTTGGAAGTGGCGTGAAGATGGACTCCAAGAGGAGTGTTCAGAAGAGAAAATTTAGGAAATAGATTGGGGAGTTATCATGGAGAAAAACGAGGAGATGAGAAGGGGGAAGTGATGGAGCCGAATAGGGAATTGTGGGTTAGGCAATTCGGCTATAGGGGCTATAAATAGGTGCCGAATTGGGGGTGGCTAGGCTAATGCCGAATTCCCTTCACCTTGTTGCCGGAAATCCTTTTTCCTAAAAGCCAAAAGCCCTTTGTTTTACTTTCTTTCTTTATGCTGATTTTCCCTCTTTTCCTCTACACAATTTTCTTTGTTCCACTTTTGGGTTATCCGATTCCTTATTCTACTCTTCTTCTTTAATTTGTTCCAAATAAACCTTATTCACCCTACTAGTTTGAAAGCCAAAAAGCCGAATCTCACTTGGGCTGATTACTCTTTTGGTGTAAGTACCTTATCTCTTTTTCGGCTAGTATTGTTAATATCGATTACTTCCCTCCCTCACTCTTTCTAATCAACTTTGGTAGGGAATTAGTACCGGATCTCGAGTTTTAGCTCTCTGCTGAATTGCTCCTTAGGTGTTTTGCGGTTCAGTAAGTATTTCTCTCTTATTGACTAAAGTTGGCCAAATAATCTTAAGTGAGATAAGGGGGTGAATTATGTTGGATGCTAGTCCCCTAGTTTTTGGTTTTAATGAGTAAGATTAATGCAGATCTAAGGAGTACATGATCAAGGAAAAACTATTAAGGATTGGTGTTCAAGGTATGGTTAAGGTGAGGTTTCGGTTTTTTTTGGGTAAAATATGTGTTAAGCACACAATTAATGGAAGGGTGTTATCATTTGTAGGTTGGTAACTAAGGGAATCACAGCACGCTTGCTTACCAGGTGTGTACTTACATTGCACACACAAGTAGATCGGCAAAAGCCGAAATGCTGAGAAGCAGAAAGTTTGGCTACGGTAGTCTTACGAGTGCACAAACACTCGTAAGGGGGAGACCAATAGGTTTCTTGAGGCCCATGGGTGATTCCATTGACTTTGGTTGTGAATAGGCCAAATGGGCCGAAATGGGCCAAATGGGCCGGAATGGGCTAAATGGGCCCGATGGGCTGTTGGGCCCATATTAGGCAAAATCTGATAAGTGATGCTATGTGATAGAAAATTTGTATGTGAGCATGAATATAATGTGATTTGGGCCAGATGGGCCATATAAATGAGATTGGGCCTGATGGGCCATATGAACATGAATTGGGCCGGATGGGCCATATAAATGGGATTGGGCATAGTGGGCCATATGCATGTATGTAGGGGTTTTGGGCTTAGTATATGATGACTACCTAAAACTTAATTAAATTGTTGAGACCGTGGACAAGTCATAGAGATAAGGTGTGGCAACAGGTATATGCATGTTTAAGATTGGATCTAGGGAGAGCTTGGTACTTAAGAGGTCTTAATGACCCACCTCTTTTTCTCTGGAATCCTACCTAGTGCATATTATTCATTCATCTTAGCTCACGAGATTTGTTAATGGGCCAGGGTAAGTGAAAATCGTAATAAAAGGAAAATTACTGAAATGCCCTTAAGGGCAAAAATGACCAAAATGCCCCTATGTGTTGAAAATATGTTTAATGGATGTGACATGCATATCTGCTGCATACAAATGATATTCTGTTTAGGTTGCATATGGGTTGGGAATTTTGGAACGGAAGAAGTATATGAGGATTGCATGGTTGCCTGACAATCGTGGATCCACCGAAGGCTTTTAAGCCTAATATGTAAATGAAGGTAGTTCCGCAACCAGGCTACCCTGGATGTGTATCGGTTGGGTGGGTCGATATTTATATCCCCACATGATGTGTATCGAGGGACGAAGTTGGTGTGTAGCAGATGGATTATTGGGATGGGATTGCACTCCCTTGCATTACATGTATGATGCATGGTGGTTGATGTATGCTTAATATTTGTTCGAGGGATGTATACACTGAGTTTGCAAAAACTCACTCTTTTTTATTTTTCTTAGGTGATGCTCAATAGGAGGTTCGATGTCTAGAGGGACTCTGGGTGGCCAGCTAGCGAGACAACTTGGACTTGTTTGTTCTACTAAAAAAAGAAAAAGAAGAGCATTTAGTTTCTGATTTATTAAGTGATTTTAGATTGGATTGTAATAAGGCCTCCCTTTTTTCTTATTATTTGGATTATTATTTTTATGCGATGTAATTATGAGAGGTTGAACATGGTTTCTTGAATTATAACATGTTTACTACGTTTCCACAACTAAATTCTTAAATGATAAGTTTTCTTAAATCAAATGTTTTAAACAAAGCTTTTGCAACTGAAAAGAGTGTTTTCATGAGATAACTAAGGTTTCATATCTTAAGGAAGGGTTTTCAATGAAAACAAGGTTTTTGCTTAACCACTTCAATGTGACGCGCCAAATTTGGCCATAGCGTCCGGGCCGAGTTTGGGGTGTTACATCAAATGTCAAAACTATTTTTTTATTGATTTATAGACTCCAAAATAACCTAAAATAAGGCTGTCTTAATAATGCAATAAAAAAACTGAAAACCTTAATTTTTGTCTATTTCTTTTTTTTTTGTTCCAAAACCATATATATCAAAACCAAACAAAAATAATGTAGTGGTTCAAAGCCAAATAATTAACAAGCACATGTATTCATAATTTTGACATGGATAAAAACACCAAAGCAATTCACGCATATACATGTATTCATAATCAAATGAAAAAAAAACTTACACTACATATATCACGTAAATCCAAACTTGTATTTATGATTAAACAGAGATTCAAATGAATACTTGAAATAAAAACTTCAAGTCAATTTATCTCAAAAAAACAAAATCATAATAGTTGGCATATCCTACAATTCATACAATAAACTATATCATCATAATTTAACCAAATATTTGGAATCATAAGATGCCAAAACCTAATATTATAGAACCAAACTTAAAACCAAATTATTTAAACACATATTAAGATTAACATCGATTTGCATCAAAATCTAATTTCATCGTAATTAAACCATAAAAATATAACTCTGATCGACTTGCCTTACATATCCTAAGTAAATCCAAATCCAAAATATATGCTTAAACTGAATAGTATGAAAAGAATAAGCATATAAACTTAAAAATAAATAATATATTCTATCAACTATATATTGAATTCAAGAATTAATGATTATAAAAATTGAATTCAATTGTACAATTGTTGAACTGGATTTGAATTAAAAAAACGATTATAATGAAACCCTAAAATTGAATCGATAAAAAAAATTAAAACTACCAAATATTACCATCAACCTTAAGGATTCAACATATATAATGAATTCATTGATAAGCAATTGGTATATAAGAGACACTTTGCCTGAAGCAATTTCTTTTACCAACCATATATCATCATGTAAACTATACATTGAATTTGTTCAACCATATAAAAAAGGGAAAATTAAAATCCAAATATTACTTCCTTATCTGAAACTCGATTAAATATGAATAAAATCTTAACATAATTACTAAAGTGTCTCCAAAACTGTAAAACAAGCGATTAGCGATTAGTGATTAGCGATCCATCTATTGATATAATCAAATACATATCATAAATAGTTTCTAATGAAATCCAAACATACACATCTTTTTCAATATTTATTAAAACTGTATAAACAACACAAAATCCTCAGTTTTTTAATTCTCAATTAAAACTGTAAAATTTTCCAGTTATACGAAAATTAAAACTTTAAAACTTTATTTAAAACCTTAAAATTTTATTTAAAGAATCAAAACAAAAAATTTATCAAGAATCTCAAAGATTCAACATAATATATAATTAAAATATCAAGTCCATAAAATTAAAAAAGAAAAACGAATCAATCCATAATCAATAAAGAATCAATTCATTCTCAATAATTTAACATGACAAAGCTCTGATACCACTTGTTAGATTTATAAATAAATCTAAAATAAAACTTAATAAACCAAGATCTATCATGTCAAATCATCAAGAATAAATTAAGAACAAATCAAGAACAAAACTGGATGCGGAAGCGTACCTGAATCCATGACTTTCTTGAAGTTTTACCGGATCTTGGGGATTTGATCTTCCAAATTAGCACACAAGAAATTCAGAGAATATTTGCTCTCTCTTTCCTAATGATGGGATATTAGAAAAGATATCTTGTGTATAATTTGGGGACCATAACCCTAATATTTATAACCTTGACATATTAGTTCTAATCAAATTCTAATTAGCCCATCATTAATTAGAATTTTATTAGTACTCAATTACTAGAGCATCTACACATATTTGACCCAGATTTTATTTAATAATCAAAGCCCAATAAAATTTTAACCAAATTAGATCACTCTTAATTTGGGCTAACCTATCATGATAGTAAATAATAACATGTAATTACCCTTATTATATATGTGATGTCCATATTTCCCAACATAGTCAAGCCACGGAGAAAACACCGAATTTGATTCTTGTTCCCTATCCTTTTAATTTTGTTGTTATGATGAACATGTCTATGAATATTTGTTATGTTGAATTGTTTAATTTAATTGATATAGCTTGAATTTAATTCATAATAGGTTGATTGCATTTCGTCTACTTGAGTTATTAAAATTGTGTTTGTGCTGCTATAGGCCTCGGTAAGATGCTTGATTAAGTAAAACCTTGACTAAGCTATTCTTGCATTACAATTGTAAGATAACTAATGAATTAATTTGTTAAACAGATTGAAATTGTAATTAATTGACACAATACTTAATCAGTACATGTTTAATCATTTAAGGTAGCTAGGGGGTTAAATTAGCAATAGTATCTAACTATACATTAGCCTTGCATAACTTGTAAGATTATTACGATTAAACTTTTTCAAGATAGAAATACATTATTACCTCACGTAACCTTTTATGTGCTTATGAGATTGAATTAATTGTTCAATTGGCATAGAGATATATACAAGAGATTATTTTAATTTCATAAGTATGTATGTGCAATAACGCATTTACTTATTAAAATTTATTTAATCGGTTGAATTGGCGTAGAGATATGGTCAAGAGATAAATGGATTTTCGGTAGGCAAGTATGTTCATAAATTAGCAAATTATCGAGTTGCCATGAATTTATTCGTAACAACATGAACATGAGTTTAATAATTCTAAGTTAAGAAATGTAATTAATCTAACACAATTATGTCATCTTGACTAAAATCATCTTTTGAAATTGTGCATTTGAACTTTTATTTTATTTTTATTTATTTTACTTTGTTAAAATCCTAGTTTTTAATCACTTTTTCAAATCAAAATATTTTTCTTCAGCAAAGTGTTTTTACAATTGCATTTATAAATAATTCTTTTCATAGTCCCTGTGGGTATGATAACTCGACATTTACTTGTCACTTTATTACTTGTTGCAATTGTGTGCACTTGCACATTTCCGTCGTTCCAAGTTTTTGGCGCTGTTGCTGGGGATTGTTTTAAAGTCATTATTTGTGAATTTGTTAGTTTTGCATTTTGGTTTATTTTTCTGTTCAATTTTAACTTAATTAATTTTTCTGTGATTATTTTAGGTGTTTATGAGTATTGACCGAATTATCGATTTCCTCCCTGTAGACCTTGAAATTGAAAGAACTTTTTGACAGCGAAGAAGACAAGCAAGTCAGAGAAGGACCGAAGAGATGAACCTTGAAAATTTGAATCAAGGAACAGAGCAGACCCTGTTCAAAATCCTATCCTTATTGTTGATGATAGGGATAGAGTTCTAAGACAGTATGCTGTGCCAGTGTTTCGTGATCTTAATCCTGGTATTAAGAGACCCGAAATCAAGGCACAACAATTCGAGTTGAAGCTAGTCATGTTCCAGATGCTTCAAACAGTGGGCCAATTCAGTGGAATGCCTACTGAAGATCTTTATTTTCACTTAAGACTTTTTATGGAGGAGAGTGATTCTTTCAAGTTAGCCGGAGTACCCGAAGATACATTACGATTGAATCTATTCCCATATTCGCTAAGGGACAGAGCTTGAGCTTGGTTGAACTCATTGCCACCAAATTCAATTTTTACAGGGCAAGAGTTAGCAAAAAGATTCCTCATGAAGTATTTTCCACCTAGCAAGAATTCTAAATTGAGGAGCGAGATCACTGCTTTCTAAAAAATGGATGATGAGTCCTTATATGACACATGGAAAAGGTACAAAGAATCATTACGGAAGTGCCCTCATCATGGAATCACATATTGCATCCAACTTGAGATGTTTTATAATGGTCTTAATGCCCACATGAGGATGGTAGTGGACGCTTTTGCTAATGGTGCTCTCCTTTCTTAGTCTTATAACAAGGTCTATGAAATCATTGAGAGGATTGCCAGTAAAAATTATCAATGGCCAACCAATCGAGTAGCCTTAGGAAGACGAGTCACTAGAATACATGAAGTAAACACTCTTACTTCACTCACATCTCGGGTATCCTCAATATCCTTAATGCTTAAAAATTTTACAACTAATGTGTTTAATATTTTTGCAGCACAGCCACTGGATCAATTTCAAAATGTAGCTTGTGTCTATTTTGGGGAAGGACATTTGTTTGAAGAATGTCCATTGAACCCAAAATCTGTGTATTACATAGGTAACCAGAACCAAAATCAAGAAAGGCAAGGACTGTAATCTAATTTCTATAACCTATCGTGGCGAAACCACCTAAATTTTTCCTAGAGAAACCAAGGGGCTGGAACCAGTAACACTTATGCCTAACCTAGACCGACCCAGCCACCTGGTTTCCCCCAACAAGTTTAGAAACCAACCCAAGCTGAACTGTCCAATAGATTAGAGAACCTATTGAAGGCATTCATGGCAAAAAAATGACACCTCTAAGGAATTTGGAGAATCAAATAGACAACTTGCAACTGAACTCAGAAATCGACCACAAGGTGCTTTACCTAGTGATTCAGAAAATTTGAGAAATCTAGGGAAGGACTATTGTAAAACGTTGACATTAAAGAGCGGAAATACATTAGAGCCCAACACCGTCGAAGTTGAAAAGGACCTAGCTGATGCTCAAGGCTCAGAGGAAGTTCAACTGAATGTTGAAATTCTAGTTTCATTGGAACCTGAATCAGCAAAACCTTGTAAGGTAACTTCTGAACAACCTAATTTTGATAAACTAACAACTTTGTTAGATGCAAAATTGCCACAAAAGGCGAATCAACTAGTTCCAGTAAAGAAGCCTCCACCACTCCACCCCCAAAGACTTCAAAAGCAGAAGCAGGAAATTCAATTCAAGAAGTTCCTAGATTACTCAAGCAACTTCATATCAACATTTCGTTGGTTGAAGCACTTGAACAAATGCCGAACTACGTCAAATTCATGAAGGATATATTTTCTAAAAAGCGCAGACTTGGAGAATTTGAGATGGTAGCCTTGACAAAGGAATGCAGTGCATATCTTCAAGAGAAACTACCCTCAAAGTTAAAGGATCCTGGATATTTTACCATACCTTTCAACATTGAAGCAACATATTGTGGTAAGGCACTATGTGACTTGGGTGCGAGTATTGACTTGATGCCCATGTCAATATTTAGGAAGTTAAGAATAGGTGAAGTTAGACCTACTATTGTTACACTTCAATTAGCAGATCAATTCTTAGCATATCTAGAAGGAAAAATCGAGGACGTATTGGGACGTATAGACAAATTTGTTTTTCCTGCTGACTTTATGGTTTTAGACTTTGAAACAGACAAAGAAGTGCCAATCATCTAGAAAGGCCTTTCCTAGCAACCTAATGGACCCTTATTGATATGCAGAAGGGTTAGCTTACTATGCGTGTTTAGGACGATCAGATAACATTTAATGTTTTTAAGTCTATGTGATTTCCTAACACAATTGATGATTGTTCTACAGTTTCTGATTTATAGGAATTCATAGTGGAAAAGGAACTCAACTATGTTAAGGACCCATTGGAACAAATTTTGACATCAAACCTTCAAATGATGAAGAGGATGATGAATACTTATCTCTGCTAGAAGCTACTCAAAGGGGATTTAATTCGTAATACCACTTTGAATATTTGGAGTTAGAGAATAGGGATTATGTCAAACTAAAAGCGTCAATCGATGAGCCACCTAAATTAGAAATCAAGATACTTTCTTCACATTCAAAATATGTTTATTTAGGTAACATTTTTACTTTTCCTGTGATTGTTTCAGTTGAATTAACCATTGAGCAAAAAGATAAACTCATCCTAGTATTGAAACAATTTAAGAAGGCTACCAGATGGACCACAGTCGATATTCACAATATTAGTCCGTCTGTATTTATGCACAAGATCATCCTGAAAGATGGCCAAAAAGGGACAATTGATAGACAACGAAGACTGAACCCCATCATAAAGGAGGTGGTAAAAAAAGAAATCATTAAGTAGTTAGATGCGGGTATAATTTACCCCATCTCAGACAGTTCATGGATAAGTCCAGTCCAGTGCCTACCAAAGAAAGGAGGTATTACGGTCATTGAAAATGAGAATAATGAGTTGATACCGACTAGAATGGTTACAGAATGGAAAATTTTCATTGATTACCAGAAGTTGAACAAGGCGACTAGGAAAGATCACTTTCCTTTGTCATTTTTAGACCAGATGCTGGATAAACTCACGGGGTGAGACTATTACTATTTTCTTGACGGATACTCGGGGTATAATCAGATTACAGTATAATCGAAAGATTAACACAAGACAACATTCACCTGCCCGTACGGTACATTTTCATTTAGGCGCATTCCATTTGGTTTATGTAATGCACCTGTTACATTTCAAAGATGTATGATGTCTATTTTTACTGATATGGTTGAGAAATACTTGGAAGTCTTTATGGATGATTTTGAAGTATTTTGAGATACATATGATGATTGCCTAGCCAATCTAGCCAAGGTACTAAGGTAATGCAAAGAAACAAACCTCGTACTCAACTGAGAAAAGTGCCATTTCATGGTACAAGAAGGTATTGTTCTAGGGCATTGGATAACGAGACATGGAATCAAGGTAGATAAACCAAAGGTAGACATTATTAAGAAACTCCCACCTCCAACATCTGTAAAGGGTGTTAGGAGCTTTGTAGGCCACGTCAGTTTCTATCAAAGATTTATCAAAGACTTCTCCAAAATTGCTAAACCTTTATGCAAATTATTGGAGAAGGACACGACGTTCAAATTTGATGAAGAGTGCTTAAGAGCTTTTAAAGATTTGAAGAGTCGGTTAGTTTCGGCACCCATAATCATCACACCAGGCTGGGATTTTCCATTTGAATTTATGTGTGACGCAAGTGACTTTGTGATAGGAGCTGTCATGAGCCAACGAAGGAATAATTTTTTTCATCCCATTTACTACGTAAGTCAAACTCTGACAGGAGCTCAACTGAATTATACGGTAATAGAGAAAGAGTTACTTGCTATTGTGTTTACTTTTGACAAGTTTTGATCTTATCTCGTAGGTACCAATGTGACTGTCTATACGGACCACTTGGTAATTAAGTACTTACTTGCCAAGAAAGACGCTAAGCCAAGACTAATCCGATAGGTACTTTTACTTCAAGAGTTTGATCTAGAAATCCAAGATCGAAAGTGAGTAGAAAACCAAGTATCAGACCACTTGAACAAATTGGAGCCGCAAGAAGGGAATTCTCCACTTATACCCATCCAAGAGACATTTCCAGATGAACATATACTGAAGGTAAATCATGTCCATAATACTCCCTGGTTTGCTGATATTGATAACTATTTAGCTTGTGGTTTGATGCCGATTGATAAGACGTATCATCAAAAGAAAAAGTTCATTCACGATGTGAAGTACTATTTCTGGGAAGAGCCATAC
Organism: Gossypium hirsutum; assembly: GCF_007990345.1. Taxonomy (NCBI): domain Eukaryota; kingdom Viridiplantae; phylum Streptophyta; class Magnoliopsida; order Malvales; family Malvaceae; genus Gossypium; species Gossypium hirsutum. The sequence continues at coordinate 42,464,944 of NC_053424.1, forward strand.
TTGTTTAAAAAGTGTACAGATCAAATGTCCAGGAGATGTATGGCAGAAGATGAAGTACATAAGATTCTATATCATTGCCACTTAGCTCCAAGTGGGGGACACTTCGAAGGAACACATACTGTGGCCAAAGTATTGCAAGCTGGATTCTTTTAGCCAACATTATTTAAAGATGCATTTGCTTACGTAAGGAGTTTTGATCAATGCCAAAGGGTTGGAAACGCCACCAACAGAAATGAGATGCCTTGAACAAACATCATGGAGGTAGAATTATTCGATGTTTTAGAGATTGACTTTCTCGATCCTTTTCCTTCGTCTTTTGGTCACAAGTTTATATTGGTGGCAGTAGACTACGTGTCTAAATGGGTTGAGGCTAAGGTATATTCAACAAACGATGCTAAGGTTGTGATGAAGTTTTTGTAGAAGCATGTTTTATAAGGTTTGGAACCCCAAGAGCCATCATCAGTGATGAAAGGTCCCATTTTATGAACAAGTGGTTGAAATGGTTACTCGACAAATATGGAGTGAAGTACAAGGTTACCACAGCTTACCACCGTAGACGAATGGACAAGTTGAACTGGCAAACAAAGAGATCAAATGCATACTCGAGAAGGTAGTTTGCTTGAACCGAAAAGATTGGTCCAAAAGACTGTATGATGCTTTATGGGCCTACAAGACAACGAGATTGGTCCAAAAGATTGGATGATGCTTTATGGGCCTACAGGACAACATACAAGACACCTTTAAGGATTTCAGTTTATAGGTTGGTATTTGGGAAAGCCTGTCACCTGCCCTTGGAGTTAGTGCACAAAGCTTACTAGGCTCTTCAATAACTCAACTTGGATCTTAAGCTTGCTAAAAAGAAACAGATGCTCCAATAGATGCTCCAACTCAATGAGTTACACTGCAGCAAAATTGACTTTTAGCGACGTTTTTTAAGGTCTTTAGCGACATTTTTTAAGGTCTTTAGCGACGCTTTTAAGCGCCGCTAAAATTATAAAAGCGCCGCAAAAAACGCCTCTATAGATCACGCCACTAAAATTTACGACGTTTATTTAAAAAAAAACACCGCTAAAGATCAAGACCTATAGCAACACTTTTTCCACAAACGCCGCTAAAGATCAAGACCTATGACAACGCTTTTCCTACAAACGCTACTAAAGATCACGACCTTTAGCGACTCTTTTTTACAAATGCTGCTAAAGATCACGACCTTTAGCGGCGCTTTTCTCAAAAATGCCGCTAAAAGTCATGAAAAATATAAAAAATTTAAAATTCATTATCAAATTAAATTTTCTATTAAAATTTTAACTTTAAAACTAAATACAAAAATTAATGAATTTAGAATTTAGAATTTAAAATAATAAATTAATAACACAATTAAAATCCAAAAGTTAAAACTCAAGTTATCTTAAATATTAAAATAAAAATAAAAATAAAAATTTAGAATCAAAACTAAAATAAATAATAAAAATTAGATTAAATATAAAGATATCAATAAAATAAGATATTATAATGAAGTTCCTTAAATGAAATAAAGACTTAATTCCCATGTGAAATATCAACATTGATTATTTAAATTGATTAACTAAGTCAAAATTGCAATTTGTGTTTTTCTTCTTTCAACTCAAATAAAAATAAAATGTTGAAACAAAACAATTAAATAAAAAATTAGAATAATTAGTTGACAGGAGATTATTATTAAGTATATGCAAATATGCAAGTAGACGATTACAAAATAGGGTGTAGAAGGACAACAACAAAATTAACATAGTTACTCACAGCATCTTTTGCCTGTTGAACCAAGGCTGTACCTTCAGCAGTAACATGCTGCAACAAGGAAGTACTTTAGGTTTAGTTTTTAGGGACATGAGAAAGAAGATCAATTGGTTTGCAGAACAGAGAAAACAAAATATTCAGACCTGCTTGAATACATTAGCAACAGGCTCCAAGCCTCGAGGTATTTTACAATAAAGCCTGTACATCCTAGAAAGATCCTCCACCTACAGAGTGAAAAGAAGGCCAAGTTAATATCTAACACATACATTTGCTGGAGCTAATAGCAAGAAGAGTAAGCATTGCTAGAAAAGAAAAAGATTGAACAATACCTTGTCATCTCTAAGCAAGGCCCTGCATCCTGAATGCTCCTTTTCAAGTAGCCGATTTGCATATGTGACCAACAACTCATGTTGCACTTTCTAGATAAAGAACAAACAGTAATAAATAGAATGCTCTAGGAATTATAGAACTATCTTTATAAGAACTTATTGTTAATTCTTATCACATAATTCCATGTCAATTCATACGTCAAAAACATGCAATCTCAATGCCTAGGTAGCTAGAAGGAAACATATAAAACAACAACCAGATCTTTCCACTCAAAGAGAATTCACGCAGCTTCTATTGTTACATCTAAGTGACTACTTTCATTCATCAAACACTATTCATCTGAGTGACTGTCTTTGAGCAAAGAATTAACGAAATTCACTAAGAAAAAGAAAATCACCATCAAGCCAAAATTAAGCTCACAGAAAAAAGGCTCTTCATTAACCTATTCCAGCCATTTCACTCACCTCTAACAATTTTGTCTCACTGCTTGAATGCAGGTAATGAGACACTCTCTCCCTTTCCTTTCTCAAGCATTCTTCAGACTACAATTAACATTAAAGTAAATAAAACAATTAGAACCATCTCAATTAATCAGAGTAAAAAACTTAAAACCTATAAAATTAAATTAAATTTTCTATTAAAACTTTAACTTTAAAACTAAATATAAAAATTGATGAATTTAAATTTAGAATTTAAATTTAGAATTTAAATATTATGTTTAAATAAATGGGCAATCTACCAGCAACAGAGAGATAATACAATTTAATAGGGTTTGCTGCCTCAAAACTTGGTTTTCAGATTCAATGTCTGAAATCTTTTCTTCAAGACTGCCAACAAAGAAACAATTTTAACCAGGAAAAAGACAAAAAGAGTGGAAGAAATGAATAAACACAGCTTCAGCAATATGCATGCAAAAAAACGCTATCCCAGATTCTGGTAGTTCACTGAAAGAATTTATATTAATTTTTTCTCAGTAAGGGCACAAACAAACCTGTGCATAACAGTCTTCAACTGAACTATTTTTGATTCTGCATCCAAAGCTTATTTCAACCTTTCTTCACTTATTTTGTTTGTCTCTTCAAACTTTTTCTCTGTTTCATCAATTTTCTTTTCCAATGAACTCACTAATGCGTGCAAGTAGCAAGCATTTGAGAAATATCATTATGAAATTAGTGTTCTCTAAGAAAACATCCCCAAGGTATCCTATATATCATTGTACGTTCACCGTATCTTTATGCCAATATAGATTTTAGACGCAGCCTACTCACCTTCAGTTTTTCATTCTCATTTGTAAGCTTCTCCAACATCACAGGGTCCACCACCGAAACCTCCTGAATTATAGGGACTACCTCAGCTGCCTTTTTGGCAGTCTCACGTTCCTTGGCAAGCAATTCTTTGGTTTCTTTAAACTGAAGTTGTATGTCTTGCAAAGCAGACTGCAGTTTTGCATTTTCTTGTGTTTTAGCTTCTTCCAGGTCAACCTACAGAGTAAGACAAGAAATTATAAATAACAAGACAAAAATCATACAAAAATCAGGGCCCTCTCTCCATAACATGACACATCAAATAAAAAACACTATGTTTTGATAGAAGCCAAGAACAAACACAGAATAATAATAATAATACATGCTTACCCTCATCCGTTTCTCCAGTTGTAATCTCCATGTCAGTTCCTCAACTTGCTTTTCCAGTTTGTTCTTTGCAGCTTGCAGAGCTCCCGTCTCCCTAGCAGCCTGTAAACAAAATAATAACAGAAAATCTGAGGGATGCATTCATAAAACAAAATATTATCATACTTAAAGGTCTTAGAAGTACTACATTGTTTCAGAAAACAAGGTCTGCATATAGAGAAAAATAAGTAACCCCCCAACCCACACACACAAAAAAATATTTATGTAAAAGATTTAGTAGATTTTAGATAAGATTTCGCCAGAGCATGGATATCTTGAATAGGCTTTAATTGTCCGTATCACTTTCTCTGTTTGAGACGCCAATTCTCTTGTAGGTGACAATATCAACGCTTGAACCCTAAAATAACACTACTTAGCATATTCACAATTCATACTTGAAAATAAATTAAATAAATTATAGATTAATCCTAAACAAAATTCAAGCCTCAAACACCTTCCCTAATTTACCATCTTTCAATAGCATTATTTTTCTCTTCGAATAAGAAACATCTCAAATTTAAGGTTTTAGCTATGAGGTATCTAAAAATTAGGGCTTTTTGCAAAAAATTACATGAAACCAATATCAGAACACATTCAAATCTGTCAAAAACAACTATTTTTAAAACAGGTCAAAGAATTGAAATAAAAAACATACTCTCTGCTAGCGGGGTCGACCACTTGACAAACAGTGAGAGCAATCATGGAAGTTTTTCCGGTACCAGATTGGGCTTGAGCAATCACATCGCGACCATTGATTATCGGCATAACGGCTCTCTACTGAATAGCCGACGGCTTTTCAAAGCCGTAATTGTAGATTCCACGGAGGAGATCGTCTTTTAACCCCATCTGATCGAAACTCAATATCGGCTCGATTCCTTCCGTCGTCTCGAACACTAGCTTCTCATCCTCAGCTCCCATCCGCCGAGCCGTTCTGCTCGTCGTAGCCGCCGCCATCCCTGTTTTTTCGGCCTTCGCTAAGCTGTGATTGTCTAGCAGGGAAAGTTAATTGAAAAGAAAAGAGTAAATATAAAAGATTATTAAAAATAGAAATTTAACTTTCTATCAAACCCCCCATTTTTTTAACTTTCTCAGCAGTATCATCAACACCACTGAGTTCAGCTTTTGCCTCGCGTTCCATTTCTTCCTCGAATCACCTGAACTCATCCATGGCGGTTTCCATGACTGAGTCAAAATAATCCTCTGCTTGTTGCATGGTTATTTCAGCTCCTTTCACTTGTTTTTCTTTCTCTAGCTCCAAAGCTGCCATGCTTTGTAAGATTCGATCTCGAAAAGCTTCATTACGTCTTCCATGGCGGATGGATCGAAATTCTTGTTGCCTTGTAAAGCTTGATCTGAGAGGAAAGTGAATTGAGAGAGGAGAGCTTCCATGGCTGTTTGATGAATTCAAATGAAGATCTACCTGGGAAAATTGGAAAGTAGAGCGGTAGAGAGAAACACCTAAAGTGTTTTGAGGATACCGATTTTAGGGGGAAAATTAGAGGTTTCAGGCGGAATTTGGGGATAAAAGGGCGACTACTTTTTTATTGTTTTTTTTGGCGTTTTTATAAAAAAAACGCCGCTATTGTATTTTTTTAATCTCTATTTTAGATTTCATTTTTATTTGTTATCAATGTTGTTATTTATTTATCAATATTTTTTTAAATCTAATATTTAAATATATCAAATGGTTTAGATTAAATATTTTTAAAATAAAAGTATTAATTGGTTGTATAAAATTTTATCATTTAATAAATATCAAGTAAACCTTAAATCCTAAATCATTTAATATATATAAAGTTTATCTATTATCTCTTAAATAATTTAAACTATAATCATAATTTTAAGATATTAAAATTAAAATTATCTCTTTTACAATCATATAAGAAATTATTTAATATATAAATTAAAAACACTAATTAATATAAACCCTTAATCCCTAAACTCTAAACTCTAAAGTCCTAAAATATAAACCATTAACCCTAAACCCATAACCCTTAACCCTTAAACTTTAAAGCCCAACCCTTAAACCATAATACATAAACCTTAAAATAGTAACTCATAAACCTTAAACCCTCAATCATATACCCTAAATCGTAAATCCTAAACTATAATGATTAATTGATTCAATATTTTTAAATTAATATTATCCTTTTTACAATTATATAAGAAAATATTTATCATATAAATTAAAAACATTAATTAACTAAACCCTAAACTCTTAATCCTTAATCCTTAAACCCTAAATCCTAAATCCTAAAATATAAACTCTTAATCTTAGACCCCTAACCCTTAAACCATAATCCCTAAACCCATAATCCATAAAACTTAAAATAGTAACTCGTAAACCTTAAACCCTTAACCATATGCCCTAAATCATAAACCTTAAACTATAATGATAATTAATTCAATATTTTAAAATTAAAACTATCTCTTTTACAATTATATAAGAAAATATTTAACATATGATGTAAATCAACATCCATGTGATGTTTTTTGGGGTCTAGTATTTTAGAGGTTATAGTTTAGGGTTTAAGATTTTTTAAGGTTTAGGAGTTTAGTGTTTTAAGGATTATAGATTAGTGTTTATGATTTTTTAGGGGGTTTAGGTTTTTAGGGGTTATATGACTTTTACGGCGTTTTCCCGAAAGCCCCGCTAATGCTCCGGTTTTTAGCGACGTTTTACCAAAAGCGCCGCTAATACTCCGGTTTTTAGCGGCATTTTACCAAAAGCGCCGTTAATGCTTCGGTTTTTAGTGGCGTTTTACCAAAAGCGCCGCTAATGCTCTCATTTTTAGCGGCGTTTTTGGTAAAACGCCGCTATTGCTCTGTTTTTAGCAGCATTTTAACAAAAAATGCCGCTATTGCTCTGTTTTTAGCGGCGTTTTACCAAAAACGCCGCTATTGCTCTATGTTTTACAATTTTTGTGGTGTTTTTGGTAAAACGCCGCTAAAAACGCCGCTAAAGCCCTGTTTTCCTGTAATATTAGAAGAATCCCAAGTGTTCTCATACGAAAATGCTAAATTACTCAAGGAAAGACTTAAGAAATGGCATGACAAGCACATTTGAGTTCTTTCCAGGTAAGTTAAAATCACATTGGTCCGGTCCATTTGTGATTCACCGATTTTATCCATACGGAGTTGTCAAACTTCAAAGTAAGAGAGGCAATTTTTTTAAGTTAATGCTCATCGCTCAAAACAATACTGGGGAGATAAAATTGAAAGGGATCAAATCTCATTCATTTTATCAGATGATTAATTTTTCTTGTTTTCCTTTTTAAATAAATCATTTAGGGTATATTTTTGGGATTAGTATGTTTTAATAAATTCGAAGCAGGTCAGCAAGTCTTGTTATTGAATTCCAAATTAAGGTTTTTTCCAGGTAAGTTAAAATCACATTGGTTCGGTCCATTTGTGATTCACCGATTTTATCCATACGGAGTTGTCGAACTTCAAAGTAAGAGAGGTAATTTTTTTGAGTTAATGCTCAACGCTCAAAACAATACTGGGGAGATAAAATTGAACAGGATCATATCTCGTTCATTTATCAGATGATTAATTTTTCTTATTTTCCTTTTTAAATAAATTATTTAGGGTATATTTTTTGGGATTAGTATGTTTTAATAAATTCTGTCTAAGAGATTGGAACTTAAGCAGGACCGCTTGTGACCTCTCCAATCTTTCCTGAGAGTTGATTTTAACATAATTTTCTGAGAAAGTATTCCCTAAATGGAAAAATAAATTTTTTAGTTTTTCAAATAAAAGGGTCAATTTTGATCCAAGTTTTAAATTGGAACTCAATTTCAAATTTTCTCTAAGTATAGTTACTTCATTGAATTATTTTCGAAATTTGGTTGCTCTTTTTGTACATATTAAAAATTAGATGTCTCTTTTTGTAACTATTTTCGAAAGGCATCTAGAATAAAAGTTTTTAATTTAATAAATAAGATGATAATAATTAATATATAATTATATCCATTATAATATATATTAATTATTATCAACTTTGCATAGAATTAGGATGAGTTTAAATTTGATCATATTTTATTTACTAAGTATTTATCTTTAATAATATAAAATGTATTATATTAATTATTAATTGTTGTTAACTCTATGTAGAATTAGAACATAGAATATTTTAAGTATTCAATTGTTCTAAGAATTTTAATTAAACTCCTACTCCTTTTACTATAAATTTCACCCACCTTTTCCATTTTTTTCACTCATCCCTTAATCAAACCTAGCATCCAAAACCCACCAAATCACCAAGTGTCGCAACTCCTAGATCCCTAGCCACAACACCACCCAGCAGCCCCATTTGACCAGTAGCTCACGTTGCTACTCCCGCTCGCGCTAGACCGACTCTCTCGCACCTGCTCGCGTGCGCCAACGCACTAGCCCTGTTATTCACCTGATAGTGCCATCTGCTGCCTGCTTGCTGCCCTTCCGCGCAGCACACACATATCCTGCTACTCCCTAGCATGCCGCTGCCACCTTGCTACTCGTACCACACCATCAAGACACCCTACAAACATCCCGACACTGACCTCTTTTGCTTTAGATTTATTTTCTTTGAGTTATTAACTTTTATAAAAAGATGGTAAGACAAATTTTTCTCCTAAATTTTAATTTTATTTGATTAATTAATTTTTCAATTTATTGAATTATTAATATTTCATACTAATTAAATTTTTGAGAAAATATTTGTTTTCATCTTATGTTTAGGTTAATCATGCCTCACAAGAGAACTCGTGCTTCTGCTCAAATTGATGAATCACAAAATAAATTCCATTGTGAGGAAGCCAAAGCAAGATACGAAAGTAATTTCAAGAATCAACAGATGCATCCAGAGAAGGGCTTTACACTAAAAGAAAGCAACTATATTGATTTCATGACGCACATTCGACAAGTTGCAGAAGCTCTCAATTGGGAGTTGTTTTGTAAGAAAAGACCCAGTGTTGATAAGGAGTTAGTTCGTGAATTTTATGCGAATTTGATCTCAAGCGAATTCACAGAAGTTTCTGTTCGCTGAATCAAGGTACCGATAACCTCAAATGCTTTTAATGAATTCTTTGAATTACCTGATTTAAAAACGATGAATATTCTTCTTTGATGAGCAATATTGAGTCTGAAAATTTGCAAGAAATTCTCGAGGAACTTACAGTTTCAGGTTCTAAGTGGACTGTGTCCAAGCAAGGAATTCTCACTTGTTGCAGAGAATATTTGACACCACTAGCGAAGGTATGATTCCATTTCATTTGATTCAGCCTTATGCCTATTTCACATGGGACTACAATTTCATTAGAGCGAATGGTCTTATTATACTCGATTTTAACTGGATAGACTATTGATGTGGGAAAAATCATCCTGAGAGAAATGTGGAATTGTGCCGCTAAACGTTCTGCCCTAGTTTACTTCCCCTTTACAATAACCATTTTGTGCTTGAAAGCTAAAATTCTTGCAAACGTAAAGAAGATAGGGTATAGAGAGGGTACAATCACAAATTGGGACCTTTATCGGATAGACAGAGACTTTGTTTTACATCAACAAGTTGAAGAAAGAGAGGATCCCATAAAAGAAGAAGAAGATCCCACAGAGATCGAATCAATACAATCAGCTGAGGCAGAACCAATGGAACTAGTAACTGAACCTGACGTTGCAACTTTAATGTTTAATACTCAACCGCCTCACCCAGATCTTCGAAATGAGCTGTCAAAGTTGATGGACATAATGCAACATATGCAGTGGCAGCAACAAGCTTACTGGAGATATTAAAAAATACGGGATGACTCAATGAGAAGTACTCTTATGAAAATATACAATGACCCATGTATTTTTATTCCTAAGTTTCTAGATTTCATATTTGAACTATGGAGTCCACAATCGAAGAGGGAGTGAAGTGATTCATGCAAAAACAAAGACATTAGAGCAAAGGATGAGTCAAATTCGGAGGGATTTTCAAATAAATAAAAAGGGGGGATCTTGAATTTATTTTATTTCTGTTCCTAGGTTATTTAATATTTTAGGATTAGGTTTTACTAGGAATTTTTATTTTCACATAATAAAACAAGAGGTGGAATTCATAAATAAAAAATGAACAAGTTGCAAAGTACGAAGTGTGGCAATAGATATATACATGTCTAGGATTGGATCTAGAGAGAGCTTGGTACTTAAGCAGACAAATTGACTCACCTCCTCCTTTCCAGAATCTTACCTGGTGTATAGTATTTATTCACTTTTAAACAATAAGGACATTGTTCATCTTAAGTAGGTGGGACCGAAAAATTGAAATTATTTCCACTCAGAATAATTTTTTCTTTCAGTTATGATTAGGTTATATTTTGTTCAAAATTTTGAAATTTTGTTAAGTATGCTAAACTTCAGTATGAAAAAAGTTAAATTATTTCAATAACTGTTATGTTAACTGAAATATGACATAAATGTATTTTTAATAAAGCATGCAAATCGTACCAAAAAAATTTTAGTTCCTTAGGAAAGTTAGGCATGCATGAAAGTTTAAGTCTCTAGAATTAACTTAGTAGTTTTGTGAGGCGAAATCCTAGGAAGTATGGGAAGTTGAAAATGATTTAGGCAACTTTTGTTTGGATCATTTGAGCCTTTCAAGCCAACCATGATGAATTTTTATCCCTTGAAACCCAACTTTGAGACTATATGGCCTAATTTTATTTGAACCTTTGCAATATTTAGCCATCATTTTTCTCATAATTATCTTTAAATTATCCCAAACACTAGACTCAGTACTATTCAAAATGTTCCTTGAAAATAAGTTTGGGGGAGTTGAAAAGAAGTATCAAATGCTCAAAAAATTGTAGTATATACAATAAAATGCTCATGTAAAAAAAAGCATATGTACTTGAAAGACAATACATGTACAAAAGAGCATGTGAAAGCAAAGTAATTTGGTGTATTGAAGATAATTATTCCGAAGGTCCGATTGAAGCTGAGTCTAGGGTTTTTAGCCTAGATTTACCTATCTTTACCCACCCCTAGCCTATCCACGTTATAACCTTTTTAAAGACCTATTGATTCAAGTTTCTATACTACCTACATTAGTGAGAGAAATTGCTATGTTAAACATATGAAGGCATAAGTTAAACTTAATAATTGCAATTTTCTTGAATAAGGGAATAAAATCAAATTGGTAGGAATTTAACATATCTTTATTGAGAAAGCACTTAGTCTATTTTTGCTATCATAATAATAATTGAGATTAATTTGAATGATATGTACACATAAGTAGCATAAGTATCAAATTTCTTGTTTTTTGAGCATAAGTATACTTAAATCATGATTTTTAGGAAGAATTTGTTCTGAAGAAATTTTTCAAAGGTGTTTTCAAGAAATTCTTTCCAAATTTTTGCATTAATTGGGACGAGCAATGAATTAAGTTTGGGGTGTGGAAACAAGAAAATATACACACTTTTTCATGCCCTTTTTAACTCAAATTCATGCAGTTTTTGGTAAAATTCTTGTCGAAAAATATTTAATTATTATAAGATGATTAAATTATAATTAAATTATTAACATATTGAATTTTAATTAATTTTATAATAAATTTTGATTAATTTTGATCATTTTCAACAGATTTGCATAAAGGACGAAAAACTGCTCTGCAGACACTACTAGAAGCTCAAAATCGAGAAACAATTTTTAAGCATCAAGGCGAATTAATTTTTTAGCCTAAAACGGTCCAAATTATGTGTATTAATTCATAATATAATTAATTTTAATTTTAATCTAATTTAATTTGGATTAAATAGATTATTATTAATTAATTATGAAAAGTGGCCTAGTTGAGCTGAACCGAGAAAATCGATCCAATCGAGCACTGGGAAGCCCAAAACTGTCCCACATTCTGACCCAATCAGCTTGCTTGGATGATTATTTAACTTGCAAAATGAACCTTGAAGACTCCTTCAAATTGCATTCAAACCCCTCCACTATTTTTGCCCTTCTAGATTTGCCCCTACTTTAAAATAGCAGGTTTCAATTCTTCAAACTTGCTACATGTGTGGCCGGCCATGGGGGGACTCTATTGCTGCTGATTTTTACTAATTTTATCAGCCATCTAAACCTATAAATACCCTCTTTTCTTCTCACATCAAACACATCTCAACCCTTTACATCTCTTCACATCTCTCTCATTTTTCTCTCTTCATTCCCTTCAATTTTTCCTCATTTCCTTCCCTTATTCCCTTGTCGATTTCACCTATTGAAAAAGAGTCAATCAACCACCATTTGGAGCATTCAAATGTTCATAGAAGCTCTATCCGACAAGAACAAGCAGAGAAGGAGGAGCGGAGAAAACTATTCAAGCCACGGAGAAAACACCAGATTTGATTCTTGTTCCCAATCATTTTAATTTTGTTGTTGTTATGATGAACATGCCTATGAATATTTTTTATTTTGAATTGTTTAATTTAATTGATATAGCTTGAATTTAATTCGTGTTAGGTTGATTGCATTGCGTCTACTTGAGTTATTCCAAGTTTGTTTGTGTTGTTATAGGCCTCGGTAAGATGTTTGATTAAGTAAAACCATGACTAAGTTATTGCAACACCCCAAACCCAGCCCAGTCGTTATGGCTGGATCTGGCGTGTCACATTGAAGTGTTTTAGCGGAAACCTTGTTTTCACTAAAAACCCTTCCTCAAAAGTTACATCTCAATTACTTAGTAAAATCTCCTTCCTGTTGCGAAGCTTTGCTTAAAACATTTGACTTAAGAAAACTTATCCTTTAAAACTTTAATTGCGGAAACGTAGTATTAAAAGAAAATTATAGCTTAGAAAATCCATGTTCCACTTCTTATAATTACAACGCACGAATTTAAATAACCAAACAATAATAAAAGGGGGAGGCCTTATTACAATCCATACTAAATGAAAATTACTTAATGAATGAGTAACTTAAATACTTTTAAAACAAATCCAAATTGTCTTGCTAGCTGGCCACCCAGAGTCCCTCCAAACATCGAACCTCCTACTGAGCATCACCTGAGAAAAATAAAAGAGGGGGTGAGTCTTCACAACTCAGTGTGTACAACCCTCGACAAGTAACAAACAAACATCAATCACCATAAAATCACACATGCAATGCAGTGCAACCCACCCCAGTAATCCATCCGCTACACACCAACTCCGTCCCCCGGTACACACCATGTAGGGATATAAATATCGACTCACCCATCTGATACACTCCAATGGTAGCCCGATTGTGAAACTACCTTCATTGCAGCAAGCTGCCAATCATATATTGGGTTTAAAAGCCGTCGGTGGATCCACGGTTGTCAAGCAACCATGCGACCCTCATATACTTCCTCCGTTCCATAATTCCCAACCCCTATGCAACCTAAATAGAATATCATATGTATGTAGCAGTTATACATGTAACATCCATAAATCTTACATTCAACACTTAGGGGTATTTTGGTCATTTTTGCCCTTAGGGGTATTTCGGTAATTTTCCTTTATTACGGGTCTTACTTACCTTGGCCTGTTAACAAATCCTGTGAGCTAAGATGAACGAATACTATACACCAGGTAGGATTCTAGAGAAGAGGAGGTGGGTCATTAAGACCGCTTAAGTGCCAAGCTCTCCCTAGATCCAATCCTAGACATGCACATACCCATTGTCACACCTTAACCCTATGACTTGTCCACGGTCCTTAATAAATTAATTAATTTTTATGTAGTCATCATATACTAGGCCTACAACCTCTTACAAAACCCAGACAAATCCACATACCTATATATATATGACCCACTAGGCCCAATCTCTTTCATATGGCCCATTAGGCCCATTCACATTTATGTGGCCCATTAGGCCCAAATCACATTCATACGGCCACTAGGCCCAAATAACATTTACAGCCATGCTCACATACAATTTTCCATCACATAGCATCAAATATCAATTTTTGCCTATTATGGGCCTAATAGCCCATCGGGCCCATTTAGCCCATTCTGGCCCGTTTGGCCAATTCACAACCTAAGTCCATGGAATTGCCCATGGGCCTCAGGAAACCTATTGGTTTCCCCCTTGCGAGTGTTCATGCATTCGCAAGGCTATAGTAGCCAAACTTTTGGCTTTTTGGCATTTCGGCTTTTCGGATTTGCCGATCTACTTGTGTGTGCAGTGAATGTACACACCTGGTAATAAAGCGTGCTGCAATTTCCTTAGCCCCGAACCTTCAATCGATATCACCTTTCAATTAATCGCATGCTTAATACTTATCTTTCCCAAAACTGAAACCTCACCTTTCACCTGACCTTGCGCGACAAGTTATAACAGCCTCTTCTTTAAACACTAACCACGATCAACTCCTAGATCTGCACCAATCTTAACTATTAAAACCAAAATAACAGGTGACTTGTATTCAACACAAGTCCCCTTACCTTAACTATGACCATTCGGCCAACTAAGATCTAGAGTACTTACCAAAGTCTCTCCCTTGAGAAGCAAAGCGACAGAGATCCAAAAACTGATATTCGATACCTATTCCTACCCAAGACCGATTAGAAGAAGTGAGGGAAAATAATTGATACTTAGCAAAAAAAACTGATTGGAAGAGTGAACACTTACACTAGAACCGACTAAGTGGAAAGGGTAGTGGAAGCACCAAGGGTATTCGGCCAAAGAGGTGTTCGGCCCTTGAGATTTGTATGGAAAACAAAGGTTATTCGGCACCAAGGAAAAAAGGAAAGAAGAAGTTAGCTAAAACAAGAGTGAAACAAAGAATATTGTGTAGAGGAAAGAGGGGAAATCGGCACAGAGAAAAGAGAGTACAACAAATGGTTTTCGACTTTTAGGGAAAAGGGTTTCTGGCAACATGGTGAAGGGAATTCGGCATTAGCCTGGCCACCTCCCATTTGGCACCTATTTATAGCCCCTATAGCCGAATTTCTCAAGCCCAAGTTCCCAATTTGGCTCCACCTCATCCTTACTCCTTATCTCCTCATTTTTCTCCCTGATAACCCCTTGATCCTTTCCTCAAATTTCTCCTCTTATCACACCCTACAAAGTTCAATCCAACACCACCTCTGTCCGCCCTTTAAGCAAAAATAAATCCCTTATTTGAGCAAAGTGGGATTCGAACCCCAGACCTCTGACACTAGCCACACGCCACTTATCCCCTAGGCCAGTAGGCTCTTTTCTGTCCAACTTTCCCTTCATTTATTCAAAAGCCCACCTACTTGCCATCAGGGTTCTTTTAATAATTTAACTATAATTTCTTTTACCCCTAGGTTCAAACTCAAACCTTGACCAAGACCTACCATCACATAATTAACACTTAACCAGAAATGTTAAGCAAAAAAAAAGAAAGAAAAATTCGAGATTTTGGGATTTTTGGGTTTCGAGATTTTTGGGGCGTTACAATTATTCTTGCATTTAAATTGTAAGGTAACTAATTATTTAATTAGTTAAACAAATTGAAATTGTAATTAATTGAGAAAATACTTAATTAGTGCATGTTTAATCATTTAGGGTAGCTGAGGGGTAAATTAGCAATGGTATCTAACGATACATTAGCCTTGCATAACTTGCAACATTATTATGATTAAACTGTTTCAAGGTAGAAATACATTGTTGCCTCACGTAATATTTTATGTGCTTATGAGATTGAATCGTTCGAATTGGCATAGAGATATGTACAAGAGATTATTTTAATTTCATAAGTATGTATGTACAGTAACACATTCAGTTATTAAAAGTTGTTTAATCGGTTAAATTGATGTAGAGATATGTTCAAGAGATAAATGGATTTCGGTAAGTAAGTATGTTCATAAGTTAAATTACCGAGTTGCCATGAATTTATTCGTAACAACATGAACATGAGTTTAATAATTTTAAGTTAAGAAATGTAATTAATCTAACACAATTATGTCATCTTGATTAAAATCATCTTTTGGAATTGTGCAATGGAACTTTTATTTTATTTTTATTTATTTTACTTTCTTAAAATCCTAGTTTTTAATCACTTCTTCAAATTAAAATATTTTTCTTTAGCAAAGTGTTTTTAAAATTGCATTCATAACTCGACATTTACTTGTCACTTTATTACTTATTACGATTGTGTACACTTGCACATTTCCATCGTTCCAATTATTACCTAACCCGTATTCTTGCGAACATCGCTATTCTATTCAATATCATTTTTTGTAGTATTTCCAGTCCATATGTTCGTACACTTAGCAACGATAAAGTTGTTGACGTTGTTCCTGGGGAGGTTTCAACATTAGACTAAATTTTAATTTCTGTATTTAATAGGATAAATATGAAGATTGCGAGTTATAGATACAATTTTTATTTATATTTTATTTTTAATTTTAATTCAGTTTCTTAATCTATTTTTCTGTTTCTCTGCATTCAATGTATGACTGCGTGCAGAAGCATTCCAATTAAGCTAAATCCTGAACGAAATTGAATTTTGAGGTGGAACTATTGGCAAATGCAAAATAATCCACACGTGGTAGCTGATTTACCTCGGTAAAATCCACTGTTCGACGATCTGATTGAACCACTAACATAAATCAGAATAGAGCTACCAATGACTCGATAGGAAAAAACATTGCACGAATATACACTACCTACTCTAGATGTTGTACGAGGTAGCATTAGGCCAATTACTAATGCTAATTATTTTGAAATCAAGTTGACCATTATACAAATGATTCATAACATTTTGCAGTTCAAAGGCAATATGACTGAGGACCTGAATCAACATTTAAAGTGGTTCCTTCTACTTTATGATACTTTTAAATTTAATGGGATCATCGATGACACTATTCGTCACCGATTTTTCCTTTTTTCATTATGTGATAATGCGTATGCTTGGCTAGAGCTGCAGGTTCTAGGTTTGACCACCACATGGAATGAGCTTGCAGGAAGTTTTTTACACAAAATTTTCCCCATTAGTAAAACCATCCTACTAAGGGTGATAACTCCAACTTTAAGTAAATCGAGGGAAAAAATTTATATGAGGCGTGGGAACATTTTAAAATCCTTTTGAAAAAATGTACCCATTATGGGATGCAAGAGTGGCTCCAAATACAAAGTTTCTACAATGGTTTAGACGAGAATATGAGGTCCGGGTTTGATGGTGCATCTGGAGGGGATTTCATGAATAATACTTACAAGTGAGCCTCCAGCTAATTGTGGATATAGCTATGAACTCATACATGTGGCCCAATGTGATATTTTCTTACAACTCGAGGCCACCAATAGTTAAAGTTGTCTTTGAGAGGATAAAATCAATAAATAATAGATAAGCTTAATTGTTTGGAAACCGTTGTCAAACCATCCATGAATAATTCAACTCAGAGTTATGGGAAATATTCTGAGAGCCAGCCAGAGGAGGTAAATTACTTGGGTAATATGGGTGGAAATCCCTATTTGAACACCTACAATCCCAGTTGGAAGGACTATCCCAATCTCAAGTGGAGAGGTAATCAAGGAGGTGGGAATCATGTGCAAAATGGACCGAACCATCCTTATCAACCCGGCATATGCAGATAGCTTAGGAAAGGTTTGAACAAATAACCATATTGTATGTGGTCAAAGGCTAGATAGAATAGAAGGGGAGATGTAGTTAATGAAAACTAACATTCAACAAATTCAATCTACATTTGAATGACTCGAGGCGCGAATGAATAGCTTTCAAGACCAAATGAATCAAATGATAATTTTAATGCAAAGGCAACTTAGCACTAACATCACTAGCAATACATAAAATAATCCTTGAAAGGATGGGGATGAACAGGTGAATGTAATTGCATTGTGCTCGGGTAAGACTCTTGAAAACCTGAGTGAACCCATCCAAAATAAGAATGATTTAAAAGATGTTGTGGATGATCCCCATGATGAAAATGAGCCTAAGGAGCAAACTGAGAAGGTAGTTGAATCGGTAGTTGATTAAGTAATTTAACAAAATTTTGATCCTATCACGAAGTACATACCATTCCTATCGAGGTTCGAGGAAAAACAGAAAAGGAATGAAGCCAAATTTGTAAGTTTTCTTAACTTGTTGAAGTCCCTCAATGCCAATTTGCCATTTTAGATCTGATCAGTAAAATCCTAAAATATGTCAAGTTTTTAAAGGAAATAATGTCTACACATAGGAAGTTCAAGATAGGTGAGAAAATTAATATTGATACCTCATGTAGTGTGGTAATTGCTAGAAAGATAGCCCCTGAAATTAAAAGATTCGGCTAGTTTTACAATTCCTATAGAAATAAGGGATAAACATTTTAGTAAGGCCCTTTGTGATTTAGAGGCTAGTTATAACTTGATGCCTTTATCTACTTATATGAAACTCAGATTAGGTCTTTGGTACACCCAAAAGGTGTACTTCAAGATGTATTGGTCAAAGTGAAAAATTTTATCATACCAGTTGATTTTGTTGTCCTTGGCTTTGAAGAGGATCAAGAAATCCCTATTTTGTTGGGTAGGCCCTCTTTGGCAACTTTTAGATCAACCATTGATCTTGAAAAAATGAATTAATTATGAAAATAAATGGGGAAATAGAGGTGTTCAAATGTAGATACGATGCCCAAAATGAGGGATTAGAAAAACACTTAAATGAAAATTGTTTTGCACTATGCCAGATTCAAATGAACTGATCAAAGGGATAATTATTTTTTCATGTGTGCAAGTATGAACAGTTCAAGGGAGCAAGATAAATGGAAAGAGCTAGAGTGTAAGGGCACATGCTTGATAGATCGTGACAATCGATAGAGGAGCAAGAGGTCAATGGAGGAATTTAGTGGGCAGTCGAATGAATCCGGTAGCCACACTTAAAATCCATCATTATATTTGATAATTCGTTTTTTAAATTGTGTATAATTATTTTTCAGACTTTTGAACTTGTTTCATTTTTATTTTTTTAGTTAGTTATGGTAGGATTAAGACTCTAGGATATCGTGTAACAATCAATTCAGTCGACACGTTCAAATACATCAACAAACGAGGGTAGGTGTTCTAATTTCGTATTTGTTATTATTTTCTAGATGATTGATTTTTACGAATATTTGCTTGATTAAAAGTTCACAGTATTGCCATGGCACCTAGGAAAATTAGGTAAACTACAACCAATGAGTTATCGATGGATGTCAATTCCAACATGTTCTGTAACCAAGAGGTTGAAAAATACTTCTTGGAACTTCAAGGTCAAACATTTATACAGGAATGAGGGTTCAACCATCGATGAACATGTGCAATGGAAAATAAGGTTTAGTCTACTTTCATCATTGAACGTTTTTTGTTCGATTCCAAACGAATTGGCGATCAATTCAATAGTTTACAAATTTTACACTTCCCTGAAAGAAAGGGAAAATAATAAGTGAAGTTCACATACGTCATGGTAAGGGAAAAAGAAAAGGAAAATAATAAACTACATGAGAAATCTGTCATTTTTAGGATGCTCCATACTTTGCTCCTAATGTTCTTGACAATGTTGATTTAAATTACTATAGAGATATTGACATGGACCGCATCGTAAACTAACTTACCGAGGGGAGAGGCAAGTGGACTTGCCAACCCAGTACTAATATCCCGCAAAAATTTAATCAGACAATAATGTTCCCAACTGCCAAGATATGGATGCAGTTTATCTTCACTCGAATTTCATCATCCCAAAACATGTCTACCGTAAACATATTTAGAGCGGTTCAGTTTGATGCTATTTTTGCAAAAATGTCATGTTTGCATGGAAAAATGAATTTACCGGTCCATGATGACATGCATCAGTGGCAATAAGGTTGGGATTTATTTTCTGCACCTAGTGACGACCTTATGAAAAAGGGCTAAGGTTTCAATGTTCGTAACAGAATAATTCGTGAAGTCGACGAAAAGCATCATAAAAAATTCAATATATACCCAGTACATCGAGCTTCAACGAAAATAAATAATGGAATTGAACCTGCGCCAAAAGAACAAGATAGTCATTCCATTATCCCTCAAATGCAAAGGTAATACAAAGGCTCAACAAATCTAAGGGTTGAGTGATCTACCTAATATGGTATGGGTTATTATATGGATGCGGGAAATCACACCAACTAGTGTTGACTATGCATAGAGGTTTGGCATTCAAGTGCCAAATCCTCCATTGAAAAAATATGAACCCATTCTATACAACGAGCAATTCAAAGAGGATGAGGAGGAGAACGAAAAAGAAGAGGAAGAGGAAGGAGAGGAAGAAGGGGAAGAGTCTTCCCATACATACGACTTTGAGAAGGTATTCCAAATGGAACAACTTCCAATGAAAGGTGTACATTTACGCAACCCGAGCCGACATAGCCCAACCTAGTCTGTGGGTAGGAAGCCTACGAAAACTACTATAAGACGTGAAAAGGGGAATGTGAAGATAGCGAATTGTCAGAACTCAATTTCGATTATTTTATTATTGTTAATTTTAAAAAAGTGTGTCCATTTCTTATTTCTATGTAAGAACTCCACACCTTATGTGACATTACAAAATTAAGTTGAACTAGGAAGAAGAGGACAACCCAACTAACCTCATGTAATAGCTCAATTTTAGTTGGCGTTGGAAACAGTGATTTTAGAACCCCATTTTAGATGAGGTTAGTATAAGGTTTAATTAAATTTTGGTTTTTTAATTTTATCAATTAGATAGTTAATTAAGGGACAACGGCTAAATCGTAAAAGTTAAGCGCTATTAATTTTTATTTTCTAAAAGGACTAAATAGTATTATATTAAGGTTTAAAATGGAAATAATACCATTTTAAAATAGGTGGATGGTTAGTGCTTAAAATTAAGTGAATTTTTAAGTTGAATTATAATAAAAAAAATTTATCTAAAAGTGAAGAAATAAAACAAAAGAAAGTTGTCATCTTTCTTTCATCAACTTCATCACCATTTCCACTAAAAAGTGAAGGGAAGCCATCTATGAGAGCTAGCAACCTTCAGCCTCGACGCATGGTAGGTTAAACTGATCTGTTTCTTTAACATTTATGTTTTTGATATCCCTGAAGCTTAATTTAGCTTGCCCAGGGATTAGTTGGTGAAACTGTTAAAGTTCACAAAAGTTTCCATTGATGAATCTTGAAGTTTTTGGTATTAAATTGATAGGTTTTGAGCTTAGATATTAAGAAAAAAAAGACTAGTTTGTAAAGTAAAAATTGTTAGTTTTGAACATAGGAACTAAAATGCAATAACTTTGATTTTGGCATGAATTTTCTGTAATTATAGGTTTTGGTGCTCTGTAGAAGGATGAAATTGAGTTCTATCTCAAAATCGAAGCTCAAATTTGAAAGTTATGACAAATTTTGTTTTAGGGACTAAATTGAATAAAATACAAATTTTGGAGGAATATCCAATAAATGAAACTAAACTGATATATGATGATAGTATGTTGTTGTGGAATGTTTGGAACTGATAGTTTGAAATTAATTATTATATAGATCAAGATCTAACCCAAGTCGAGGATAACTAGGGAAAAGAGAAAATTATCGATTTGTCCCTATTATGAATCTAATTTGCTAATTTTTCCAGGTAAGTACATATGGTATACTTATGATTTGAATTATATATATGTTATAATGTGAATATCTAGAATATTAGTGGGCTTTGATTTATTTACAATTTAGTACAAAAAGGTTGAGATTTGGATTAAATTGAAAATGGATAACTATGTACTTGTATGATGGAAATTTCCCTGATGAAACTTCGTAAACGTATCTTACACATGTTTACTAGTTGATTTCATATTATACTGAGCTTCAGCATTTGTTGCGGACTCGAAGATACATGTGACATAAATTTAGCTTGGACTGGTAATCTGTTGTCATTTTAAATGTTTAGCCTGGATTCGTAACCTTACATGTATTTATAACTTTGACCAAGATATTTGATGTGTTAATATAAAGATTTACCCTGGGCGGATAACATGACAAGATTATATGCTAAGCTTAAATGAACCTCTGATGAAATTAATATGGATGTAATTGAGTTGTTCGTTGAGTTTCATCAGGTAATATAGTAATACGAAAGGTGAAAGGAAAATGTGATGTATTGTGTAAATGCTCAAATATATCCTAGTGAGAGATCTAATTTCAATTTTGATTATATGTATACTAATGAATGATTTGGGGTTAGTTTGAATATGAAAATAACTCTACTTGTTGAATTGTGCTTTGATGAATTAGGTAAACTTGACTATTCATATTAGTTTTACATATGTACTTGTTATTTAAGGTAAGTTAATTGTTATTTATATATGAGCTTACTAAGCATTTTATAATGTTTACCCGCTCTTTTCTTTTCATGTAGATTTTGTCTTGTGGAACATGTCAATCGGATCTTCCCGGAGTTCACACTATCCATCTCTTGATTAGGTAGATTTTTAATAATTTTAACTTGGTTATATGTGGTATGTACTTTGGAGTGTCAAATGAATTGTAATACCAAGTGTGTTTGAATTATAGTAGATTTTTAATCATTTTAACTTGGTTATATGTGGTATGTACTTTGGAGTGTCAAATGAATTGTAATACCAAGTGTGTTTGAATTATAGTGATTATGGACACTTAAAGAAATGACAGTTTGATCATGTCTATAATTGGTGTTATGCTTTGTGAATATGCATATAGATTATCATGTCACATGGAATGAATGAAATGGTATATGGTAATTGGTTAAATGATTTGCTTGTAATCTTGTTGTGAAGTGTAGAACAGTGTACTAGAGCTTCTAGAAAGTTCCTTCTTACTTTCATATGTTGTAAATTCCTTTAATATATAAACTGTGTAAGGTAAGAAATCTCCATTAATAACATATAAATGGTGTCTGTGTTGGTGGTGTCATCCAATGTCATTAGTGCGAGTATAGTTTGTCCATATTATGAAGCATATACCTTCCTTATTGCATAAGCAAATACCACGAATATGTGATATGTAAGATGTGAGATGTGAGATGTGATGACGAAGAAGGGGATTATGTTTGTGATGCCTTCGGTAGGGAAACTATATTTCAAACTGGATAGGAAAATAACGAGAAAACATACTTGATTGAATAGAAATGATATGACGAGTTAAGGAGGTGTATGTTTATGAATACAACTGAAAAATATGCTTTTGATTCTGAATTCTAGGTATGAAGCTGGCATGAGAATGGGTTGTGTGTCAGTTATGGTTATGTTGGTAGATATTAACCGCCCATGTATTGTGTTAAGTTGGCATATTGAATTTGTCTTTATTCTATAAACACCATTTGGTGTATTAAGATCATTGTGTTGCACTTTCCTGAAAGGTGTGGTACCATTTTGGGTATCAATGTGTATATTTTATATGTGCTTTCTTTATCTTTGGAACTCCTTAAGTTCATTTGAACTTACTCTGTTATCTTTTCCTTTTTAGGAGTGTTAATTGAAGGAGGAGAATTTTCAAGGCATTACGCCAAAGTGTTGTTGATTGTAAGCCTTCTATTAATTTTAGTATCATGCATTATTTGGGCAAGGCAGCATGTAGGAACGATTTGTATCAACTCTTGTAATGATTTGCAGTTTTGCTAAACTCTATTTTCATGAAGTCATTTGTAAACTTTCACAGTACATATACATGTGTGTTTTTTATCCAATGAGCTATGGTTTATGAGATTATGTTTTTAGACGTGTACACCAAACTGTTTTGAATGATTATTAACCATCAATGATGCACTTGAAACTTTTATAAAAGAAATAACTGTAACATCTATAACCTAACTCCGTTGTTGGATTAGGGTTATAGAGTGTTACAGAATAATTCGAAACATTAAAATGCAAAAAAGCACAATTATACAAATTATCTTATAACATTAAAAAATCATATAAATTAAGGTAGAAATATATTTATGGACCTTAAATTAAGCCTACGGGGCCCTAAAAATAATTTTGAAACAATCAAGGGTCATTTTGAAACAACATAGAAAAATAGGGAAAGTTTAAAAATATTTGAAAACAAGGGTCACATGGCCGTATGACCAGGCTGTGTGGTAGAACCCAGACCGTATGGCTCATAGACATGGTTGTCTGGCTACTACACATGCCAATGTACGTAGACCATGTAACTAGTTGTGCCCATGACCAGACCGTGTAACTCACTGTGATCGTGTAGTTCAGGGTCACATGGCATTGTTGCCAAGACCGAGTGAATAGGCCATTTGTGACACATGGACGTGTGACAACCCGTCTCTCAGGCAATGTGCAGCAAAAGTTACCCTAAAACAAGCCATTAACTTGCACACCAAGACTCACTAATTCCATCAACATTCACATGAACAAAACACACTTTAAACATGTAACACCTCTTACCCAAGTCCAAGGCCGGGACTGAGTGCGAGGAATTACTAAACTTAAACTCATGCATTCCCACATTTACAAATCATAAAAACTTGATCAAATTTGAACCTTTTCAATCCTTATCTAGAATTCCTTATTATGGACCTACGAGGCCTAAAACAAGGTTTAATGACGACTCAGAACCAAATTGGATCCTTTAAAGAACTTTGGAAAATGACTCTTGAAATAGGGGCACACGCTCGTGTGGAAGGGCTACACGTCCGTGTGGCATTCTTGACATGGTCGTGTTGAAGGCCCGTGCAGTTCACACGGCCTAAACACCTCGGGACATGCCCGTGTCCCTAACCCATGTGAATTAATTTCTATTTCAAACCTATAGGGGTTTTCACACGGCTTGGCACACGCCCATGTCCATGGCCCATGTCCAACACACGGCCATGACATGCCTGTGTCTCAGCCCGTGTCCAAAAACCTTGACATTCTATTTCTGACGTCAGCAACCATTTAGGGGCACACGGCTAAGGCACACGCCTATGTACTAGGCCATGTCCTCCACACAGCTGAGACACACGGTCGTGTCTCTGCCCGTGTTTTTACTACCATGCATACTGAATTGAAATTTTAAGATACAGGGGACACACGGCTAGACAACACGTCCATGTGGCTGAGCGTACGTCGCACACGGCCTAGACACACGCTCGTATGTCTACCCATGTGGACAAAAACAAGGCTATTTACCAAGCCATTTTGCCACCTTTACTTGCACCAACCTACACAACAGCAAATATCTCCAATCCACACAACAATATAAGACTAAATCAACCACAACATGACATTCAAAAGCAAACCAAATATACACTTGGTCATTCATACATTTTGTTCATCTATGAGAGCTTCATCATTTGCAATTATCAATAATGAATATAAGCCATTAACCATAGTCTTATAAAAAAAGGTTTTCATCCCAAGTCACATAATTGGCTAACTTAACAATATGACACATAACAAAAGACTCAATCCCTATACATGCCATACTCAATATAACAAAACTAACTATACCAAAAGCTTTGAGTGATAGTGTGAGCAATGCCTCAGCCGTTCTTTGATCCACGGGCTAATTTGGTGATTCTACAAGAAAATGGAAAAGAATAGGGTAAGCACAAAGCTTAGTAAGTTGCATGTAAATATTGAAATAGCAATCATATTACCACATGTGATCATACTCCCAATATATCATAACTCGCAAGAAGAGTAAATGTTCATAACACAACTTACTCATGTTCATTCCTCACTATTCGTACAAGAAGAATAGATTTCACATATCATCAATTTCATATAAGTATCTGTACCACTCACAACATAGTCATAAGCTCTATCATTATAATATAACCTGTAAATTTCCCTTTGAACCATTTGGAATACTACAAGATAATCACTAAGCCTCAAACATAGGGTACAATGCCGACGCCATATTCCAAACATGGTCTTACATTGACTCTCACATCTAAGTCGATGCCATGTCCCAGACAGGTCTTACAATGACTTTCATACATCGAGGTCGATGCCATTTCCCAAACAGGTCTTACAGTGGCTTTTACTTATCTGTGTCGATGGCATGTCCCAGACAGGTCTTACATTAGCTTCCGTATCTTTAGGCCGATGCCATGTCCCAGACAAGTCTTACACAGGCTCCCATTTATCAATGCTGATGCCATGCCCCAGACAGGTTTTACACTAGCACGCTCATCACCTACATGTCATGACATGGATATCCAAATTATTCCTAAGGTTCAACCGGGAGTCTTTACTACATCAGTTCTCATGATGCACATTCACAAGAATCATCCAAAATTTATGCCATATTAATTATACAATACATAAATACAAATAAATTACATTATTTACGTATAACTTACCTCAGTACACAATATGTAAGTGACTAATTATATTTAATCTGCTTACTTGGCTTTTCCCCAGTCTAGGTCCGAATTGCGTATTTCTTGATCTATAATAATAAAATTTCACTCATTTAATCATCACATTAATAGAAATATTCTACAATTCACAATTCGACGAAATGACCGTTTTGCCCTTAGACTTTACAAAAATTACGATTCTATCCTTAGGCTCGTAAATCATTTTTTATCAAGTTTCCTCATTAATCAAGCCTAGACGAACTCTTTTTATACCTATAGCAACTCAAAATTTCAAACATTTCACACAACTACCACCTATTTTACAAACTTTACAAAATAGCCCATTTAGGTGTTTTCATGAAAACCCCTTTCACAAAAGTTGTTTGTTTAACAACCAAGATTCATTTTCTTCCACAAAATTTCAGCTAAAAACATAAATGCTTTCATGGAAAAACCTTAAAATTTCATCCATTTTGCAAAATAGTCCCCTTATTAGAAAGCTCATGCTACAAGGGTCCTAAAAATGCAAAAATCATCAAGAAAGGCTATCTAAATCACTTACTTGCAAGGAATATAAGTGGCTGATATTCTTAAGCTTTCAAAACACCCTATTTGCTGATATTTTTGGTGGATAAGAAGATGAGAAAAAGATGATATCATTCTCTCATTATTTTATTTCATTTCTAGTCAATTTAGTCACCAAAACTCACCTAACTTTGACAACTTTCTTCTTTTTGTCTCTATGGCCGGCCACCACTAATTTAAAGGCCTCTTTGCACTTTAAAGACCCCCAAATTATGGTCTCTAGCTATTTAACACATTTGGCTAGCAAAAAAAAAACTTGTCCTTTATGCAATTTAGTCTTTTTTTCTCTATTAAGCTCACAAACACTAAAATTAATTCACCAAAATTTTCATGCACTTATACAATCATGCTATGACACATAAAATAATATTAAAAAAAATTCTCAGACCTCAGATTTATGGTTTCGAAACCACTGTTCCGACTAGGCCTAAAATCGGGTTGTTACAAAACACTTTCAAAACATACCAATTCAATCATCCTATAAGATCTAACCAATATGCCATTCAAAGGCACCACAATTCATACACCAAAATCATTCAAGAACTAAATTACAATACCATCTTCAATCTTATAACATGGATACTAAAATACCATTCTATCTCAATTTATAACATCACAACTTACCAGTTAGATAGGCATAACCAAAATGACCATATTCAAATAAGTTTAAACATATACAAGCCAAAACTTAAGTCAAATATACAACTAAATACAAGGAAAGCCAAAACATATCATATGTTCAAACTAATCCAAGGTACCTATTACATCAAAGTCTTATACATGCACTTTAAAAACATTTGAAAAAATACCCAAAAACTACCAAAGTGGTCGATGGTTAGTGTGATAGAGCTCCAACAAGATTCCAATCAAACAAGCTTTTTGAAGATCTACAAGACAGAAAATAAAGCAACAACATAAGCAAATGATGCTTAGGAAGCTCGTATAAGAGAAACACAACTTACCAAATAACAATTTCATGAATAACCATTTAAGCATTTTTTTATCCCTATGTGTACATTTCTTCCTAAACACACCACTTCACAAGTTAGCAACTAAATACAAATATAAGAACATATTATTCATAATATGTAACATATCATGCATAATATCTCAATATATAAAACATCAATCACATAATCAAAACCTTTCTTTTCAATTCAAGAGTACATAACCATTCCAAATCACATACAAACCTTTACTAAATGGTTTATTCCATGGTTCCCTTTTCAAACACATCATTTTCATTTGTTACCCTTTTCAGTTAATATCCTTTTCAACATTTTCATTTGATATCCTTTTCGGGTACATCCTTTTCAACCTTTTCATCTGTTATCCTTTTCAGATACTTCCTTTTCAACCTTTTAATTTGTTATCCTTTTTAACCCTTTCATTTGTTATCCTTTTTAACCTTTTCATTTTTATCCTTTTTGGATAACTTCCTTTTCAAACTTTTCATGGATTCAGAATTACCGAATGTCATGCTATGGTGTCTTTCAACCACGATCTTTTCTTTTTTGAGTATAATACCATGATGTATTTCAATCACAGTCCTTTCCTTTTCTCAAATCAAAACAATCTTAATCACCAATACATAAATACATATATAAAGCTATCAATTAATCTTATAAATTCAAATGTAATATTTTAAAATGAAATATGAACTTACCTCAACAAAAACGATTGTAAAAATAAAGTCCTTGTGTAACACCCTTAACCCATATCTGTCATCGAAATAGGGTTACAGAGCATTACCGAAGTTTACAGAACAATTATAGATAATTCATATCATTTACAGTTCATATTTGAAACTAATCGTATCGTCCCTTGAATGGACCCTCGAGGCCCAATTTAAGCATTAGAAACAATTCGAAACTAAATCGAGATTTCAGAAAATTTTTCGCAAAAATTTCAAAAATTTTCTTATATACAAGAGTCACACGCCCGTATGAGTAGGTCGTGTGGCTTACACGAGCAAGTGACATGCCCATGTCTCAGGTCGTGTGGACATTCGATATAAATCATACAGTCGTGTCCCAGCCCGTGTCCTTACCCGTGTAACTCTCTAACTTGTGCCACACGGCCTGCCACAAGCCCGTGTGCTAGGCCGTATAGTCAATTTAATTTTTTTTTTACAAATTAGATGCAGATTTCACACGCCCATGGTCTAGGCCGTGTATCACACACGGCTGAGACACACGCCTGTGTCTCTACCCGTGTGCCTAATTCTGAGTATTCTGTTTGTCAATTTTAAAATCCAGGGGATACACGACCAAACCACACGCCCATCAAGACACACGCCTGTATGTCTACCCGTGTGGACAAAATAAGGCCATTTCCTAGCCTTATTTCTCACCCAAATTTGCCAACAACCTACACCAATACTTGCAATCATATACCAATCAATTCAAGTATTATAACCAAACAAATTTTATCATCTAGGTTATTATATCATCACATGCATTCATGTTTATAATCTTACCTTTTATAAACATACATGTTTAACATAACTCAATTAAACATTCTAAACACATGTATTTATCATAATTTAACCTTATAAATATACCAAAACCAACTATCACTAGCCATTCCAATGGCTAGATTACAAACAACCATTTACAAGCCAACAATTGGCTAAGTTAACCTACACATGCCATTATACTAAAATAAGTTTACTATTTATACCAAAACAAGTTGGTGGATAGTGTGATGCTGCTCCGACCAATCTCCAACCTTTGCGAGCTTTCGAGCTCTATAAAATAGAGAAAATAAAACCTAGTAAGCATTTAATGCTTAGTAAGTTCGTATAACAAGAATTAAACTTAACATTAACATTCATTAAATTAAGCATTCAATAACATGCTTCCCAACAAATTGGCAATTTGCCTAATCACATACACTCAATTAAGCAAGTTAGTCACATAATTCACATGTACATCAAATAACCATGGATGAGATCATCATGTTTTACACTTTCAGGTATTTCAGAAGCATTAAAGACATAATTCTTTTAATCTCATAATTTCTCATTTCAGGAGTTTTATCCGTTGAATTATTGAAATAACGATGGATACTCGGGTAGTACACATAAGGTGTAGAAAACTGTAAACTATCAACTGATAATCGGGGGTACCCATTAAGGCACATTATTAGGGAGTACACTCTCGAGCCACATATCAAGATGCTCAGATGAGCCAGGTAACAGGACAGTTATCCGGTCTAAACAGGAAACTCATAAGAGTTTTAATCAAGGAGCTCATAGAGCTTTACAAGTAACTCCGAAGAGTTATTATCAGAGAGCACCGGATAAGGTAACAAAAAGTTCAAGCGAGCCATGTCAGGAAGCTCATAAGGGTCTATATCAGGATGCTCATGTAGAACTGCGTTTGTGTCCACATTATATGCTAGATCACAACCAATCGAATCATGTAACAGGACACTCACAAAGAGCTGCAGTAGTGCGCAACACATGCAAAATCACTACCGATCAGATGCTCGCAGGAACTCTATAACAGGATTGCTCATCCGAGCTATATTTTTTCTGCAACATATGCAAGACCACATTCAATATGGTTACACGAACTTACCTCGATACTTGTTCGTATACAGAAATCTACTAATTTGACACTTTTTGTAATATCCCAAATTAGGGCCTAATCAGAATAGTGGTTTTGTGACCACAAATTTGAGATAGAAATAATTATTTTTATGATTATTTTGAGGTCTATGATATGATTTCATGATTGTGTGAAAATTTCGTGAAGAAATTCTATGCATAAAGTGCTTAATTTGAAGTTAGGGACTAAATTGAATAAGTTGCAAAACTTGCATTCTAGAAGTTTCTAGTATGAAATTGCTTTGAAATATTAATTAGGAGGTCTTAAATAGAAATTTTACCAATTTCTAAGTTTATGGACAAAAATTGGACATGGATGGAATTTTTGGAAAGTTTAGTAAAAAGGGCATTTTGGTCATTTAGGGGTAAAATGAATTAAAATACAAAATTAAAAGCCAATTTTGTTCATCTTCTTCACCATGGACGTGTATACCAAGGGAGACTCCATGGCTAGGGTTTCCAAGCTTCCAAGCTCGATTGTAAGTCCGTTCTAGCCTCGTTTTTAATGATTTTTACGTTTTTGGAGTCCCGGTAACTTGATTTAGCTTATGCTAGCAATAATTCAACCTAGGGTTCATAATTGGAAAAATACCCATAGGTGAAATTTGTGTATTTTGGTGTTTTATGATATAATATGAGGTTTTAAATTATGTTAGATAACTTGTGCTACTCAGTTTTAAGTGAAAACGAGTAAAAGGGCTTAATCGGTAAAAATACCTAATAGTCATAAGTACATGTTAGAGTGAGAAATTGATGTTGCCATAGAAGGGAAAAATGATCAGCATGTCATAAAACATAAGAAAATAGGATGAAGTTTAATTTCCGAACCTTGGGGAAAAAGTGTAAATATGCAAAAGGTTAGGGGTCAAAATGAAAATTTGTAAAAATATGATTTTTGGACCCATATGAATAGTGTAACTAATTATTAGGCTAAATGTGATATTATAAATGAAGGAAATTGAGATTCGGGCTTAAATCAGGAAAATACAAGGTTATGGACTAAAATGGTAAATTGCAGTTTCTGGATCGAGTATTGGCAGGTCGGCTCGGGGTTGGAGATCGTCGGAGGCAAAATCACACTATCAAACTATCATTTTGGGAGAATTAATTCAAATATTATAATTATCAAGTGAGTGGCATGTATAGGAAGTTGGTTTGTGATATGTATTTTTATTATGATTTTGACCATACGTATCAGTCTGCATTGATTTATCGTATATGATCATGAGATATAGTCCTTATCCATTATGGTTTATAAGTTTAATTAATCGTGCCATGTCCTGTGTTTTGATGTGATGATATAGTTAGCTTTGTTTGTTATGCATGTGTTCGAAAAGTTTTGAATTAAATGAAATTTTATGGCCCGGTTTTCGTCTATGTGCATTGTTAAGTCTGATAATGCCTCGTACTCTATTCCAGCCTTGGATACGGGTAAGGGGTGTTACACTTTTTTTCCTCGATCTAGCTTCGAATGTGAGTTATTCGAATCTATATAAATGAATTTAATCATCAATTTATTACATTTCATATTCAATTGAATTCAATTTACATCCTAGGTAAAATTACCATTTTGCCCCTATCCTTTTCATAAATGACAATTTCATCCCTAGACTTGGAAAATGAAATTCATGCAATTTAATCCTTATTCCAAGTCTAGCCGGAAATTTTCATATAACATTTATAGCACATATATTTCACTAAAATTCAGAATTTTTTCTATAACTTTTACATATTAAAATTTAGTCCCTAAATCATAAATTCAAGAAAATTCACTTTGCAAAAGTTGTTTATCTATCAACAACATTTCATTTTCTACCATAAATTTCAAATTTTCAGTATATTCATCCACGGAAAAAATTCAATACTTTGATAAATTTACAAATTGATCCCCAAAATAGATAGATTAAGTTATTTCGAACTCGAAAATATAAAAATTACTAAAAATGGGACAAGGATGCTTACCCAATTAAGCCAAGAAAGCTTGCTTTCTCTTTCCTAGGGTTTCCATAAAATTTTGGGGATGAAGATGATAATAATATGATGATATTTCTGTTTTTAATTATTTATCATCCTTTAATTATTTACATTTCCAATTTAGTCCTTTTCTTTTTCTAATTTTCCACAGATGAATCATCAAAAATATCTACTAACTTTTCTTTAATGGTCTAACTACCATATAAGGACCTCTTATTTTGAATTCCATAGCTAATTGATCCTTTTAGCTACTAGAACTCAACTTTTTCATTTTATGCAATTTGGTCCTTTCTAAATTAAACACATAATCGGTAAAATTTTCTTACCAGAATTTTCATATAACATTCCTATTATAATGCAGACCATGCAATAATATTAAAATAAATTTTCTTTCTGGCTCGAATTTTTGGTCCCGAAACCACTGTTCCAATTTCACTGAAAATGGGCTGTTACACTCCTATTATAACTTTTCCTCGATTTAGGTCCAGATGATTCGTTTCTTGATCTAAATAGTAACTTAACTCAATTAAATAATTCTAATATCTTAACTTAGAGATTCTAATTTATAACCCTTTTTAATGTAAAATTATGAATTTACCCCTAACATTTTAACTTTTGTATAATTTAGTCCCTAAATTCTAAACTCATAGTTAAACCACAATTAATGAAATATCATGATGGATGATTTTCTCTAAGGTCCTTTACAGCTGATATCTTTCTTTGTTTCATAAAATTATCATTGAAGTTTACCATTTTCTCAAATAAGTCATTAAGCTAAAATTCATTAAAAATCACTTAACAAAATGTGTCTATTTAACAACCAAGCTTAATAATCTATCAACTAAATTCTCTAACACTACAAACTCATTCATGGAAAGTCCTTAGACTTTTAATAATTTCACAAATTGATCCCCTAGCTAGCTAGATTAAGCTAATACAAGCTCAAAGACATAAAAATCACTAAAAACAAGACAAATTTACATACCATGCAATACCAAATAGCTTGGCCGAAACTTCTTCCTTCTCTAATGGTGTATACGGTTTTGTAAAGATAATAAGGAAGATGAATAATTTTTTTACCCTTTTGTTTTATTTAACTTATCATTTAATTATTAGATTGCAAAACTAACCTTTAAGAACTATTAAAATTACAGTAAAACCTACCCATAAACATCCACTAGCTTAGGATATGGTATAATTACCATCCAAGTCCATTGACATACATTTCCACATCCATTTGATCCTTTTAAATAATTGAAATAAACATTTGCACCTTTTTCAATTTAGACATTTTTACATAATTAATGATTTAAACTTTAAAATTTCTTAACGAAAATTCAATATGACCCTATTATAACCCTATAAACATTAAATAAACATTAAAATATTTACTCACTCATCAAAATCATGGTCACGAAACCACTATTTTTTACACCACTGAAAACAGGCTGTTACAACTCTCCCCCTAAGGGAATTTTCATCCCAAAAATCTTACCAGAGAATAGGTTTAGATATTGCACTTTCATAGTTTCTTCCGGTTCCCAAGTAGCTTACTCAACCTTGTGAGGATGCCAAAGAACTTTAACCAAAGATATTCGTTTATTTCTTAGTTCTTTAACTTCTAGAGCCAAGATTCTGACCGGTTCCTCACTATACGACATATCAGACTGAATTTCTTTATCAACTAGCGAAATCATGTGTGAAGGGTCAAATCGATACCATCTCAACATCGATACATGAAAACTGTTGTGAATTTTCTCTAACTCAGACGGTAGCTAAATGGTAAGCTATTGGTCCAATTCTTTCGATAATCTCATACAACCCGATGAAACGCAAACTATGCTTCCTTTTTCAGCCAAAACGGAAAACTTTTTTCCAGAGCAATACTTTGAAAAACACTCTATTGCCAACTTGATATTCAATATCTTTTCTTTTCAAATCAGCAAAGGATTTCCGACGATCAAAAACAACTTTCAAATTGTCTCGTATCATCTTGACTTTTTCTTCAGTCTCACAGATCAAATCAATACCGAAAAGCATTTTCTTACTCAATTTGGTCCAATATAAAAGAGTTCTACACTTTTGACCATACAGAGCTTCGTATGGAACCATTTTAATATTTGATTGTTAACTGTTATTATACACGAATTCAACTAGTGGAAGAAATTTTTCCCAACTACCTTCAAATTTCGAAATGCAACAACGAAGCATATTCTCAAGTATCTAAATCACCAGCTCAAATTGTCTGTCGATCTGTGGATGGAATGCAGTACTAAAATGTAATATGGTGCCTAAAGCTTCATGAAATTTACTCCAAAATCTAGAAGTAAATCGTGGATCTCGATAAAAAATAATAGATAATGACACTCTATAAAGTTTGACAAGTTCAGCAACATACAACTTTGCCAACTTCTCAAGTTAATAATTCATACGTACAAGAATGAAATGTTCCAACTTAGTCAGGCGATCGATAATAACCCAAATGACATCTTTCTTTTTCAGAGATAACGATAATCCTGATACAAAATCCATAATAATTCATTCCCGTTTTCACTCTGGAATCATAACAAGCTGTAGCAATCTTGAAGGTACCTGAGGTTCGGCTTTAACTTGCTGGAAATTTAAAAATTTAAGCACAAACTCCAAAATCTCACGTTTCATATATGGCCACCAGTACATTTGTTTCAAATCACAGTACTTTTTGTTACTACTTAGACTGTGAGCTTCCTGCAAAATCTTCTATTTAACTTCAGAATATTTTGGAACACATAATCTGTTTCAAAAGTACAAATTGTCATCTGTACCAATGCAAAAATCTAAATCTAATGTCTTTTCAATCTATTCTCGTTTAGCAATCAACTCTGTATCATTTTTCTGAGCTTCATAAGTCTGTTGCAGAAATGTCAATTTATCTCTTAACTCAGCTAAAACTAAACCGTCCTCAACAAGTGTTAAATCAATGTTCAAAACTCTTAATGAAAATAATGACTTTCAACTCAAAGAATTCACGACAATATTAGCTTTTCCCGGGTGATAGTCAATAATCAAATCATAACCTTTCAATAGTTCCAACCATCTATATTGTCGCAAGTTCAATTCCTTTTGTGACATCAAATATTTTAAGCTTTTATGGTCGGTGTAGATATGGCATTTTGATAAACCGTAATTTATACATATTTTTACCCCTTGTTTAAAGCATTTTATGGATGATTTTCCATTAGAATTGGTGAATTCGATGCTCCTAATGCTTCAATTTCATGTTTTATACTTAGGAGAGCATAGGAGAGCGAAAGGAACGAGAAAAGGGCCAAAAATGGAGAAAATGGGCCAAAGTACAAACTCAACACAGCCTAAACTTCCTCACACGGGCATCCCACACGCCCGTGCCATTCTAACAGGCTCGAGCATGGCCTGAAGTAATCACACACGGGCGTGTCCCTGCCGAGCCTAAGTTGAGTCCAATTCGAAAAAGGCTAATTTTGAGGGCTCATAGGTATTCCAAAGCCTATAAATACACCCTAGAAGAGGAGAAAAGGGGGACACACAGAATAGGGAGTAAGGAATTACTCCAAGGAAGCCGATTGATTCATCTCAGAAGCTGGATTCATCATCAAGACTGAAGATCTCTCCTCAATTCCCCT
Organism: Gossypium hirsutum; assembly: GCF_007990345.1. Lineage (NCBI taxonomy): Eukaryota > Viridiplantae > Streptophyta > Magnoliopsida > Malvales > Malvaceae > Gossypium > Gossypium hirsutum. The sequence goes on from NC_053424.1 coordinate 42,500,758, forward strand.
TCAGGAGTTTTGGGATTTCTTTATGTTTTGTATTCTTTATTATTCTAAGATATTTTCTTATTTAGTTATGAACTAAATCCCCTAAATACCTAAGGGGAATGAAACCTAAGACGAATCTTGTTATTATTTTCTGAATTGTATGATAAATATTTAACTTGTTCTTAATTATGTGTTCTTAATTCTTATTTTGATATCCCAGGATACTGATTCAAGATAAGCTCTTATTCAGAGGAGGAACAGACCCTGTCTAAGAGTACATTTATCTTAATTAAGCAGAGTTGATTGCGCGCCTAGACATAGGGTGACAAGATTTTGCCGGATTAGGGTGAAACCTAATAAGGGGATCCATAGATCGAGTTAATGTAACCCTAGAGTGTTAATTAGAGAAAAGTCTCGGTTATTCAATCTAGGGATTAGACGTTATTAGTCTTGAATAGGGATAATAACATAACTTAGGGATCTCTACGGAACAAGTTAAATGAATAAATTGTCCGATTCGGAGCCAGAATAACAAGTACAGTCTAGGTGGATTTTTCCTTAGGTATTGTCTTCATTCAATCGATTTTTTCAAAAGCAATTCTCCAATTCCATTCTCTGTGCGTTCTTAGTTTAGATAATTAGTTAATTAAAACAAAAACCTCTTTATTCTTAGGCTAGATAATAAAAAGACAGTCATTACTAGTACTTTTAGTTCCTTTGGGTTTGACAATCTGGTCTTGCTAAAACTATATTGTTGTTCGATAGGTACAGTTTCCAACATCGCGATAATAGTTAGTTTCAAGAATGATTAATTATAAATATTTAAAACCTATCACGAAATAACGCGATCAAGTTTTTAGCGCCGTTGCTGGGGAACTAAGATATTAGGAACGCTCAATTTTTATTACTTTAGCCATATATTTTTCTTGCAATTTAATTTTATATTATTATTACTTACTTATTTACTTTTTTCTTCTCTTGGTAGGTTTTTATAGTTTATGACTAGAAGAAACCCGTCAGGGCCACTACTTTTTGACGAAGAAATCGATCACACAGTTCGTAAAAACCAAAGAGAAATAAGGTGAAGCTTAAGATACACGGAGAACGAGCAAGAAGATGATACTCAACCCCCAACCGAAGAGATGGCTGAAAACCAAGGCAATCAGCTACCTCCTGCAATTGTGGTTAATCAAAATCCTGCTCCACGCACTATGTATGATTATGCTAAACCTTTTTTAACAGGAACTGAGTTAGACCTGCTGCAGTTGCAAATACTTTTGAATTAAAACCTAACACTATTCAAATGATACAAAAATTTGTTCAGTTTGATAGTTTGCATAATAAGGATCCCAACGCTCATTTAGCCAACTTCTTAGAACTATGAGATACATTTAAAATTAATGGCATTTCTGATGATGCCATACGTCTTCGGTTGTTTCCCTTTTCATTGAGGAACAAAGCTAAACAGTGGTTGAACTCGTTACCACGAGGGTCAATTACTACTTGGGAAAAAATGACCGAAAAGTTTTTACTAAAATATTTTCCGCCGGCTAAAACGGCTAAATTACGTAATGATATCTCTTCTTTTGTGCAGATGGATTTAGAAACACTCTACGATGCATGGGAGAGATTAAGGACCTTTTGAGAAGATGCCCCCACCATGGGTTACCGCTTTGGCTCCAAGTACAAACGTTTCACAATGGTCTGAATCCTTCGACTCGGCAAATGGTTGACGCAGCTGCTGGCGAAACCATCAACAATAAAACACCAGAAGATGCCTATGAGTTTATAGAGGAGATGTCACTGAATAACTATCAGTGGCAAGTCATTAAGACAAAGCCAACGAGAACAGTCGGTGTTTACAACGTCGATTCAGTCACCATGCTCCTTAATCAAGTAGAACTGTTAAATAAAAAGATTGATGGTTTTCTTAATTCTTCATAGGTTCACCCAGTAATGCAGTGCGAAACAAGTGGAGGTGGAACAAACCATTTGGAATACCAACCCTATGGCACAACGTGGATAACGAGCAATTAAACTACATGGGTAATAATCCTTGACCTCAAAAAAATCCATATAGTAACACTTATAATGCAAGTTGGAGGAACCACCCCAATTTCTCGTGGGGCGGTCAAGGAAATCAAAGACCACAACATCCTCCGGGCTACCAACAACCACCATACCAATAGGAAAAGAAGCCAAACCTTGAAGAGATACTCTCAAATTTTATATCAGTGTCAGAAACCCTTTTTCAAAACACCGAGACAGCACTTAAAAATCAACAAGCATCGATCCAAGGGCTCAAAACTCAGATAGGCCAGCTTTCCAAACTAATCTTCGCACAGCCACAAAGTAGTTTGCCAAGTAATACCGAACCTAACCCAAGGGAACAACTCAACGCAATTAATATTCAAGATGACGAATGAGTCATTCAGCCTGAACCAGAACCGAAGCAAGAAACTTTGGCAAGCAAAGGTTAAGGTGAGGTAGATCAAAATACAAACAAACCAGTGACTGTCGAATATAAACCTCGTGTGCCAACCCCAATGCGACAAGGAAAGACCGCTCAGATGAACAATTTGGTAAATTCCTTAAACTCTTAAAAAAATTACATGTTAACTTACCGTTTATTGAAGCTCTATCGCAGATGCCAAACGCAATGAAATTTTTAAAGGAACTTTTAGAAAATAAGTGAAAGTTGGACGAGGCGTCACATTTGGAGCTAAACACAGTTTGCTCAGCCATTCTCCAAAATAAACTACCTAACAAACTAAAAGACCTAGGGAGCTATACTATTCCTTGCTTAATTGGTAGTTTAGATGTTAATCATACGTTAGCTGATCTAGGGGCTAGTATCAAAATCATGCCTTACAAAAGTTTAAGCAACTAGGTCTCGGGAAACCCAAATAGACTGGGATGAGCATTCAATTAGCAGATAAAACTATAAGATTCCCTAGAGGTATTATTGAAGATGTGCTAGTTAAAATCGATAAATTTATATTTCCCGTTGACTTTATTGTTCTAGATATAGAAAAGGATAGCAACACTTCCTTAATTCTAGGAAGGTCCTTTTTAGCAACTGCTAAAACCATCATTGATGTTGGCACAGGTGAACTCACACTCCGAGTGGGAGACGAAACAATCACCCTTCAAGCTCGCAATTCTGGCAACACATCAGGAACTGAAAGTGATCATTTAAACCATTCTACTAAAACTAACAATATGGTGCAACCTACTTTGTAGAAAATGAGTCTGATGGAAGCACACGAGTCGTTCTCAAGCCCTAGTAGAGGACCTGTTCATGAAGATCGTAGATTACAAATTGAGGAACTCAATGATTGGCGGACGCACAAACCAAGAACACCCAACAAATCGAAACTACACCAAAACGAGCCCGATACCTCTCCGAATCAACTTAAGGTTGGTGATAAGGTCTTATTAGATGCTGCAGATCCCCACATTGTCACTACCACACCGAATGAGGAAATCCCTCTTACGGTACTCAGTATTTTTCCATTCGATACGGTGGAGGTGAGTCATCCCAAGTTTGGCACTTTTAACGTAAACAACACCCGATTAAAACCTTATTCTGATGAAATTGATAAAAGGAATGAGGAGTATAAACTCCTCAAACCACCATGACCATTCACTGAAGAGGTAAGTCGAGCTTAGACTATAAATAAGCGTCTCGGGAGGTAACCCAAGCACTAACAATATTAATTTCTTTAAATTTTGGTATTTAACTCCTAACTTACTAATAGAAATCTTGAATATAGGTGTTTCCACAGAGACACGGCCAAGCACACGGGCGTGCTTAAGGCCGTGTGAAAATAGGGCAAAATATTTCCCCAACACGGGCTACGATTAAACGCCACGGCCGTGCGATATGGCCGTGGTTGAGCCTGCCAAAACAACACAGGCATGCGACATGCCCGTGTGGAAGAACAGTGGTCGAGCCTGCCAAAACTGCATGGGCGTTCGACACGCCCATGTGGAAGAATCATGGTCGAACCTGTTAAATTAACACAGGCGTGGGGCTTGCACACACGGGCGTGGGAGAAGCGAACGAAGCTAGACACGGTAGTGCGACATGGCCGTGTGAACCCATACACCCGAGGAAAACAGGAGTGTATTAAATGTCAGACGCGCCCAAATTTGAAATTTGTGAATCACACGGGCTGAAATTGGGGAACACGGGCGTGTGCCATGGTCGTGTGCCCCAAAATCTATAAATATCCTTCACTATTCACTTTCTTCCCCATTCAAAAACTCTAACCTCAGCCATTGCAACTCCACACGGCCTCCCTACCACGCCCGTGCGCCATCTCGAACTTCGGTTTTAACGCTCAATCTCTCTCCCTTAGCGTTTGTTTACTCCTTTCACTTCTATTTTACTTATTACTAATGCTTATTATTAGCATAATCTTCATTGCTTTCGAACTATTTGTCATTTTACTCATTATTTTATCATGTAGTTTGCATTCTTAGGTTAGTTATTATACATTGCGTGTTAAATCAAGTTATTAGGGAAACCTTATACCCATGACTTTACCATGCTCATTCTCATGATATTTCCATGCCAATGTCTATCATTCAATTTGCATTTTTCAATCATATTGTTAGAAATGCCTCACTCTTTGTTCCTACACATACCATTACTATGCCCATTTTCATACAATGATAAGGTCACGAAATTATTATATTAGTTATCATTCATAATCATTCAGAACTTCATACAGTGCTAAAAACTGTTATCACGTACCTAGAACTTCTTGTACTTGTTCTACAATCAGAGTATAAACCACGTATCTCAATTAGAAATAATAGAAACCACCATACCATGTAATCTAATCATCTCAGAAACCTATATTTCAGAAAATTATTAAGTAAGAAATTTATTCATACCACAATAAATATGTAGACTTTACCATACCTTCGACAACTCTTCAAATATCATCCTAAAGATAAAAGGTGATCCCAATTCAAAATCCATAGAAATTCTATCCCATTTCCATTCTGATATCCTTTCTAGCTGTAACAATTCTGAAGATATCTATATCTGATATAAACATTTACATACAATTTCAAAATATTGTTTTTCTTTCCCAGTTTTCAACACATCTGCCTCAAATCACAGTACATCTTATTTCTTTCAAAATGCATAGACATAGTACTGTTATAAATTTTATGTAAATTCTTCTATCTAATCTCTGAATTCTTCAGTATAGCTTCTGTTTCTAAATAACAGACAATCATCAAATTCAATCTGAAATTTTCAATCAAAATCATTTATTCACTATACTCGTTTAATTAGTAACTCATTATCACATTTCTGAACTTTGCAGACCTACTGTAGAGAAGTAAGTTTAACCTTTATTTCAACTAGAATTGAGCCATCATCAGATAATGACAATCAAGTGTTCATAGCTCATAACACAAAGCAAAACTTTTATTTCTAAGTATTCATAACTCCATTTGTTTTTTTTTTCCTGGATGATATTCAATTATCAAATCATGATCCTTTAGTACAAAGACAATAGCTACCACTTCCAAATTATGTATCAAATAATTCTTCTAATGTAATTCTAACATTTCAAAACATAATTCATTAGTTTTCTTTCTTGCATCAAAATACTGCTATCCCTGTAAATCACAAGTTTCTTCACTAGATTTCAGACTAAACCAGAACTAATGCTTCAGTTGACTGAGCTTTCAACTAATCAGAACCTTGCTAACGTCTATTAGATCATTCCAATTCCAAATCTTTCTGTAATAACCGACTAGTTTTAGAAAACCTTTGATTTAAAATATATTTTTCACTATCATCTCAGCCACAAAATCTATAGCACATTCAACTTCTTCAATCAACAGTAGTTCAGGCAACTCTTCTGGAAACATATCAGAATTCTCTCGCACTATTGCGACTGATTTAACTTTAACTTAAGTACTTTAATATTCAATACATAAACAAGGTAAATACCATGACCCCTTTCTGGCATATATCTGTGTTGGCATGTTCAATATCACAATAAACAATTAGTTCAATCTTCTCTGTTTCAACAAAAGATTTCATCGTTCTAACCTTGCAGTATAATACACTTTTGCTTACAATTTACCACCATATCATGTAGAATTAACCATTCCGTTCTTGAAATCACATCAAACAGTAATAACATCAAATCGATCAGAAAACAGTAGTATCATTATCAAACAGTTCCTGCAGATCTTATCAGTCCATAAATACTAATCGGGAAAATTTAATACTGCAACCCAAAAAAATTTCAGCAAACTCAACAGGCAAATCTTTAATAGATACTGAACTTATGTAATCATATGAATAGTCAAACCAAGATCAATTTAGAATAATAATATTAGTGTCGATAAAGAAGAAAGTACCTGTAATGACATCCGGTAGAGATAAATCTTCTTATATACAATTAACATATATATACCATGGCTGATATTCATTCTCCAGATTTTACAGGGAAATCCTTTGTCACACTTCGACCATTACTCGCATTTCTGGGTTATAGAGTAATCTACGTCTAATAACTGTGGTACTCTGTCTTGCAATTTAAATAATATTTTTTCAACTCTATTCAATCAATCACTAAGATAATGATCAAAAGAATCATATCCAACTCATATTTCGCTTTTTATTCTACATTCTTCGACTTTATGTTTTCATTTAAACCATCTTCAAACCACTTGTACATTATGGTTTCTATTGGAATATACCCTTTGATATACTTATTCAATCTAACAAATTCCATTTTATACTCAGTTACAATCATATGACCATGTTTAAGCTTCAAAATTTCTTTGCATTTCTAATCAGGAAATCTCTGACTAACATATACTTCTTTCAGAACTCATTTCAAAAAAATTCCAAATAGCCATTTCATAATCACAACATAAATCAATATTTCCATTACTGGCAAGCTAAATCTTTCAACAGAATATCATACCTTTCTATCATTTATTCGACGAACCAAGTAATTCATTTACAGCCTTGATAATATTCTCTTACCAAATTTCAATTCTTTCAAGATCATTTTCAGCTGTGATTTTCAATTCTTCCACACTATATGTACAGAATATTAACAACAGATATGTTACCCATTCAGACAAACTCTGCACCTTGAAGCACTTCGGGAACCGATTGAGAAACAGGAGGGGCAGATATCATAACAAATACAGTTTCTTATATTCACTAAAGAGTATCAGTTATAATTCCAAACATTATGTATCATTTCTTTCTTTATCATTTCATCATTCAACATTTAGTGGTTAATTACTCATTAGGGTAATACTCAGTGTTATCGATTCAGTTTTTATTTTATCCACAAAACTCTTCATTTTTAGCATACATCTTATAATCAATTCTATCAATATATTCTTCTAATATTTTCACTATAAAACAAAAGCAAACAAATATATAAGCATCCAATCCCGATTCAATTTCAACTTAACTTTTGGCATGTACCTCTAGACTCAATTTCGAGCTCAATTTAGTCCGAGAATCGGCTAAACTTGATAGCTCTGATACCAACAATTGTAACACCCTTTAACCCCAAACCGTCACCAGAAGAGGGTTATGGAGCATTACCGGTGTTTACAGAATAATTACACACAATTCCATTATTTTCTTATGTTTATGTCAAAGTTGTCTTCTTGAGCAGCAGTCACTAAAATATTTATAACTGGAGCTACGAAACTTCAAATTAAGTTCTGTTAATTTTCCTTAAAACTAGACTCATATATCTTTCTACCATAAAATTTTCAGAATTTTTAATATAGCCAATTAGTACAGTTTATTCCTCAAAGTTGACAGCTTCGACCTTTTTTTACTAAAATTTAATTATCTCATAGCATAGGACTCAGATGATGTTTCTGTTTATTTCTCTTGAAAATAGACTCATTAAAGATTCTAAGCATATAAATTATAGCTCATAATTATTTTTATACAATTTTTAATGATTTTCCCAATTTAGAATAGGGAATTCCAAAATCAATCTGACATTGTCTCACAAAAATTCAAATTCATACCAAATTAGTCAAATCCTATTTTATACCATAACCAAACCTAAATTTATTTATTTCATCCTTACATTTACAATTTCAAAATGACACACACATAAGACATCCTAGGTACATCCATTACCCATAATTAACACACTTTACCTCATTAAATTCGGGATCGGCCTGGGATGCTGATTCAACGTTCTATCTTTACTTTACCTGCGCACGGAAACAAACCGTACGCTGAGTATGGTATACTCAGTGGTATTTCTATAATCCAAACACTTGATAATATAACAATTAAACTTAAAATCACAATAACAAATATAACTATTCATTTATTTATTTTATAGATAAGTTTCATTTACTTACCATAAAAATTCTATACAAGCCATATAACAAACACAACAACATATTTGCTCAATTCTTTTCATTTGCTTACTGTATAAATTCTTTACAATATATTCACAATTCATTTGTATTCACACTTTACTTCTTAACAATATACCATTTTAATTCATTCTAACATCAATCATCATCCATTTGAACTTCACTCATTTCATGAACCTTTTGGTTCATGTTTTCAATCTCATATCTCAATTTTAATTCTCAATTCAATTTCTCATTTCATTCCAATAGCTCAATCAATCAAATTCACTCGATTTATCTTTTCACTTATTTACCCCTATTAACAAGACTCGGACTCTGATAGATACACGGATTCCTCCCAAACACACCAAAATATCCAACCCAAACACACCCGGAATATTATAAATTCTCCATTACACACCAGTATATCATATCCTCCCAAACACACCAATAAGGCATTAAATGCCTCTTCGGATAAACCGAAGTATATAATAACAGAAACATCTTCTCGGCCGAACCAAAAATCTCCCCATCACATCACAAATCCAATGGCATGCCATTTGTATCCAATCTGGTACGATACTGTTAATAGGGTATTGATTCACTTTCTCAATTTAATAAGTCTTTCATCAATATACCATTCTAATAATCACATATATTCATATCAATTCCCTCATATTTCCAATCAATAAAATTTTTTTCAATATAACATTCATTCAATATTCAAATTTTTACATAAATCATATATATATATATTATATTTCAATCAATATAAATTCAATTAAAATGATTTCAATCAATATAAATTTGATAAATTCATCACATACCAAAATCAATCCATTTCAATTGTAAAATATCATAATTCTAACACTAACAATTGTCATCTGTATATAAATATAACAAATAATAACTGAGTTCGAATTATAGAAATACAAACCGTATTTTCTCGAGCTGGCTCCCATTGTCTTTGCCATTTTTCCTTGCTTAACCGAGATTTCCCGAGACAACATTAGCTATTAAACTTCCAAACCTTCAAACCCTAATTCTCCCTTTTTCTTTTCTTTCTCCTTTCTTTCTTTCCTTCCCCTGCTTTTCGTTTGCCTATTCTGTTTCTTTTCTTTGTTTCCTTTTTCTCTTTTTCTTTATTTATTTACTATATATATATAAAATATAATAATAAAAATAAAATATCTATATTTAAAAATCTATTTAATAACAAATACTTATTTAACACTTGTATGCATTTTTTATTATTACACATGTCACAAATTTTACCATACATTTGTCATAATTTAGTATATTTATTACATAAAAATCTCATAATATAATTATTTAATATTAAATACTAATATTACAATTGTACACACCTATATTTCACATTTGTACCAATAAATTCATTACAATTGTCATTATTTAATTTATTTATCAAACAAAAATCTCATTATTTAATTATTTAATTAATAAATATCTTTTATTCTAAAATTAAGTAAATATACAATTATATTCCAAGTGTTCAAATACATATATTACACTTTTACAATTTTATCATCACACATTTGTCTTTATTTCAATTTATTTCATAATATAATAACTTAATATCAATTAAATAATAATAACCATAATAATAAATTAATTAATTAATATAAGAAAATCCTAGACTCTTCCATCTTTTGCCGCCTAAATTCATACATTAGGCATAATTGCCTATTTGGTCCCTTTTTATTTTCTTTTAATCTACAATTCAACTTTCATCCTTTATTCAATTTAGTCATTTTTCCTAATTACTCTTAATTAAGTTAAATTCACTTAATTAAAACTCTAATTAACCACTCGATTAACTTCATAAATATTTTTAATAAATATTTTCTAATCCATTTTTCAGAAACAGTGATCCGAAAATACACCTTTCTAATAACCTTAAAGTTCGGGTCGTTACACGGAGTATCCTCCTTCACTCTCAAACCAATTACTCTCAAAAACTTTAGTTCGAGGAATTCATCATACAGGAAGTTTCACTTCTCTCCCTATCTTATTTTTATAATCTATAATACCTATCTTTGTACATTGAGGGCAATGTACATCTTAAGTGTGGGGGGACATTCATGTCATTATCAGAAAAATCTCTGAATGATTACCTTGTTCTCTTGAAAAGCTCTCATATCATATTTAGGATAAATTTTAATTGATTTATGATTTTGATTGATATATCTTGAATTAAAACATAGGGATTTATCATTGATTGTTTAAACTTTAAGGCATTAGAGAATCAAGCATGATAAGTTGATTTTTAAGAATTTAAAATTATAGGTTGTTTCCCAAAGTCTAGGTATTATTTTGAATTGGAATTCATGAGCCTAAACATCAAAAAGCCATAATTTTTTGTGAGATTTTTGAGCCTTTTGAGCATCTATTAATCCTTTCATGCTCACTTTTATTATTGCTTTGAGTGCGTCAGTATTGAACTATTATTCTAGAACTTGCTTGATTATGCATGTCGAGACCACACCATTTGATTTGATAAATCAAAATGATTAAGGCACTTATGATTAACACACTCATGCCATGAAAAGTCTACCTCCACGATTAACCCCTAGTAAACTCCCTTGAGCCTAACAAGCCATTCCTTGTATTAACCTTAATATTAACCCTTAATCCATTATTGTTGAAATCTCCTAAATTAATTTGATTCCTATTTTTGTCGAGATTTGAGTTCAAGAAATTGCTTAGCTATGTCTTGTTTGTAATAAGTTAGTCTATAAATATTTAACTTGTTCTTAAAAAAAACTATGTATACTTATCTGTAATTTCATATTCTACAAAGAAGCTCTGTTGTACGCAAGTGAAGATTAACTATTTTTCTAGTTAGGCAATTTTTCAATTCAATCCCGATTCTAACCCTTTCTTTCAGCTTGTGACCATACCCCCCTAACCAAGCCTCACTATAACCCTCTAAAGACCTTTTGATTGATTTATCTTTTTAAATTACAGTGGTGGAGATTTGATTTTCATGTAAGCCTATGGTAATGACTTTTCATTATTGACTATTGAGTGCTTCATTTATTGTCCTTAAACACCTCGAGTGATTTGAGTGAATCTTCAGTGAGGATGTGAAACTCTGTGATATTCTGAATCAAAGGCAATTACTCAGATGGGGAGAGACACCTATGTTTGTATGATTAAATACTCAACTCAGAATGTTTGAAACTTTTATGTTCTTTTAGTTGAAATTCTCAATGTATGATTACTTATGGATTAATTTGAGATATTATTGATAGAAATTATAAGTTGAGAAGAATTTATTTTGATTATGAGTTAAGAACTTTGCTTGAGGACAAGAAAATGCTTAAGTGTGGGGGTATTTGATAAACCGTAATTTATACATATTTTTACCCTATGTTTAAAGCATTTTATGGATGATTTTCCATTAGAATTGGTGAATTTGATGCTCCTAATGCTTTAATTTCATGTTTTATACTTAGGAGAGCATAAGAGAGCAAAAGGAACGAGAAACGGGCCAGAAATGGAGAAAATGGGCCAAAGTATGAACTCAACACGACCTAGACTTCCTCACACGAGCATCCCACACGCCCGTGCCATTCTAACAGGCTCGAGCACGGCCTGAAGTAATCGCACATGGGCGTGTCCCTGCTGAGCCCAAGTTGAGTCCAATTCGGAAAAGGCTAATTTTGAGGGCTCATAGGTATTCCAAAGCCTATAAATACACCCTAGAAGAGGAGAAAAGGGGGACACATAGAATAGGGAGTAAGGAATTACTCCAAGAAAGCCGATTGATTCATCTCAGAAGCTGGATTCATCATCAAGACTAAAGATCTCTCCTCAATTCCCCTTCAAGAGTTTTGGGATTTCTTTATATTTTGTATTCTTTATTATTTTGAGATGTTTTCTTAATAAGTTATGAACTAAATCCCCTAAATACCTAAGGGGAATGAAACCTAAGACGAATCTTGTTATTATTTTCTGAATTGTATGATAAATATTTAACTTGTTCTTAATTATGTGTTCTTAATTCTTGTTTTGATATCCCAGGATACTGATTCAAGATAAGCTCTTATTCAGAGGAGGAATAGACCCTGTCTAAGAGTACATTTATCATAATTAAGCGGAGTTGATTGTGCGCCTAGACATAGGGTGACAAGATTTTGCCGGATTAGGGTGAAACCTAATAAGGGGATCCATAGATCGAGTTAATGTAACCCTAGAGTGTTAATTAGAGAAAAGTCTCGGTTATTCAATCGAGGGATTAGACGTTATTAGTCTTGAATAGGGATAATAACATAACTTAGGGATCTCTACGGAACAAGTTAAATGAATAAATCATCTGATTCGGAGCCAGAATAACAAGTACAGTCTAGGTGGATTTTTCCTTAGGTATTGTCTTCCTTCAATCGATTTTTCCAAAATCAATTCTCCAATTCCATTCTCTGTGTGTTCTTAGTTTAGATAATTAGTTAATTAAAACAAAAACCTCTTTAATCTTAGGCTAGGTAATAAAAAGACAATCATTACTAGTACTTTTAGTTCTTTTGTGTTCGACAATTCGATCTTGCTAAAACTATACTGCTGTTCGATAGGTACACTTGCCTACATCGCGATAATAGTTAGTTTCAAGAATGATTAATTATAAATATTTAAAACCTATCACGAAATAACGCGATCACATTTCTCTTCGTATAAATAGTGTCGCCAATTTTTTAAAGCAAACACAATAGTTCAAGTTCCAAATCATTAGTCGGATAGTTTCACTTGTGTGGTTTCAACTGACGTGAAGCATAAACTACAAATTTACCTTCCTATATTAAAACACAGCCCAAACCATTAATTAAAGCGTCGCTATAAATCACAAACTCTTTGCCAGACTCTAACTGAATCAACATAGGGGCTTTAGTTAACATCACTTTCAACTGATCAAAGCTTTGTTGACATTTATTAGACCAAACAAAATTTACCTCTTTCTAGAGTAGCTTCATCAATGGTAAAGAAATCATCGAGTACCCTTTAACAAATCTTTGGTATTACCCAGCCAAACCTAGAAAACTTCTGGAGTAGCTCGGATCCACTCTAATGCCATCAGTCGATACCATGTGTCCAAAAATCTGACTTCTCGAAACCATAACTCACATTTACTAAATTTTGCATATAAATGTTTCTTGCACAAAGTTTACAATATAATTCTCAAATGCTGAACATGATCAACTTTTTCTTGGGAATAAAGTAGAATATCATCGATAAAAACTACCACAAATCTGTCTAAATACGGCCGAGATATTATGTTCATCAAATCCATAAACATAACAGATGCATTCGTTAAACCAAATGACATAACTAAAAACTCATAATGTCCGTACTTGGTTCTGAAAGTTGTTTTTGGCACATCTAAATCTTTAACCCAAAGCTGATAATTTCCAGAACAGAGATTAATCTTTGAAAATACTATCACACCTTTTAGCTGATCAAAGTAATCATCAATACATGGTAAAAAATATTTATTTCTTATTGTAACTTTATTAAGCTATCGATAATCAGTACACAACCGCATTAACCCATTTTTTTATTCACAAACAATACAGGTGCTCCCCAAGGAGAAAAACTAGGTCAAAAAAATCCTCTATCTGACAACTCATGTAATTGTACTTTTAACTCTTTTAGTTCGGCTAGTGCCATCCTATATGGAGCAATCAATATCAAAGAAGTTCCTGTACTAACTTAATAGAAAATTTAACCTCTCTGACTAGCAGCAATCTTGGCAACTCTTCTAGAAACATGTTTGAGAAATCACAAATAATTCTAGCTTTGATTTTGAAACTCTTGTATTTAATATATAAGCTAACTACGCCTCTTAACCTTTTCAGACAAATTTTTGAACTAACAAAGTCTAAATAATATTGGCGGTACTATCACATCTGTCTGATTCAACCCTGACAATTTCACCATTCTGACATTTCAAAATAATTTGTTTCTATCTACAATTGGCAACAACATCATCCAAAGTCAACCAATCCATACCAAGAAATACATCAAATTAGTAGGAAAGTTGCAATCCTAAATTTTCAGGGCATAGTTTCTACAAACTTTATCAACTAACACATACTATCCTATCAAATTAGTTACTTTGAGCACAAATTCAGTTGACTCAATAGGTATTTTCTAATCTGACACTAATGTTGTGCGTATATATGAGTGAGTTGATCTTGTGTCACTTAAAGCGTAAAATTAACGTTAAAGATAAAAAAAAGTACTAGCAATCACATCAAGTGCAAAAGCATTCTCCTAAGCTCGAATTGCATAAGCCCTAGTCGGTGCTCATGCCTCGAATCGAACTCCAATATCTTTAGTTCCACACCGACTAACTTCTGCATTTCCAGTACTCTTCAGTGGCCTACCTTTAGAAGGTTCATTCCTCGAACAGACATTTTGAGCTTTATCTCTATCAAAAAACTCTGGGCAATTATGGAGGAAGTGATCGAACAAGCTACATTTAAAATAGGACCCTTCTTTTACCCTGCATTCCCAAAATGTTTCCTGCCACAATGTTGACAATCTGGTTTTTTAACATTTCAAACACTACCAACACTAGCTACTGGGGTAACCTGAGATCTCAAGCTAGCTTGCCTCCCTCGCTCTCTTCTAGGAAATCCAGATGAAGCTAATGTACGACCATGAAATTATTTTATTTTCTTTGAAGGAGGAGAAAAAGATGTTCCCACTGGTCATTTACTCGTGTCTCAGGCTTCGGTATCTTCTTTTCTTTTTACTTTGCTAAATTCTTCCATTTTATGTGCTCTATCCACCAGCACAACGAATTCTTTCAACTCAAGTATCTTGATAGGCAATTGGATATCTTCATTCAATTCATCTTCAAACTGGGTACACATAACAAACTCTGATGGAATACATTCCCGAGCATACTTGTCAAGCCTTACAAATTCTCTTTCATATTCAATTACGGCTCTATAACCTTGCTTCAGTTCCAGAAACTCTTTCCTATTCTTATCAAGATACTGTTGACTAACATATTTCTTTTTTAATTCAGCTTGGAAAAATTCTCAATTTACTCGTTCCTTCAACACCACTGCTATCAAAGTGTTCCACCACTGATACACTGAGTCTTTTAACAAAGATATCACACACTTTAAACAGTCGTAGGAAGAACAAGTCAATTCATCAAAAACTCTAATAGTATTCTCTAACTAGAATTCAGTTTTTTCTAGGTCATCTTCAATTGTACCATGAAATTCTTCTACCCCATATTTATGAATTTTATCAACCAGAGGCCTGTTTATAGTACCTATTCCAAACTTTGAGGAATAGGAGAAACTGGTTGGGGTACGGGAGGGGGCATAGGTCGTTAAGCCATCGAATTTGTTCGAATAAAATTAGTAAACCACTTGTACATTATGTGGAAGAAGTCTTCTTTCGCTTCACTTCCTTAACCCACTACTAGCTGCTTTTTGAATGGGGGCTTGAGCATTACTCTCAACTTCATTAGAATTAACTCGGTTGGACGACATCTTTTATCTATATGAACAACATAGTCAATTTAAGTTAGGAGACATCACATTATCACAGGTTATAAAATAGCATGTATTCTATACTCTACACATGCTACATTTAGTCTGAGAACCGACTAAATCATAACTCTAATACCACTAAATGTAACACCCCTGACTCATCTCAGTTGTCAAATTAGGGTTACGAAGTATTACAATGCAATTCAGAACATTTAAATGCAAATAAACACAATTATACATATTATCTTATAACATTCAATACATTATATAAATTAAGGTAGAAATACATTTATAGATCGTAAATCGAGCCTACGGGGTCCCTAAAAATAATTTAAAAACAATCAGGGGTCATTTTGAAACAAAACAGAAAAATAGGGAAAGTTTGAAAATCTTTGAAAAGAGGGGTCACACGGTCGTGTGGCCAAACCATGTGACAGACCTTAGACCGTGTGGCTTAGAGACATGGTCGTGTGGCTACTACACACTCCCGTGTGCCTATTTTATATGTCTATGTACAAAAATTGTGTAACTAACTATGCTCGTGAAATATAAGGTCACACGGTCGTATGACCAGACTAAGTAACTCACTGTCATCATGTAGTTCAGGATCACACGGCCGTGTCACCAAACCATGTAACTCTCTATGCCCGTGAGGACCAACTTGCACTGGAAATAAATGAGACACATGGCCATGTGGCAGCCCGTCTCCCAGGTCGTGTACAGCAAAAGTTAACCCTAAAACAACCTATTTCAAAACCAAAACTTGCACACCAAGATTCACCAATTTCATCAACACGCACATGACCAAGACACACTTCAAACACATTCAAAACATACCAATTCAATCATCCTACAAGATTTAACCAATATGCCATTCAAAGGAACCACAATTCATACACCAAAATCATTCAAGAACTAAATTACAATAACATCTTCAATCTTTTAACATGGATACTAAAAGACCATTCTATCTCAATTTATACCATCACAACTTACCATTTAGATAGGCATAACCTAAATGACCATATTCAGATAAGTTTGATCATATACAATCCAAAACTAAAGTCATATATACAACTAAATACAAGTAAACCCAAAACATACCATAAGTTAAAACTAATCCAGAGTGCCTATTACATCAAAGTTTTATACATACAATTTATAAAAGTTTGACAAAATACCCAAAAACTACCAAAGTGGTTGATGGATAAAGTGATAGAGCTCCAACAAGATTCCAACCGAATCAACTTTTCAAAGATCTACAAGACAGAGAAAATAAAGTAACTACATAAGCAAATGATGCTTAGTAAGCTTGTATAAGAGAAATGCAACTTACCAAATAACAATTTCATGAATAACCATTTAAGCATTTTTTTTGTAATCACTATGTGCACATTTCTTTCTAAACACACCACTTAAAAAGTTAGCAACTAAATACATATATATAAAAAATATTATTCATAATATGTAACATATCATGCATAAAATCTTAATATATAAAACATCAATCACATAATCAAACATCTTTCTTTTCAATTCAAGAGTACATAACCATTCCAAATCACATACAAACCTTTACTCAATGGTTCATTCCATGATTCCCTTTTCAAACACACCCTTTTCATTTGTTACCCTTTTTGGATAATATCCTTTACAGCATTTTCATTTGATATCCTTTTCGAATACATCCTTTTCAACCTTTTTATTTGCTATCCTTTTCAGATAACTTCCTTTTCAACCTTTTCATGGATTCAAAAATACCTAACGTAATGCCATGGTGTCTTTCAACCATGGTCATTTCCTTTTCGAGTATAATACCATGATGTATTTCAATCATAGTCCTTTCCTTTCCTCAAATCAAAATAATCTTAATAATCAATACATAAATACATATATAAAGCTATCATTTAATCTTATAAATTCAAATGTAATATTTTAAAATGAAATACGAACTTATCTCGACAAAAATGATTGTAAAAACGAAGACGTTGACTATTTCAACACTTTAGCTTTTCTTCGATTTAGGTCCGATCGATTCATTTCTTAATCTGAATAGTAACTTAACTCAATTAAATAATTCTAATAGCTTAAATTTAAAGATTCTAACTTATAACCCATTTTAATGTAAATTTATGAATTTACCCCGAACATTTTAACTTTTGTGCAATTTAATCCCTAAATTCTAAACTCACAATTAATGAAATATCATGATGGTCAATTTTCTCTAAGGTCCTTTACAACCCATATCTTTCTTTATTTCATAAAATTATCATTGAATTTTATCATTTTCTCAAATAAGTCCTTAAGCTCAAATTCATTAAAAATCATTTAACAAAATGTGTCTATTTAAAGCTTAATAATCTATCAATTAAATTCACTAACACTACAAATACATTCATGGAAAGTCCCTATACTTTTAATAATTTCACAAATTGACCCCCAAGCTAGCTAGATTAAGCTAATACGAGCTCAAAAACATAAAAATCATTAAAAACAAGATAAATTTACATGCCATGCAATACCAAATAGCTTGGTCGAAACTTTCTTCCTTCTTTAATGGTGTATACGGTTTTGTAAAGCTAATAAGGAAGATGAATAAATTTTTTACCCTTTTGTTTTATTTAACTTATCATTAATTATTAGATTACAAAATTAACCTTTAAAAACTATTAAATTACATTAAAACCTACCCATAAACATCCACTAACTTAGGATGGTATAATTACCATCCAAGTCCATTGACATGCATTTCCACATCCATTTGATCCTTTTATCTAATAGAAATCAACCTTTGCACCTTTTTTCAATTTAGTCCTTTTTACCTAATTAACTATTTAAACCTTAAAATTTCTTAACAAAAATTTAATACGACCCTAAGATAACCTTATAAACATTAAATAAATATCAAAAAATTAACTCACTCATTGAAATCATGGTCACAAAACCACTGTTTCTAAAACCACTGAAAAAAGGTTGTTACAATAACTCTATCGACTTTTATAATGCTTCCGCTAAACGTTTTATCTAAAATATTTTTATTGGCGTAGAATTATTTTTTTTGTCATTTTCGTTTTAAGGACTATGCCAATATTTTAATTTATTAAAAATTTCAATGACTTTTACTACAATCGTTTGATTTTAAGTTGTGGCATACCATACTCGGATCCAATTATTGAGTTGGGTAAGGTGTGTTACAATCTTTTTGAGTCATCAAATATTTTAGGCTTTTGTGGTCAGTATAAAAGTGACATCTCTCATCGTACAGGTAATGTCACCAAATCTTCAAAGAGAAAACAATTGTGGCTAGTTCTAAATCATGTGTCGGGTAATTTTTCTCGTGTGCTTCAAGTTATCGAGAAGCATAAGCTATAATTATTTTCAGCCTGCTTTAGTACACAACCTAACCCACCGAGTGAAGCATCACTATAAACAACATATTTTTTCGAATTCAGGCTGAGTCAACAATGGAGCTTATGTCAATAAAGCTTTCAATAGATCAAAACTCGGCTGACATATACCCAACCAAACAAAATCAATATTTTTCTACAACAGCTTTGTCATTGGTACAACAATTATCGAGAAATTCTTAGCAAATCATCGGTAATAACCAACTAGGCCCAAAAAACTTCACACCTCAGAGACATTCTTTGAAGCTTTCCAATTTACAATTGCCAGAATTTTGCTCGAATCAACTCGGATACCATCTGTAGAAATCACGTGCCCAACGAAACCAACCTCTCTAAGCAAGATATCGCATTTACTGAACTTTGCGAATAATTTTTTTCTCACGTAAACTCTATAGTATGATTTTCAAATGCTAAGCATACTCGGATTCAGTTTTTGAATAGATCAATATATCATCAATGAACACAACTAAATATCTATCCATGTGTGGTTGAAAAACTCGATTCATTAAGTCCATAAACGTGGCAGGGGCATTGGTTAATTCAAAAGGCATCACCAGAAACTCGTTGTGGTCGTAAAAGGTTCGGAAAACAATTTTTTGCACATCAATGTCTTTAACTTGCAACTAATAGTAGCCAGATTTGAGATTTATTTTCAAAAATACTATATCTCTCTTCAACTAGTCAAATATGTGGTTAATACGAGGCAGAGGGTATTTATTATTTATAATCGATAACCAGTCTCATTGACCCATCTTTCTTTTTCAAAAATAACACCGGCGCACCCCAAGGATATACGCTCAGTCGTATAGAACCTCTATCATACAATTATTGTAATTGTGATTTGAGTTCTTATAATTGTATTTTAAGTTCTTTTAATTTAGTTGGTGTCATTCGGTATGGTGCGATAGATATAGGAGCAGTCATTGTCATTAAATCAATCACAAACTCAACTTCCCTATCTGGCGGTAGCCGAGGTAGTTTTTTTTTTTGGAAACACATTTATAAACTCGTTAACAATAAGTACTTGATCAATCTTTGATCTCAGTTCTCAATTATCAAGTATATATTCCAAAAATGCTTAACACCCATTTCACCCATTTTGAACCACATCTACAACAAGCACCCATTTTGTTCTGCATTCACTAGTATGTAACTTTCCACAATGTTCACAAGCATATCTAGGAACATTACGAACACTACTAACACTGTCTATAGGTGCAATCTAGAATCTCAAATAATTCAATCTCGTTTTATTTCTTTTTGAGAATCTTGATGGTGAAGTGAAGCGACTGAAGGCTTCTTTTGATTCTTTGATGGAGAAGCTGAAATGGTTTAGATGAACTTTGTTTACTGAAATCCTAAACTCTCGTTTCATTCTGTCTCTTATTATTACAGATTTCTTCCATCTTTTGAGCTCTATCAAACAAGATTATGAATCCTTGCAATTCCATTGTTCCCACTGACATTTTAATTTCATCGTTTAACCCGTCTTCAAAATGAACACACATTTCTTCTTCACTCGGTACAATTTCACGACCACATTTACTAAGTTGTACAAATGCTCTCTCGTATTCAACTACATATTTATTTCTGTAACACCCTGATTTTTGGGCCTAGAAGTAATGGGCCTTGAGTTTGGGATTGGTTAGAAGACGGCTTAAACAAATGAAATGTGTTTAAATATTTTATAATTGCATGTTTAGTATAATTGTTAAGTGATTTAGGAAGGGTCGGTACTGTGGAAAAAGACCTGGGTTCGATCTAGGGCTTTAGCAAAATTTTGCATTTTTTTCCTAAAGGACACTGAGCATTAGGTGGAAGGCTTATTAATAAGGCCTAGTAAAATTTGACACAAGGAAACGCTTGGCCTAGTGGAAAAAGGCATTGGTAGCAAGAAAGAAGTCTAGGGTTCGAGTTCTGGCCTTGGCGAAAATTTTTATTGCGCATATGATTAGTAGGGAAGCAAGCGTTTAGGCCTTATAAATATGTTTGGTGGAAATTCGACACAAAGGATGCGCTTGGCCCAGTGGTATGATGGCGTTAGGAGTAAGAAGAGGTGTTGGGTTTAAGTCGCGGTATGAGCAACAGTTGTGGGTTTTTTTTAGACAACCCAAAGGTCGGCAGAAAGACTTTATAATTAATTGGGGAGGAAGAACGACACAAATAAGGTTGGTGTCGTAGTGGCAAGGGACGTATAGCACAGCCAAGAGATTAGGGGTTCGAATCTGAATGGTAGCAAATATTTTTAGGATAACCTAGTTGCGAGTTAATAGGCCTTAAAAATAGTTAGGGATGGAATATGGCATAAGAGCACCTGCGGTGTAGTGGCAAGAAGCATGTTATAGATATGAGAGGTTGCAGGTTTGAATCCCAGGCCTGGTAAAGTTTAAATTTTTATTCTTTAAGAAAATTGAGGCTTAGACATATAAGCCTTATAATTAATTGTGACCGAATGGTAGCAAAAGATAGGATGTGGTGCAGTGGCCAGCAACGTATTGGGAAGTTGGAGGGCTAGAGTTCGAGTAGTGGCAAACGCAAAAGGGAGTTTAATTTTGCTACTCAACACAAGGGAGGATTGCTATTCGGTGGAAGAAATTTAAATGCAATTCAAATTGGAATTGTTTGCTAAAATCAAGGGGATTAGGATGAGGATTAAGTGCGATATGATGATGATAAAAATTGGAGAAATTGAAGGGAATTTAACTGGACGAGTTTAAGTCGATTGGGGAGTGTAGGTTTGTATTTTTATTTATCAATTTATTTAATTATTTTTTTAGTATATATATATGTATCATATGGGCAAGTAAGGGTATTTGTTGTTTTTGTGTGCTTCAGTCGCATATCATCTTCTTTTTTCTTTAAGCCAAACTCTTGATCTTTTCTTCCCTATTTTAATTGAATCAACCTCTTCCCTTTCAACTTAGTCGACTATTTCTTTTTCATTTAAAAGTCGAGTCATACACTTTGGGGGTTTGATTTCTTGTTGGCAAGCGATCTCACAATCGGTAAGTGAATTAGATCTTCTTCGGCATTTGTTAAATATTTCTAAGTTCTTTCATTTTTACACTCTTAAAAGCTGATTTTTCTTTATCCTTTCCAATACTTTCGTTAACCCATGGTTTCTCCATTTATTTCTCTTTTTCACTCTCATTCAAGAGTGTGATCGTTGGCTAAGTATTAGTTGATGGAAAAAGGGGGTTCTAGCAGAGAGGTTGGGATAGAGGCTCCCAAGTTTAAGCAACATAAGGTGTCAACCGTTCGGGACTTTCTACCTGGATACGGAAAGGGGAATACGTCAGATTTTGAGTTACATAAGCAGATCGCAGCCAATCAATCTAGTCAAGGCAAGTATAGGTTGTTCTTCGGTAAGTAGTGGATTTATGTTGAATTAATGGGATGTGACTGATGGAGTATAATGTTGAATATAGGTTCGAGCGATTATGAATACTTAGTACTCAAGGTGATACGGTGTATACTTCTACCCTATGATAGCTTAATATAAAGCTGAAGGTGTGTACATACACTGCACACACACAAATAGATCGGTAAATCCCAAAAAGCTGAAATGCCGAAAAGTTAAAGTTTGGCTACGGTAGTCTTGCGAGTGCACGAACACTCGTAAAGGGGAAACCAATAGGTTATCTGAGGCCCCATGGACGATTCTATGGACTTGGGCTGTGAATTGGCCAACCGGGCCAGCATGGGCTAAATGGGCCCGATGGGCTGTTGGGCCTATAATAGGAAAAAATTGATAATTGATGCTATGTGATGGAAAATTATATGTGAGCGTGACTGTAAAAGTGATTGGGCCTAGTGGGCCATATAGATGTGATTTGGGCCTAATGGGCCATATGAATGAGATTGGGCCTAGTGGACCATAAGCATGTATGTGGACATGTTTGGGTTTGTAAGGGGTTTTGGGCCTAGTATATGATGACTGCATAAAACTTAATTAATTTATTGAGACCGTGGACAAGTCATAGTGTTATGGTGTGGCAACAAGTATATGCATGTCTAGGATTGGATCTAGGGAGAGCTTGGTACTTAAGCGGTCTTAATGACTCACCTCCTCTTCTCTGGAATCCTACCTGGTACATAGTATCCGTTCATCTTAGCTAACAAGGATTTGTTAACGGGCCAAGGTAAGTAAAAACCTGTAATAAAGGAAAAATACCAAAATGACCTTAAGGGCGAAAATGACTAAAATACCCCTATGTGTGGAATGTAAGATTTATGGATATTACATGTATACTTGCTGCATTCATATGCATTCATATGATATTCTGTTTAGGTTGCATATAGGTTGGGAATTATGGAACAGAGGAAGTATATGAGGATCGCATGGTTGCTTGACAACCGTGGATCCACCGACGGCTATTAAGCCCAATATATGATTGTAGCTTGCTACGATGAAGGTAGTACTGCAATCGGGCTACCATTGATATGTATCGGGTGGGTGGGTTGATATTTATATCCCCACATGATGTGTACCGAGGGACGGAGTTGGTGTGTAGCGGTTGGATTATTGGGGTGGGTTGCACAGCGTTGCACGTATGATATTATTGTGATATTATTGCGACATCATTGCGATGTGGGCTTTGGCCTAACTGAGGCTAACATGGGCTAAGGCCCAAAGGCCACCGTTATTGAATTGGGCTCCAGCCCAAAATGACTGATGATTACTTTATACTAGTTGAGGGTTGTACACACTGAGTTTTCGAAACTCACCCCTTCCTTTTAAATTTTTCAGGTGATCCTCATAGGCAGTTCGACGGATGGAGGGACTCAGAGGTGGCCAACTAGCATAGAAAGTTTAGACTTAGCTTTTATGTAATTTTTAATATTTTGATTTGGGTTGTAACAAGGTCTATCCTCTGGCTAATATTTCAAATTAGGATTACTATCATTTTTATGCTTTATATTTATTAGAAGTAGAATGTTAAACCATAACTGTTTTTTTAAATACTACATTTCCGCAACTAAATTTTTAAATGAAAAGTAACATTTAAATTAAATGTTTCAAACAAAGCTTTCACAACTGAAAATAGATTTTACAAAGCAATTGAGGTGTATCATTTTAAAGAAGGGTTTTCAATGAAAACAATGTTTTTGCTAAAACACTTCAATGTGACATGCCAGATTCGGCCATAACGTCCGGGCTTTGAGGTGTTACAATTTCCTTGCTTCAACTCAAGAAATTCTTTCTTCTTATTGTCCAAGTATCGTTGACTGACATACTTCTTTCGAAACTCGATTTTGAAAAAGTCTCAGTTAACCCTATCTTTTGGTACTACTACTTTCAATGTTGACCACTAGTGATAGGTTTCATATTTAGCAAAGATACAACATATCTTAAGTAATCATTGAGTGAAAATGTCATTTCGTCAAAAACTCTAACTAGGTCATCTTCTGTCTCACCTCTAAATTTTTTGGCACCACACTTTCTAATTTTACCAATAAGGGGTCATCGTATAATTTCAATATTTTAAAGACACAGAGGTGGAGATTGATGACTCATAAGATTGGCTTGCAAGAACTCTGAGAACCATTGACCCATCATGTAAAACTGACAGACTCTGACTTGCTTCTTATTCAAAAGTCAAAACATTATTGTCTACTTCATCAGTAATAACATGACTAGACTCAGCCGACATCTTCAAATCTATAAAAAAAAATAAGGTCAGATCGAATCAAATAGCATCACGCTATCACAGGTTAATTTGGCATGTAATTTCTAAACCCAATACATGCTACATTCATTACTAGAATTGACTAAATCATAGCTATGATACCACTAAATATAACACACCTCACCTATCTCATCGCCTAAATCAGATTACGGGATGTAACAATAATAAATAGAATAGGAACATGTGAATTTAATTTAAAAAACTCAACAAAAAATTCATCATATCTCAGTCATTCAAACAAACATGTTTTTCATACAATTTCAAGCTTAAATCGAGCATACGAAAGCTCTAACATCAACTCGACAACAATCAAAGACTGAATTGAACATGAAATAGTCTATTTTCTGTTGTGTCAAAAGTAGTGGTTCTGAGGCCACAATTCTGACCAATGAGTCAATATTTATTATTTATTTAATATTTATAGGTTTATGTGAGTGTCTTATTAAAATTTGGTTAAGAAGTTTTATCGTTTGGATAGTTAATTAAGGAAAAAGGACTAAATCGTAAAAGCTACAAAAGTTAATCGCTATTAGTTTATATATGTTAAATAGATATGAAATCTTAAGTGAAGGGATTTATGTGGTAAATAATCCGTAATTAGTTATAGTGGATGATTTAAGGATGGTTTATAATGAAATTTAATTTAATTTTAAAGGGTAAAATAGTAAATTCATAAATAAAGGTTTTGAAATTTACCATTGATGAATTTTAAATGTTCTTGATGTAAAAATGGTTAAGTTTGAAGCTAGGTTGCTAAATAAGACTATTTTGTATAGTGGTTTTGGTTGATTTTAGTTGATTTTAAGTTTAAAGACTAATTTGATAAAATATTAAAGTTGACATGAAATTATTGTGAAATTTTGATAACTAGGGGATATATGACAGCCATAGATGATTCGGTTAGCTTAGGTTGGGTTTAATTGTGTTAATTGTTTAAGTTTCAGATTTAGGGACTAAATTGAGTAAAAGGTCAAAGTTTAGGATAATCCTGTAAAATATCATTAAAGGGTCAATTACATTAATTTAAATATTTTTAAGACATTTGAATTGGTTAATTGAGTTAAATTTTTATATATAGATCAAGAAATAGATCAATCGGTTGATAATAGCGAGAAAGGAAAAGTTATCGAGTAGTCATCATCGAGGTGCTGATAGCTACTACGATTAGGTAAGTTCATATTAGATTTTGTTATGTTTATTGATGTTTTGAATTATAATTGTGTATGTGTATATGTATAGGTGTATACAATGAATATGGTTGGTTGAGGTAAATTACAAATGTAATTAAACGATTGAAAGGAAAGTTTTGGTTAAATTGATCTTGGTATATGGTTATAATCGAGAAAAGATTAAATTATACAAGTTAAAGCCCATGTGAAATTAGTAAATAGCTAGGATACAAATGACATGTCATTAAGGTGTTCCAACCATTAGGTGTCGATGATATGTACTGGTGTTTCAGTTCCAGGCACTTTGTGCCAGTGATTTTAGTTCCAAGCACTCTATGCCAATGGTGGATACCATACCGATGGTTGGAATCTAGCAGTTGTTGCAGATTCTTATCAGCTTGTGTGAGTAGCATCATGTATTGGTTAATGTCCTGATTGCCAGCTTGTGTGAGCATTATCTTTTCGTGTATCCGAAATCAATTAACTATAGTTCTTCGGGAAAAACATTTAACAAAATATTCAAAAATGGATTATATGGCATAAATGGTTGTATAGTTATGTGTTAGTGATTTTGGCATGTGAAACAAGTAACTTAGTATCTTAAAATGTTGTATGTATATGGCTAACCATATGGTATGATTAAGGAAGGTGAAACAAGGCTTGGAATTTCTAGTTATGTTATATTCAAATTGTATGGTTAAATGACAGGTATGTTATGTTTCGGTATTCGAACTTGCTAAGCTTTACATAAGCTTACTCTATTTGGTTTTTCTTCCTTATTTATTATCGAACTCATGTTGTCTATTGGAACATCGTTGGAGATCACACTATCCGTCAACTTTTTTGATAGCTATTGGTTTATTTTGGCCCAGTTATAAGTGGCATGCAAATAGGGTCTTGGTTATGTATGTTGTAAGCTTTGGTCATGTGTTGTGCCAATTGAAATATTAAATGCGTGTATTGATGTAAGTCCTTGATGGTATTTTGGTTGGTTTGGTACTTGATGACATAGGTATACTTGAAACTTATGATGCATTGTTGGTTTGTGGATTTAGTATGGATTTTATAGCTTCAATAGTATGGAATGCTTATGGTTAATGCTTGAATGGTTTATGTTCTAATTGTACAAGTTTGTTCATATTATTCGTAACACCTCGTAGCTCGAGTTTAGTGATCGAACCAGGTATGGGATGTTATAGTACATTTCAGAAAAGAATGGCAAAAGTGTAAACCAGGGGTTACACTGTCATGTAACCAGGCCATGTAATAGGTTAAGATCATGTAGCCTTGACTGACGCGACAGTGTATTCAGTTGTGTAACTCACTGAGGCCTTGTGGGTCAAAGTTTAAATTTTCAAAAAATGTCACATGGCCGTGTGGTTGGGCCATATAACTAACTACGACCGTGTGATCTGAAAGTAACCAAAAATAAAATTGCACATGACCATGTCAACAACCCATGCGTGACACACGACAATGTGGTAAACCGTGTGACCCAAAAATGTACCTTACTATGCAAGCTATCAACCCAAACCTTCATCTATATCATGAATATGCATATAACCATTCTTTAAATCTGTCTAAAATGCACAATAATTATACCAAAACATAACGTTTCCTATTTTTAACCAAAATGCCTCAAGGCACCACCAAATACATGAATCAACTTTAAGGTACTTTACTATTTCATGACAAATTAGAACATAACCATGCATATGCCTTATAAAAATTCAAAATACCAAGTTTCTATCATCCTAATTTTGGCTATAATGCCAACCTATTAACCTATCATTTGACAATAAGCATAAGCTCACATTTCATACTTATAACATCTAAACCAATCATCAAAATATTATACCATAGCCATCAACAAAATCATACATTTCTAATCACTCCATATGAAACATAATCTAATTAACAAGTACCTTTATGATTCCGACACATACCAAAACCAATAATCACATCCAAGGTTACTATTTCAAGTCATGATCAAACACATTAATTTACCAACAAGCCCATGTATCATGTACAAGCACAAAACACACTTTACTTTTACAAAACAATTAAATACAATTCAAATCCTATTACATGTCGCATAACCAAATTGTAAGCTAAAAGGTTTACCAAAATGATGGTTGGATAGTGTGATCTTCAAGAGGATCCAGTCGTCAAGTTTTGCAAAATGGTAACTACAGGAAATAGAAAACAAAACATAGTAAGCTTCTTATAAGCTTAGTAAGTTCATAGGTTGGAAACAATATAACATACCTTAATTTCCACGTTTACATAACAAAACAATTAATTAAACATTTACCTTGTTACCACAATTCATATCAATAAGTGAGTTTATCATATTTAAATCATATAACCTTCCATACTATACAAGTTGATCCAAAACCATGTCAAGTCATCATATCACTAAACATGAAAAGATTTTTAGATAATTCATTTATGTTTTACCACATTATACTCGTCTACCATTCATCAAGTCTATTAACAATAACAATTCAGCCCGATGAACTATTATGAACATATACAGATACACAGCTATCCACCCAAACACTCTTGAATGCTCAAATGAGCATTACCATCAAAGAACATGCCTGGGCACTGAGTGCCAATCCTGTAGGCTAAACATCCCTCCAAAATCATGCCTAGGCACTAAGTTCCAAGCTTGTAGGCTACACATCCTCCCCCAGAAACACGCTTGAAAAATTGTGAATATAACTCGGTAATCCGTAACAAATATTGGATTCCGGTACTGTAAAAGCTCGATTTAGGGTCTAGTCAGAATAGTGGTCTTAGGACCACAAATCTGGAATTGAATAAATTATTATATTATTATTTTGGAGTCATTTCATGTTTATATTAGTGTATGGAAATTTTGGTGAGTTAATTTTGACGTTCGTGAGCTCAATTGCGAGAAAGGACTAAATTGCATAAAATGCAAAAGTCCTAAATTGATAGCTAAAAGTTTCAAATAGCTAGAGAATAAAAATTAGAGGTCTTTAAAGGGAAATTAGACCCTATTGTGATAGCTTGACCGGCCATGGGAGGTAAGAATGTTGAAAAGTCAACATTAGGTAAGTTAATGACATAATGTATGATATAATAATGCCCTAAGCCTAGCTATCATCTTTTTCTTTCATTATTTCTTCTTTACCACTGATTATTCAGCCATTGTTAGGGGTTTGAGCTTCAAATATTTCAGCAACTCATTCCTCTTGCAAGTAAGTGATTAGTGATTTTTATGGCTTTTCTTGAATATTTTTTTACTTTTAAGACCCTTGGAGCATAAGCTTTCAAATGAGGGTACTATTTTGCAAAATGAATAAGATTTTAGGGTTTTTCCATGAAAATATTTGTAATGTTTGCTGATTTTTTTGTGGAAGAAAATGAGTCTTGGGTGTCTTATAACCAACTTTTGTGAAAGGTGTTAGCATGAAAACACCTAAAAGGATCATTTTGCTCAAGTTGTAAAATAGATGTTAAATATGTGAAATAGTGAGAATTTGGAGTTGCTATAAGAGTAAAAAGGGTTTAGCTAGGCTTAAGATGTGAAGAAATTCGATAAAAATTAACTTTCAAACTTAGGGGTAAAATGGTCATTTTACAAAAGTCTAGGGGCAAATTAGTCATTTTGCCCAACTACGAATTGTAGAGTGCCTATGTTGATTAAGTGATTAAATAAGTGTATTTTGTTATTATAGATCAAGAAATACCGAATCTAAACCTAGACTGGGGGAAGGCCAAGCAAATCGACTAGTCGCCACATTTTGTAATCCGAGGTAAGTTGTATGTAAATAATACAACTACATTGTTTATGTATGTGTTGAATTGTATTTGAATTATTATAGCATGAATTGCTTGATTTTGGAAATGAGATAATATGATGAGAATAGAGATAATAGAATTCCCAAATGAACTTCAGGAAATAAATCGAATATTCATGCCATGACATTTAGGTCACTTGTGTGAGCTAGAGTAAGCCATGTCTGGGACATGCATTGGATACATTATGAGAGCTAGTGTAAGACCATGTTTGGGACATGGCATCGGCATTGAGATGAGTGCTAGTGTAAGACATGTCTGGGACATGCATCGGCCTTAAGACATAAGCTAGTATAAGACATGTTTGGGACATGCATCGACTACGAGATATGTCAGTGTAAGACCATGTCTGGGACATGGCATCGGCACAGATATACTATAACTTGTGTAAGACCATGCTGGGACATAGAGTCGATGTCTGACCCCACATTTGAGGCTAAATGAGTATCCGATAATGTTCCATATGGTTCAATGGTGAAAGTATGATTTAAAGTTAACTAGGAAAGTATAACCGTGTTGTGAGTGGTATAGGTACCTATATGGTATGTATGAAATGTGAGCTCAATATATGCTATATGAGGTGTAATGAATATTGATGAGTAAGTTTTTCTTATGCCACTTGTGTATTATGATACTTGTTGATGAATGGTAAAGATATGTTGTATATTTATTTATGTGGAACTTACTAAGCTTTATGCTTACTCCCTCTCCTTTTCCATTTTCTTATAGTGTTGCCTATCTAGCTCAAGGATCAACGAAAGTCAGAGATATCGATCACACTATCAATCGAAGCTTTCGGTATAGTTTGATTTATATTTTTGAATATGACATGTATAGGGAACTAGACTTGTGTTTTGTGCCATTATCAATTTGGTCAAATATGTTGGCTTGGGATAAATATCTCATTTTGTATTAAACCTCGAATTATGGCTAATACCCATTTTGATTTAAATACAAGGATGTTATCTTTATAGATGAGTAAAATGCACACATGGAATGTTGTTTATTGTGGTTGATTTGGTTGCATGAGATAACCTTGTATTGGTATTGGTTGCTAATGTGTAGGTTGTGTAAGTAAGGGTGGCAAAGAGGCTTGGTAAATATCCATATATTGTCCACATGGGTAAACACACAGGCGTGTGTCTAGGCCGTGTGTGACACACGGTCTACCCTATGGGCGTGTGGTCCGACTGTATGTCCCCTGCACATAAAAATTTCAAGTCAGTATGCATGATAGTAAACACACGGGCAGAGACACGGCCGTATGTCTTAGACGTGTGATGGACATGGCCTAGCACATGGGCGTGTGTCTTGGCCGTGTGACATTTTGGCGATTCTGGCGTCAAAAATAAAATGTCCATGTTTTTACACACGGGCTATGTAACAACCCGATTTTGGGGCTAGTCAAAATAGCGATCTCGGGACCACAAATCCAAAGTCATAGAAATTATTTTATTATTAATATAGTGTCATAGCATGTTTATATTAGTGCATGAAAAAATTGGTAAGCTAATTTTAACGTTTGTGAGCCCAATTGCGAAAAAGGACTAAATCGCATAAAGTGCAAAAGTCCTAATTTGATAGGTAAAGGTGTTATTTTATTAGAGAATCAAAATTAGGGGATTTTAAAGGGAAATTGTACCCTTTTAAAGGAGCATAGCTGGCCATAGAGTCAAAGAGGAGACAAAATTTTAAAATTTGGTGGGTTAGGTGGTTTATTTTAACAAAAAATAGAAATAGATAAAAAGAAGAATGGTATCATCTCTTTTCATCTTCTTCCTCCACCGAAATTTTCAGAAAAAAATGGGGTTTTAAGAGCTTGAAATTTCAAAAACTTTAAGCCTTCACAAGTAAGTGATCCTAATGGCCTTTCTTAAATATTTTTGTACTTTTGATGCCCTTGAAGCAAGAGCTTTCAAATGAGGGTACTATTTTGCAAAATGATTAAGATTCTAGGGTTTTTCCATGAAAGGATTTGTGATTTTTTCTGAGTTTTTATGGAATAAAATGAGTCTTGGGTGTCTTATAAACAACTTTTGTAAAAGGTGTTAGCATGAAAACACCAAAAAGGACTAATGTTCATAAGTTGAAAATTAGATAATAAATGTGTGAAATAGTGGGAATTTGGAGTTTCTGTAAGTTTAAAAGAGGTTCGGTTAGTCTTGAGAAATAAATAAATTTGATAAAAATCAATTTTCGAGCCTAAGGGTAAAATGGTCATTTTGTCAAGGTCTAGGGACAAAATGGTCATTTTATCAAAGAAGTGAATTTTTGATTGCCTAATTTTATTTAGTGATTAAATAAGTGTATTTTGCTATTATAGATCAAGAAATACCGAATCCGAACCTAGACCGAGGGAAAGCCAAGCAAATAAACTAAATCGACTAGTTGCCACATTTTGTAATCCGAGGTAAGTTGTATGTAAATAAGACAACTACATTGATGATATATGTGTTTGAATTGTATCAAAATTATTAAAGCATGAATTGCTTGACTTGTGGAAATGAGAAAATGTGATGAGAATAGAGATAGTAAAATTCCCGGTGGAACCCTGAGGAAATAAATCAGAAATTCATGCCATGACGATGGGGTCATTTGTAAGAGCTAGTGTAAAACCATGTCGGGACGTGGCATCTGCATTGAGACGAGTGCTAGTGTAAGACATGTTTGGGACATGTATCGGCCTCAAGACGTAAGCCAGTGTAAGACATGTCTGGGACATGCGTCGGCTACAAGATGATAGTCAGTGTAAGACCATGTCTGTGACATGGCTTCAACTTGAGATATAAGCTAGTGTAAGACCGTGTCTGGGATACAACATCGGCATCTTACACCATGTTTGAGGCTATGGTATATCTGATAGCATCCCAAATAGTTCAATGGTAGAAGTTCTGATTTCTAGTTAATGAGGAAAGTATAATTGTGTCGTTAGTGATACAGGTACCTATTTCGTATGTATAAAACGTGAGCCACATTATATGCTATATGATGTGTATTGAGTATTGATGAGTAAGTTTTGCTTATGCCCACTTGTGTATTATGATACTTGTTGATGAATGGAAAAGTATTGTTGTATAATTATTTATATGCAACTTACTAAGCTTTATGCTTACTCCTTCTCCTTTCCTTTTTCTTATAGTACCGTCTATCAAGCTCAAAGATCAACGGAAGCCAGAGATATTGATCACACTATCAATCAAAGCAGTCGATATAGTTTGATTTATAATTTTGAATATGGCATATATAAGGAACTAGACTTGAGTTTTGTGCTGTTATTAATTTGGCCAAATGTGTTGGCTTGGGATAAATTCCTCATTTTGTATTAAGCCTTGAATGATGGCTAATATTCATTTTGATATATGCAAATGGTGTTATCGTCATGGATGAGTAGAATGCACAAATGAAATGTTATTTATTGTGGCTGATTTTATTGCATGAAATAGTCTTGTACTGGTTTTGGTTGCTTTCGTGTAGGTTATGTAAGTAAGGGTGGCAAAGAGGCTTGGTACATAGCCTGGTTTTGTCCACATGGGCGTGTGTGTAGGCCTGTGTGACAGACGGCCAGCACCATGGGCGTGTTATCTAGCCGTGTGTCCCTTGTACATAAAAAATTCAAGTCAGTATGCATGATAGTAAACACACAGGCAGAGACACGGCTGAGTGTCTCAGCCGTGTGAAGGGTACAATCTAGCATACGGGCGTGTGCCTTGGTCGTGTGACCCTTATGAAATGCTAACGTCAGAAACAGAATATTCAGGTTTTTACATAGGGGCTAGGACACGAGTGTGTCATGGCCGTGTGAAGGACACGGGCGTGTGACAGGCCGTGTGAAAACCCCTGTAGGTGTGCATTTAGAATTAATTCCACACGGCTGAAGGACATAGGCGTATCCCTGTTTTGATTAGTTCGTGTGAGACACACGGTCCATTAGCACGGCCATGTTGGAATGGTCAAACGGGCATGTTACCCCTCCCACACGGGCATGTGCCCCTATGTCAAGTGACATTTTCCTATAGTTGTCAAAAGGACCCGGATTGGTCCCGAATGATTTCCAATGTGTGTTTTGGGCCTCGTAAGCTCATGTTAAGAATATATTGATAAGTTTAAGAAAGTTTTAAATTTTCCAAGTCATGAAGACTCGAAATTGGTTGTAAGTGTAACACCCATTACCCGTACCCGAGACTGGGACCAGGTATTAGGCGTTACCAGGCATGTACTTGAACATTTTTGGGAAATACGGGTTATAAAATTTCGTTCCAATTTGAAACCAATCCAATAGCATCTTGGTGTCCCTATTATGAGCCTACGAGGCTCAAACGTACATTGAAATTAATCCGGGACTAAACCGAGGATCCAATAAAAATTTAAGAAAAATTCTGAGTTAATGTCTCACACACTCTTGTGGAGACATTGCACATGCTCGTGTGCTTTGGGACACGCCCGTGTCCCCTACCCGTGTGGAATTAATTGAATTTATTTTCTACTTCGAACCTACAGGGGTTTTCACACGGCCAAGCACATGCCCGTGTCTCTGGCCCATGTCCTTCACACAGCTTTGACACACCCGTGTGGTCGTCCTTGTCCAAAAACTCGAGCATTCTATTTATGACGTTAGCAGGCATTTAGGGGCACACGGCCAAGACACACGCCCATGTGTTAGGCCGTGTCCTCCACACGGTTGAGACACACGACCGTGTCTCTACCCGTGTGTTTACTACAATGCATTTTGACTTAAAATTTTAGGTGCAGGGGACACACGGTTATGCCACACGCCCATGGGGTGGTCCATGTGTCACACACGGTCTAGACACACGCCCGTGTGTCTACCCGTGTGAACCATGTTAGGCTATTTTCCAAGCCTTTGGTCACCCTTTAACATATGTTCTCACTTATAGGTTTCCATAACATATAGCCAGGCCTAATTATACTCTCAAATGACCTCGATAAACCTCATTTCATCGGTCTTACACATGCTAGGATTATTTCTCTTGTATCAAAAATGCCTATGCCTTATAACACGTTAAAGATTGGCTCATTATTATAACTCATTTCCAATTATGGTCTAGCCATCCCATGTGATTCGGTCATGTTACATGTGTATCTACTTATGATACGCCATGTTCATTCATCTCAATAACATTAGAACACAAATATGCACAACTATGTAGGTCATACCTTATAACAAAATGAGCCAAATCCTATGGCCATATGCATGTAGACATGTACACCTTACAAGCCTTCATATTGGCTAATCAAATGACACATATTACAAAATTAACAAAAGCCTAAACATGCCATTGAACAAAATAAGAGTTTCTATATACCAAAGCTAGACAAGATGATAGTGTGTTGACTCTCCAATTTTCTTCCAATCTTCGTCAGTCCACGAGCTCTGTAAGATAGGGAAAAGAGAGGGGTAAGCATTTACATTCTTAGTAAGCCCGAATAATTGGAAAATAAACTTACCGACTTGTTTAGCATGCAACCATATTAGGCAAATAAACCAACAAATATGGAATGGTTTCCCTATCACATGCACTCCATCAACAAGTTAGTCACATAACATCACACTATATAACTTATCTAAGATGAGCTCATCATTCAACGTTTTCATTTTTGTATCACATATTAATCCTGTTGAGTTACTCGGAAAATCTCGATGGATTATCCATTTACCGTCAAGTCATAAGAGTGATCATCTCATGTATGCACTCCCGCGAACCTCACATCTTACGGCGAGATTACCAGTCCAGGCTAAATCCCCCGTAATGTAAACTCATAAGGTGATCTCGGGATTACTAGTCCAGGCTAAATCCCTTATAGCGACAAACACCCTCAATGAGCTTGGATCTGAATTACTCGTCCAGGCTAAATTCAGACCCTAATCGGATTACCCATCCGGGCTAAATCCATAATGTACAAATATTCTTCGGGAGGCTCGATCACTCAAGGAACACTCGTCCGAGCTAGATCCTTTCTACATTTGAGATCAACGGATTACCCGTCCGGGCTAAATCCTTTCTTGCCACACATGCAGGATCTCAAGTCATGTAAGCCATGGTTTATCCATCGAATTTCCCTTTTTACTTCAACCAGGACATTTATTATCACATCATAATTATTGACATATGTCATGGATTTTCATGCCATCATTATAACTAAATATCACGCATTCATAACGCACGTAATTAGGCATATTAATAGTTTACTTAAAGTTATTCGAACTTACCTGGTATTCGTCTCGGTTTCGCGTTTCGATTATTCCGAAACCTTTCATTTTCCTCGATCGACCTCCAAAATTTGCTCATCGGGGTCTATAACAATAAAAATGAATCATCAATACCTCACATTATTCTTTTTGAGCCTAAATTTCCCCAGACAAAATGACCGTTTTGCCCCTAACCTTTCACATTTTTACAATTTAGTCCCTAGGCTCTCATATAAAATGCATGCAATTTCTACCTTACCCAAGCCTAGCCGATTGTTCTTTCCTCTTATGGAAGCCCACATTTCTCCATTATTTCACATTTTTACCCCATATTTTACACCTTTTGCAAAAGGTCCTTTTAAGGGTTTTTCATGAAAATCACCTAGAAAAAGATGTTTAACACACATACAACTTTCATATTCCTCCATAAAAAATCAAAGAATAAACATGTCACATGTGGTTCACTTTACAAACATGAACCCTAACTCGAAATATGGGTAGAAATGGAGAGAGTAAGCTACCGAGATTTCAAAAATGCAAAGAACATTAAAAACGGGGCCTGGGAGCACTTACTATTGTGCTTGAAAATGTTGAAAACCCTAGCTATGGAGGGTTTGAGAAATTTAGCTAGATAAGGGAGAAGAATGGCTGATTTTTTTCCTTCATTTTCCCATTTTTTTCATTAATTAGCCAAATGACCAAAATGCCCTTAAGCCCTTTCTTTAAAATTTTATCCATACATGCCCATTTTTGTCCAAAAACTTAGAAATTGGGAAAATTTCTCTTTAAGACCTTATAATTAATAATCTAAAGCAATTTCATACAAATTACTTCTAGAATCCAAGTTTTGCAATTTATTCAATTTGGTCTTTATTTACCAATTGGACACCTTACTCATAAAATTTCCCCATGAAACTTTAACACATGCATATTTTCATATTCTAGGCCTCATAATAATCATAAAATAAATATTTCAACGTAGAATTTGTGGTCTCGAAACCACTATTCTGAATTCGTCGGTTCTAGGACCAACCTAGCACGATGTACGAGTCTAGCTAGACATGCCATGACTGTATACTGATAGTGTGATGATTTCTGATGATTATAAATTATGTATTTATATAGTAAATGGACCCTAATAGAGCCACGGCGGATGATGTGGAGAGTAATGCGCCGGCTCGCACTGAAGGGACTGCGCCAGTTGAGAGTGAGCCCATGACTATGGGCCAAGGCGGAGGGGCTAGAGAAGCCTATCTTCGAATAATGGATGCTTGGTACATAGAGTTTGTTCGTGCGAACCCGAACACTCCACCTCCCCCACCTCCTCCGATTCCTTAATATGCTCTAGTAGCTCCACACGGTGTGGACATAATTAGGAGAAAGAAGTCTCTGGTAGACAAGATCCGAAAACAAAGGGAAGAAGAATTT
Organism: Gossypium hirsutum; assembly: GCF_007990345.1. Lineage (NCBI taxonomy): Eukaryota > Viridiplantae > Streptophyta > Magnoliopsida > Malvales > Malvaceae > Gossypium > Gossypium hirsutum. The sequence goes on from NC_053424.1 coordinate 42,538,390, forward strand.
CGGGCAAATCTCGATGACGACCCGAAGAAAGTAGAGTTTTGGTTAGAGAATACCATCAGGGTATTTGACGATTATCATACACGCCTACGGAGTGTGTGAAATGTGCCATGTCGCTCTTACGAGATTTGACTTACCAGTGGTGGAACACACTCGTGTCTGTGGTACCAAAAGAGAAAATAATGTGGGAATTCTTCCAATAAGAGTTCCAAAAGAAGTATATTAGCCAGAGGTTCATAGACTAGAAAAAGAAGGAATTCCTAGAGTTGAAGGAAGTAGGACAATGACAGAGTACGAATGAGAATTTGTAAAACTCAGCAAATACGCGCGGGAGTACGTGTCCTCAGAAGCCGCCAAGTGTAAGAGGTTCGAGAATGGCCTCAATAAAGATATTCGAGTGTTTGTTGGTATTTTAGAGATAAGAGAGTTTGTGGTGCTCGTCGAGAGAGCATGCAAGGCAGAAGAGCTAGTAAAGGAAAGGAGGATAGCAGCTATTGAGTCGCGGGATTCAAAGAAGAGACAGATGGGGAAATCACATCAGTCCTCATCTAAAAGATCAAGAGAGTTCGCTACCAGATCAAATGAATCAAGAACCGCCAGAACGCAACTTCTAGAGCTCAGACCACTTTGGTTACGAGCGTCGGTAGTGCTCAGCCAATTAGGCCAGAATGTTCGCAATGTGGTAAACGCCATTTCAGTGAGTGCCGAGGTAAAGAAAGGGGGTGTTTTAAATGTGGGTCACTAGACCATTTCATCCGAGACTGTCTAGATGTAGAAGAGGGAGATAAAAAGTAAGAAGTGAAGGCAAGTAGTGCTCAATTAAGGAGTAGGCCGCAAAAGAAACCTTGAAGCGGGGCTTCTAGCAGAGGTGCACCCAGACATGCTGCAGTAAGGTCTGAGGGCAGAGCACCTGCAAGGACTTATGCTATTCGTGCTCGTGAAGAGGCAGAGTCTCCTGACGTGATTACGGGTACCTTTTCTATCCGTGAAATATTTGTTGTTGCTTTAATTGACCCAGGGTCGACCCAATCCTATATTTGTATAGAATTGATACCTCGTATGAACATGTTAGTAGAGCCCACAAAATTTGTGATAAAAGTGTCAACCCCTTAAGTAAACAAGTACTTGTAGACCAAGTGTGTAGAAATTGTCCTTTGACAATGAGAGGTCATTGTTTTCCGGCTAATTTGATGTTATTTTCATTTAATGAATTTGTTGTGATCCTTGGGATTGATTGGTTGACTTCCCATAGTGTTGTAGTGGACTGTGAAAGAAAAGTTATTAAGTTGAAATGTGAAGACAGGAATGTCCTTCGGGTTGGACCAAATGAACCGAATAAACCGCCTGTGGTGATATCGTCTTTGGTTGCTGAAAAATATTTGAGGAAAAGATATGAGGCTTATCTCGCTTTTGTGTTGAATACTCAAGTGTCTGAGTCGAAGATTGAATAGTTACCAGTGGTTTGTGAGTTTATAGATGTGTTCCCGGAAGAGTTACCCAGATTACCTCCAGTTAGGGAAGTTGAATTTGGTATCGAGTTGGTCCCTGGTACGGCACCTATCTCAATCGCTCCTTATAGAATGGCCCCAACAGAGTTGAAAGAGTTGAAAGTACAGCTACAAGAGTTGACAGATAAAGTTTTTATGAGACCTAGTTATTCACCAAGGGGCGCACCAGTGTTGTTTGTGAAAAAGAGAGACGGGTCGATGAGGTTATGTATCAACTATAAATAGTTTAATAAGGTAACCGTGAAGAACAAGTATCATTTACCAAGGATTAATGATTTATTCGATAAGTTGAAGGGAGCCACGGTGTTATCCAAGATAGACTTGAGGTCTGGTTATTATCAGTTGAGAGTTAAAGAGCAAGATGTACCGAAAATTGCTTTTCAGACAAGATACGGGCATTATGAGTTCCTTGTCATGCCTTTTGGTTTGACTAATGCCCCAGCAGCGTTTATGAATTTGATGAACCGCGTATCTGGATAAGTTTGTAGTCATTTTTATTGATGACATATTGATTTACTCACGTGATGAGGGTGAACAGCGAAGCACTTGAGTACTGTGTTACAGACCTTGAGAGACAATAAATATGTATGCCAAGTTCAGTAAGAGTGAATTTTGGCTTAAGGAGGTTAAATTTTTAGGACACATTGTGTCGAATGATGGGATTAGAGTTGACCCAAGCAAGATCTCGGCTATTGTTGTGTGGAAACCGCTGAAGAATGTGACTGAGGTTTGAAGCTTCTTGGGATTGGCTGGGTACTATAGAAAATTTGCTCAAGGGTTTTCTATGATCGCTACTCTAATGATGAGGCTATTACAGAAAGATGTCAAGTTCGAATGGACAGAAAAGTGCCAACAAAGTTTCGAGAAGTTAAAGTCTTTGTTGACTGAAGCACCAGTGTTAGTGCAACCAGAGTCGGGAAAAGAATTTGTGATATATAGCGATGCCTACTTGAATGGTTTGGGGTTGTGCTCATGCAAGAAGGCAAGGTTATAGCCTATGCCTCAAGACAACTAAAGCCACACGAGAGAAATTACCCGACCCATGACTTGGAACTAGCAGCTATAGTGTTTGCATTAAAGATTTAGAGACACCATTTGTATGGTGAGAAATGCCGAGTATTCACCGATCATAAGAGTCTTAAATACTTGATGACTCAAAAGGAGTTGAACCTACGACAACGACGATGGTTAGAGCTATTAAAGGATTATGAGTTGATTATCGACTACCACCCAGGAAAGGCGAACGTGGTCGCCGATGCATTGAGTAGAAAATCACTATTTGTGTTGAGAACATTGAACAACAATTTAGCATTGTTTGTAACACCTCTAACCCCCATCCGTTGCCGGATCAGAGTAACAAAGCATTACAAACAAAACACAATTCCAAGCATTCGCATATTCGTATAAATTAAATTCATACATATGTATAGAGCATGAAGTTGTTTTTTTAAAAATATCAATTGCAATCTTAATCGTATTACATATACAAGCCCTGCTTTTAAAGTTTAACCATATCAAAGTCACGCATAAAATAAATAAACAAATTGCTTATTTATACACATTTGCATGTTAACCCATATCTACCTGTATCACATGACTTTATAAACATTATCTTATCAATCGTTAGCTAATATTTTAACATAACTCAATGTACTTTTAATATTACCAAGATATTCAAAAGTCACCTTGATAACCATAGCTATTATTCAACTTAAATGCTGAATCCATCAAACCAACATTGTTAGCTAAATATCATGCCAATATTACATATACCTATCACATGCATTTCTCACTTATTTGATTAATGAAATTAATCACAAAAGTAGTACAAAATTTTATCTTTCAGTCTTAGGCTAAAATATACCGTTTCATAATCATATAACTTTACTAATTATACACATCATGCTGATCCGAATTTTAATACAATTATCCAAGACATATGTATACCTTCCTCGCCATTACAAACCATAACATAAATGACCAATTCACAAGCAATAATATCATAGGTATATATATATTGGTTCTTCCTATTATTAACCGAATGCAATTACACACCATTTACCATTTCTAACTTGCAAATGCACAATCGATCCTTAAACCATATATTTAGTCATCAAACTAATTATGCATCATGTCATAGTACTTATGCATTACTTTTTACACCGAAAGTCGAACCATATAACCAATAATCAAAAACTTTCAAATGTCTAATTATTAATCAAACATGTGTCATAAATATATATATTTGTAAGCGTCCATCTCATAGGTAAGTTACCAGTTATATCACATATGTATACCTAAGTATATCCGCCTATGCCGTCATGTCAAGTCACCTTTATGGCATAATATATAATCAAACTAATAAGGATCACAACATTTACTTTAATGTAGTCAGACCTTATCGCATATTTTACCAAGTTCATATGTATTTCACCGTAGCAACATTAACCCTTTTCAGACACAATAACAATTCATTTCATAACTAATTCACAAAATAAAAATTACCATATTTAAAATGCAAACACATCACCAAGACACTAATCAAGCTTTAAACACATAGCATATTCGTTTCATATATTACTACTCACGTTCAACAATCCATATACAAAACCATTCATCATATTTCATAATCATAAAAGCTGAGTCACATATAATTAATATCCATCACTTATATTTTATCACTTAACCAATTTCAATATATTTACCAAAATACACAAAACATATATACCAAGTTATAAGTATATCATAATAATCTTTTACCTTATTCGGACATAATCAAATACTCATTAATGTTAAATCACATATAATACCTTAATTAGGCATGACAACCGAATTCACATACATATTTATCTATCCAAATATCATAACCAAATCACCCAAATATACACACCCAAAATCACCATTCAACGTCTATACACAAAATAGATATCACCACATATATCATTCATCCATGACTCATAGCATAATAACAAAACGAACATAAGCCATGAACAAACAAAACCGAATTCAAACATAGAAATTAGGCCATTTTCGCATGGCTTAAATTACACAGAACCAAAATCCAACATTTCAAACTATAATCTAGCCTATACAAGCCATAGGTTTGAAAATTTAGCTTATAAAATACCGAAGACAGATGATAGTGTGATAACCTTCTCTGACGATTCTCGAGCTCATAACTTGAATCCAAAATCTATAAAACAGAGGTAAACAAGAACACACAGAGTAAGCTTTCACAGCTTAGTAAGCCATAAACAAATAAATAACTAATTGACATAATCAAACCACTTATGCTAAACCAAATTATACTATCATAGTTACTTTAAATATTAAGCTTACAATTTCATGTATTTTATATGTAATTTCACATATAGATTAATTTTTGCCAAATGAGCATTTATACATCTTAACAAACTATCATTGACTTCTCAAGCCAAAATCTCTTTATCGCAACTTGTATGCATATACATCTATTTACATAAATTAATAAGTCAAAGGATAATGATCACATACATATGTATATTATATGCAGGAAACACACACTTATATATGAGCAAAATATCTTTTTCATAGATAAAGGTTACCTTGGCCGAATGTTCAAATAATTAAATGAACAAATTATCTTTCAATTTTCAAGCCAAAATGTCATTATATAATCAAGTATGCCTCCACTCATATATACAAGCTCATAAACCAAGATACAACCTTATATACATACTCTTATTATATAGCCAAATATACAAGATCATATATACCCATATTCAAAAATCATTTTAACAATAATCATATTTCTTGTTTATAAGACCGAATACACTTCCTTTGTTCACATACATTTTTCATTTACATCACCCACAATTTATAACAAATATCAAATAACTTACTTACCTTATTTCAAGTAGATAATAAGCTAATTCGTACTTGAACAATCAGCTCATTTTACATATTCATTCACAACTTGCCGTTGCTCGATGAACCATTCGGAATTGGATAGGACACTTGGATAATAACACATATCATACAATGCCAACGTCCCAGACGTGGTCTTACATGTAATCACATATCGATGCCACTGTCCCAGATAGGGTCTTACTCGCACACATATATCGGAAATCCTATGTCATGACATATGTATCCTAACTATTCCTAAGGTTCATACGGGACTTTCAGGCATCGTAAATCAGTCGAAACAAATTTAGAAACATAGTAGCCAAGCTTGTATACATTCGGCTAGTATAAATATAAATTTACATATTTCTTTTCAGCATGTATAATTTGCATTTAATTAAAATTAAGTACATTTATTTGCTTATAAACCTACCTCGAACAATGTAAAACGAAATGGGATAGTTAGTCGACAACTTTCGTTTTTCCCCCGATCCAAATCTGATTTCTTTGGTTCTTGATCTAAACATATTCAAATTAAGCTCATTCAAACATATTTTCATTCAATTTAGTCCAAAAACACCTAAATGGGAAAATTACCATTTTACCCCTAACATTTACATTTTCTACAATTTAGTCCCTATTGCAAAAACACAAAATATTCAAAATTTCAAGATACCCATGTTTGGCTGAATATTCCTAGTGTTCATAAAATCCCATATATTTCATTTATTTCACATTTTAGTCCCTCAAATTATTATTTTTGCAATTTAGTCCTAATTACTTAAAATCATCAAAAACTCCAATACAAAATATGTTAATCTAAAACATGTCTTCCATATTTCATCATCAAACAAATAAAATCACTAGCTATCAACAATGGCATAACTCAAAATATTCATCAAAATAAAAAATTAAAGCTTGAGTCTTGAAGATTACTAAGCAAAGATCTCAAAAACGTAAAAATTATCAAAAACCGAACAAAAACGAACCTTGATTGAGCTTGGTAAGTGCCTAACCTAGCTTTGTTATTTCTTTCTTTTCTTTGTTTTAGTTTCGGCAAGAACAAGAACAAAACACACATATTATCTTTCTTTTATATTTTATTATATATATTTTAACATATTATAACTTAAGTTTAATTTACTTATATACCCTTAATGATTTAATATAAAAACCATATAATATAAGTTTTAAACCATCCCACCAATGTATTAATGGGATATTTACAACATAAATGCCCCAACTTAAAAGCCACTAACAATTTGACCCTTATACTTCAAACTATCAAGTTTTCAATTTACACGATTAAGTCCTTTTGTTTAATCGGATACCTAAACGACAAAATTAAATCACGAAAATTTCACAAATATAAATTCACACAAAATAAACATAGAAAATAATTTTTAAATATTTTTTGACTCGAATTCATGGTCTCGAAACCACCATTCCGATTAGGGTCTAAATCAGGCTGTTACATTGTTAGATGATGGTTCTGTTCTAGCAGAGTTGAGAGCTAGACCAATGTTTCTGTAAGAAATCCGTGAAGCTCAGTGTGAGTCGGGGATTGAATCAGATTTTCAGATTGGCACTGATGGATGTCTAATTTTCAAAGATAGAATTTGTGTACCCAAAGATAATGAGCTTATTCAGAAGATTCTTCGAGAAAAACATAGTGGTTGTTTGTCCGTCCACTCGGGTAGTGTTAAAATGTACAATGACTTGAGGAAAATGCACTAGTGTTTGGGAATGAAAAGAGACATTTCAGAATTCGTTTCCAAGTACATTCAGGTCTGCTTCAGCCTATCACAATCCTTGAGTGGAAGAGGGATCGGATTCCCATAGATTTCGTGACGGGTTTGCCATTAACCACGAAGAAAAAGTGTAACACCCTGATTTTGGGCCTAAAAGTAACGGGCCTTGAGTTTAGGATCGATTATAAGGTCACTTGAATAAAAGAAATGTGTTTAAATATTTTATAATTGTGTGTTTAGTTTAATTGTTAAATTATTTAGGAAGGGTTGGTAGTGTGGAAAAAGTCCTGGGTTTAATCCAGGGCATTAGCAAAATTTTGCATTTTTTTTCTAAAGAACCCTGAGCATTAGGTGGAAGGCTTATTAATAAGGCCTGGTAAAATCTGACACAAGGAAGCATGTGGCCTAGTGACAAAAGGCGTGGGTAGTAAGTAGGAGGTCCAGGGTTCAAGTTCTGGCCTTGGTGAATTTTTTGTTATTACGCATAATATTAGTAGGGAAGCTAGCGTTTAGGCTTTATAAATAAGTTAGGTGGAAATTCGACAAAAAGGATGCGCTTGGCCCAGTGGTTTGATGGCGTTAGGAGTAAGGAGAGGTGTTGGGTTCAAGTCGCAACGTGAGCAAAAGTTGTGGGTTTTTTTTTAGACAACCTGGATGTCGGCAGAAAGACTTTATAATTAATTGGGGAAGAGAAACGACACAAAAGAGCTTGTGGCTTGGTGGCAAGCGATGTATAGCCAAGAGATTAGGGGTTTGAATCTAAATAGTAGTAAATTTTTTAGGATAACCAGGTTGCGGGTTAATAGGCCTTAAAAATAGTTAGGGATGGAATATGGCACAAGAGTGCCTACGGTGCAGTGGTGTGAAGCATGCTATGGTTATGAGAGGGAGTAAGTTTGTATTCTAGGCCTGGCAAAGTTTAAATTTTTATTCTTTAATAAAACTGAGGCTTAGGCATATAAGCCTTATAATTAATTGTGACCAAATGATAGCATAAGAAATGATGCGGTGTAGTGGCTAGCAGCGTGTGGGGAAGTAGAGTAACTGTGAGGTCTAGAGTTCGAGTGGAGGCACGCGTAAAGGAAGAATTTAATTTTGCTACTCAAGTGCTACACGGTGGAAGCAATTTGAATGCAATTCAAATTGGAATTTTTGGCTAGAATCAAGGGGATTAGGATGATGATTAAGTGTAGATATGATAGTGATAAAATTGGAGAATTTGAAGGGAAATTATCTTGACGAGTTTAAGCCGATTGAGGAGTGTAGGTGTATTTATTTATTTATTTATTTATTTGTATAAATATGTGTGTCGTATGGGCGAGTAAGGGCATTTGTTGTTTTTGTGTGCTTCAGTCACATATCACCTCCTCTTTTTTTTAAGCCAAATCCTTGATCTTTTCTTTCCTATTTTAATTGAATCAATCTCTTCCCTCTTCAACTTAGCCAACTATTTCTTTTTCATTTAAAAGTCGATTCATACACTTTGGGGATCTGATTTCTTCTTGGCAAGCAATCTCGCAATCGATAAGTGAATTAGATCTTCTTCGAATTTTGTTAAATATTTCTAAGTTCTTTCGTTTCTACACTCTTAAAATCCGATTCTTCTTTATTCTTTCCAAAACTTTCTTTAACCTACGGTTTCTCCATTTATTTCTCTCTTTCCCTCTCATTCAAGAGTGTGATCGCTGATGGAAAAAGGGGGTTCTAGCAGAGAGGTTGGGATAGAGGCTCCCAAGTTTAAGCAACGTAAGGTGTCATCTGTTCAAGATTTTTCGCCTAGATGCAGAAGGGGGACTACGTCAGATTTTAGGTTACATAGACAAATCGCAGTTGATTAATCTAGTCAAGGTTCGGGCAATTTTGAATACTTAGTACTCCAGGTGAAGGTGTGTACTTCTACCCTATGATAACTTGATATAAAGCCGAAGATATGTACATACACTGCACACACAAGTAGATCGGCAAAAGCTGAAATGCTGAAAAGTCGAAAAGCTGAAATGCCGAAAAGTCGAAAGTTTGGCTACGATAGTCTTGCCAGTGCGCGAACACTCGTAAGGAGGGAACTGATAGGTTGTCTAAGGCCCCATGGTTGATTCCATGGACTTGGGCTATGAATTGGCAAACTGGGCCAGAATAGGCTTAATGGGCCCGATGGGCTGTTAGGCCCATAGTAGGCAAAAATTGATATTTGATGCTATGTGATGGGAAATTGTATGCGAGCATGAATATGAATGTGATTTGGGCCTGATGGGCCATATAAATGTGATTTGGGTCTGATGGGCCATATAAATGCAAATTAGGCCTAATGGGCCATACAAATGTGATTGGGCCTGGTGGGCCAGATACAGGTATGTGGATTTAACTAGGCTTTGTAAGGGGTTTTGGGCCTAGTATATGGTGACTACATAAAATTTAATTAATTTATTGTGACCGTGGACAAGTCATAGGGTTAAGGTGTGGCAACGGGTATATGCATGTCTAGGATTGATCTAGGGAGAGCTTGGTATTTAAGCGGTCTTAATGACTCACCTCATCTTCTCTGAAATCCTACCTGGTGCATAGTATTCGTTCATCTTAGATCACGGGATTTGTTACGGGCCAAGGTAAGTAAAAACCCATAATAAAGGAAAAATTATCAAAATGCCCCTAAAGGCGAAAATGACCAAAATACCCCTATACGTTGAAGGTAAGATTTAAGGATGTTATATATATATCTACTGCATACATACTGCATACATATGATATTCTGTTTAGGTTGCATCCGGGTTGGGAAATATGGAACGGAGGAAGTATATGAGGATCGCATAGTTGCTTGACAATCGTGGATCCACCGACGGCGTCTAAGCCCAATATGTACATGAAGGTAGTTCTGCAACTGGGCTACCATGGATGTGTATCGGTTGGGTGGGTCGATATTTATATCCCCACATGATGTGTCAGAGGACGGAGCTGGTGTGTGGCGGATGGATTATTGGATGGGATTGCACTTCATTGCATTGCATTGCATGTATGATATTGTTGTGATATTATTGCGATGTGGGCTTTGGCCCAACTGAGGCTAATTTGGGCTAAGGCCCAAAGACCACTGTTATTTAATCGGGCTCTAGCCCGAAATGACTAATGATTGCTTTATACTTGTTGAGGGTTGTACACACTGGGTTTTCAAAACTTACCCCCTCCTTCTAAACTTTTCAAGTGATCCTCAGTAGGCGGTTCGACGGATGGAGGGACTCGGAGATGGCCAACTAGCATAAAAAGTTTAGACTTAGTCTTTATGTAATTTTTAATATATGAACTTCAAATTATTTCTATTTGATTTGGGTTGTAACAAGGTCTTTCCTCTGGTTATTGTTTCAAAATTAGAATTATTATCATTTTTATGCTTTATATTTGTTAGAAGTAGAACGTGGTTTCCTAAACAATAACTATTTTTTTTAAATCTACTACATTTCCGCAACACAATTTTCAAATGACGAGTCTTCATAAAATCATATGTTCTAAAGCTTTCGCAACTAAAAAGAGATTTTATAAAGTAATTAAGGTTTTTCATTTTAATGAAGTGTTTCCAATGAAAACAATGTTTTCGCTAAAACACTTCAATGTGATGGCCAGATTCGGCCATAACGTCCGGGCCAGGTTTGGGGTGTTACAAAAAGGATGTTGTTTGGGTTATTGTGGATAAGCTAACCAAGTCGGCGCATTTTATACCATGCATACCTACTACTCCCTTGAAAGATTGGCTGACTTATACATATTCGAGATCTTGAGGCTTCATAAAGTGTCGTTATTGATTATTTCAGATCGGGACCCGAGATTTACCTCGAGGTTTTGGAAAAATTTACAAGATGCACTGGGAAAAATTTGAGTTTTTGCACGGCATTTCATCCGCAAACCGACGGTCAGTCGGAAAGAGTGATTCAGATCTTAGAGGACATGTTGTGGTGTTGTGTTCTCGAGTTTTAGGGAAGTTGGGAAAGGTACTTACCATTGGTTAAATTCGCCTACAATAATAGCTATCAGTCAAGTTTGAAGATGGAGCCTTATGAGGCTTTATATGGGCGAAGGTGTCGAACGCTCTTATATTGGATCGAACTCAGAGAGAGTTAGATTCACGAGGTCAATTTAGTCAAGGAGACTGAAGAAAAAGTTAAAATGATTCGCGACTATTTGAAGGTTGCCTCGATAGGCAGAAATCCTATGCGAATTTGAAACAGAAGGAGATCGAATTTCAAGTTGGTGATCGAGTGTTTTTAAAAGTATCTCCGTGGAGGAAAGTTCTTAGATTTGGTAGAAGAGGCAAGTTGAGTCCTCGTTTCATAGGGCCTTATGAGGTTATTAAGAGAGTAGGACTGGTTGCCTATTGATTGGCTTTGCCACCAAAATTGAAAAAGATTCACGATGTGTTTCATGTGTCCATGCTACTTCGATATAGATCAGACATTTCGCATGTGATCGCGCCATCAGAGGTTGAGATTCATCCGGACATGACTTATGGCAAAAAGCCGGTCAAGATATTGACTCGTGAAGTCAAACAGTTGAGGAATAAGAGTATAGCACTTGTGAAAGTTTTGTGGCATAGGCAGGGAGTCAATGAAGCCACATGGGAACCTGAGGAAACTATGAGAGATCAGTACCCGAACTTATTCACCAGTAAGATTTTTGAGGACGAAAATCTCTAAAGGGAGAGAAATGTAACAGCTCGATTTTGGGGATAGTCAGAATAGTGGTCTCGGGACCACAAATTCAAAGTCAAAAAAATTATTTTATTATTAATATAGAGTCATAGCATGTTTATATTAGTGCATGAAAAATTTGGTGAGCTAATTTTAACGTTTGTGAGCCCAATTGCAAAAAAGGACTAAATCGCATAAAGTGAAAAAGTCCTAAATTGATAGCTAAAGGTTTTATTTTATTAGAGAATCAAAATTGGGGGATTTTAAAGGGCAATTAGACCCTTTTAAAGGAGCATATCCGGCCATAGAGTCAAAGAGGAGACAAAATTTTAAAATTTGGTGGGTTAGGTGGCTTATTTTGACCAAAAATAGAAATAGATAAAAGAAGAATGATATATCCCTTTTAATCTTCTTCCTCCACTGAAATTTTCAGAAAAGAATGGGATTTTAAGAGCTTGAAATTTCAGCAACTTTAAGCCTTCACAAGTAAGTGATCCTAATGTCCTTTCTTAAATATTTTTATACTTTTAGGGTAATTGAAGCATGAGCTTTCAAATGAGGGTACTATTTTGCAAAATGATTAAGAGTATAGGGTTTTTCCATGAAATTATTTGTGATTTTTACTGAGTTTTTATGGAAGAAACTGAGTCTTGGGTGTCTTATAAATAACTTTTGTGAATGGTGTTAGCATGAAAACACCTAAAAGGACTAATGTGCATAAGTTGTAAAATAGATAATAAATGTGTGAAATAGTGGGAATTTGGAGTTGCTATAAGATTCAAAGAGGTTCGGTTAGTCTTGAGAAATAAAAAATTCGATAAAAATCGATTTCGAGCCTAAGGGTAAAATGGTCATTTTGTCAAGGTCTAGGGGCAAAATGGTCATTTTACCAAAGAAGTGAATTTTCGATTACCTAATTTATTTAGTGATTAAATAAGTTTATTTTGCTATTATAGATCAAGAAATACTGAGTTCGAACCTAGACCGAGGGAAAGCCAAGCAAATTGACTAAATCGACTGGTCACCATATTTTGTAATCCGAGGTAAGTTGTATGTAAATAATACAACTAAATTGATGATATATGTGTTTGAATTATATCAAAATTATTAAAACATGAATTGCTTGACTTGTAGAAATGAGAAAATGTGATGAGAATAGAGATAATAAAATTCCCGTTAGAACCTTGAGGAAATATATTGGATATTCATGCCATGACGATGGGGTCATTTGTGAGAGCTAGTGTAAGACCATGTCTGCGACATGGCATCGGAATTGAGACGAGTGCTAGTGTAAGACATGTCTGGGACATACATCGGCTTCGAGACGTAAGCCAGTGTAAGACATGTCTGGGACATGCGTCGACTACAAGATGGTAGTCAGTGTAAGACCATGTCTGGGACATGGCTTCGACTTGAGATATAAGCTAGTGTAAGATCGTGTCTGAGATATGACATCAGCATCTTACCCCATGTTTGAGGCTATGGTATATCCGATAGCATTTCGAATGGTTCAATGGTAGAAGTTCTGATTTCTAGTTAAGGAGGAAAGTATAACCATGTCGTGAGTGATACAGGTACCTATTTGGTATGTATAAAATGTGAGCCACATTATATGCTATATGATGTGTATTTTGTATTGATGAGTAAGTTTTGCTTATGCCCTCTTGTGTATTATAATACTTGTTGATGAATGGCAAAGTATTGTTGTATAATTATTTATATGCAACTTACTAAGCTTTATGCATACTCTTTCTCCTTTCCTTTTTCTTATAGTGCTGTCTATCTAGCTCAAGGATCAAAGGAAGCCAGAGATATCGATCACACTATCAATCGAAGCATTCGGTATAGTTTGATTTATATTTTTGAATATGGCATCTATAAGGAACTAGACTTGAGTTTTTTGTTGTTATTAATTTGGCCAAATGTGTCGGCTTGGGATAAATTCCTCATTTTGTATTAAGCCTTTGATATATGCAAATGGTGTTATGGTCATGGATGAGTAGAATGCACAAATGAAATGTTATCTATTGTGGCTGATTTTATTGCATGAAATGGTCTTGTATTGGTTTTGGTTGCTTTCGTGTAGGTTGTGTAAGTAAGGGTGGCAAAGAGGCTTGGTAAATAGCCTGATTTTGTCCACACGAGTATGTGTCTAGGCCTGTGTGACACATGGCCAGCACCATGGGCGTGTTGTCCAATAATTTTTCCCTGCACGTAAAAATTTCAAGTCAGTATGCATGATAGTAAACACATGAGTAGAGACATGGCCGTGTGTCTCAGTCGTGTGAAGGGCACGGTCTAGCACATGGGCGTGTGCCTTGGCCTTGTGACCCTTAAGAAATACTGACATCAGAAACAGAATGTCAAGGTTTTTGCACACAGGCTAGGGCACGGGTGTTTCATGGCCGTGTGAAGGACACGGGCGTGTGATAGGCCATGTGAAAACCCCTATAGGTGTGCATTTAGAATTAATTCCACACGGGTGAAGGACACAAGCATGTCACTATTTTGATTAGGCCTTGTGAGACACACGGGCCATTAGCACGGCCATGTTGGAATGGTCACACGGGCGTGTTGCCCCTCTTACACGGGTGTGTGCCCCTATGTCAAGTGACATTTTCCTATAGTTGTCAAAAGGACCCGGGTTGGTCTCGAATGATTTTCGATGTGTGTTTTGGGCCTCGTAAGCCCATGTTAAGAATATATTGATAAGTTTAAGAAAGTTTTAAGTTTTCCAAGTCATGAAGACTCGAAATTGGTTGTAAGTATGAGTTCAAGTTAGGTAACGCCTCATATTTCGCCCCGGCATAGGATACGGGTATGGGGTGTTACAGGCTAGGACACGGGCATGCCATGGTCGTGTCAAAGACACGAGCCAGGGACACGAGCATGTGCCAGGCCATGTCAAAACCCATGTAGGTGTGCATTTAGAATTAATTCCACACGAGTGGAGGACACAGACGTGTCCTTGTATTGCTTAGACCGTGTGAGCCACACGAGCCATCAACATGACCATGTTGAAATGGCCACATGGGTATGTTTCCCTTCTACACGGGCGTGTACCCTGTTTCAAAGTCAAATTTTTTATAGATGGTTTAAGGACCCGGGTTGATCCCGAATAGTTTTCAATGGTCGAATTGGGGCTCGTAGGCCCATAATAAGAAGTTTTAAGTAGAAATTGAAAAAAATACTAATTTGGATCAAGTCTCGGTGACTTGGGGAATGTTTGTGCGCATGAGATCGAGTTAAGTAATGCCTTGTATTCCGCTCCGGCGTGGGTTACGGGTATGGGGTGTTACAGGTACAATCAATGAATATATAAATATCATACATCAACATCTCATCTCATATAAAACTCGTACAGCACGCAAACAGCCCTATTGGAATGTCAATTGTATCCTATCTCATGTTCATTCGGGCTCAATACATGTAACAGTATGTCACTTTTCAATTAAGTCAGTTTTCTCACCTTTGTATCAATTATAGCATTTAAGTTTACATTCAAACATTCCAATTATACAATTCAAACATAAATAGTACAAGAATACATAGAACTATACCATATGAACTTACTAAGGAATAACAACAACAGAAGAAGTGTCAAGGACTAATCTGCTATTTTTCCTTCGGTTATCTACTGGTTGATTCGTTTCTTAATTTATACGGTAATTCATTTCAAATTATCAGTTCTAAATACCTTATAACATCTTATTTAATGTATATGACCTCCTATTATCATTTTTCACAAGCTTCCTGATTTTTTGCATTTTATTCAATTTAGTCCCTAAAACTATAATAAGCATATTTTTCATAGTTAAGCTATAACCTCCCAACTTGGCCTAAACATTAGCCCCAAATTTAGAAGATTACACCAACCAACGAGATGGCCTAGCACGATTGGAGTTTTATAAAACAGTCAATTTAAATCATTTATTTATCTTAGAAAAAAAACTTAGCCTATTTTTAGAAAAACTAACGAGTTAACAAAATCCAATTAATTTTAACCTTATTCTCGTAATGGTGACTACTTTTAAGAAAGATTAGTTAATTTTCCATTTATTTATTACTCAAAATTTATCTACAATCTAGTAGCGGAAAAGTGATTTTTTTAGCGGAAAAGTGATTTTTTTTTACTTTGTTTAATAAAACTATATTTCATGCCTTAACTAAATGAAAACCTTATTTTAAATTAATTTAAATGTTATGCATGCTAAACAAAACCTACATATGAGTCCTATGCCACAAAATAAATAAAATAGTACGGTTTCAAAATGGAAAAAATTATAAAATAAGCATAATAATACTTTCATAAAATAAAAACGTTTTTGAGCCTTTCGTATGTCGCTTCCATGTCCTACCCTGGTGGGTTATTTGTAGAGATGAGAAAAAAAAGGGGGGAGTGAGCTATGAAGCTCAGTGTGAGTTCCATCATAAGTAAACGAATGCAACCTCTTAAGCATACAAAAACACAATGCATAGAACAGTACACAGTAGCAATTTCAAAATATCAATATTTCAAACCACTTCTACAATGTATACATGTGTATATATGTCATCTCAAAAAATCCAGTTTGTATGCACATGCTTTATGTATACCATACGATTTTGGCTTAACAGAAAAGACCCTACTCCACCATTACACACCACAATGGGAGTTCCCCTGAACTCCAACCACCTACACACTAGGTTGTGGTTTAACCACCACTGGTTTCATAGATAAAATCTGCCACTAGGCTGTGGATGCACAACAAAAATTCAGAGATGAAACCTGTCACTAGGCTGTGGGTACACAGCAAAATATCGCAGATAAAATTTGCCACTAGGCTGTGAATACACAACAAAAATTCGCAGATGAAACCTGTCACTGGCTGTGGGTACACAGCAAAATATCACAGATAAAATCTGCCACTACATTGTAGATGCACAACATATTTGCAGGTAAAAGCTATCACTGGGCTATTTTTGTATAACATATTTGTAGTTAAAGGATAAACATTGCCACTTGGTTGTGGGTGCACAGGATATTTACAGATAAACTGCCACTTCTTCCTCCATACATATCGTCCCGCCCCCATGCAATGCAATATGGCAAGCTCAAAGTAGATTAATACGATAGCATTTACTTGTGCCTATAATAATTCAATACTGTAGCAAATAAAATGCTTATAACAGATCAACTTAGTAGCAAAAGTTATGTTTATTAAGTGTTCGGTTTAACAGTAACATAAGGCATGCTATACGTGCAATTACAAATATAGATATAATATACATGTTTATTATTCATAATTCATGCAAATATTTATATAATATTAACTCAATCAATTAGATCATGAATTCTAGAGTTATTCATATTATCGGGGACTCAACTAAACAAAATAAAGCACTAAAAATAGTTAGGGAATCAATCAGGGACTAAACTGAACATATCATAAAATTGTGGGTAAATTTGTAAAATTTGGAAAATAAGGGAAATTTTGTAAAATCTAAAAAATAGGGAAAAAACTATAAAATCTAAAAAAATATAGGCAAAATTATAAAATCCAAAAAATAGGGGCAAAATTATAAAATCTAAAAAACAAGAAACACACGGCCATGTAATCAGACCGTGTGGAGGGGGTACATGGTCGTGTGGTTGGGTCGTGTAACATATTGAAGCTGTGTAAGAACCAAAAAACCTAGGGTTTCAGGGGAACATGGTCGTGTAAGGGGTCATGTAGTCCACAAGGATGGCCCACACACCCATGTGGTTGTCCATGTGGCCTTATCCCGAGGCATGGTTTACCCCGATTCGCTTGTAAATGAACACACACCTGACTCCAAGATCTCGAACATCGTTCCTTGTGCTTAGATCTGGTCCAAGATACCTAAATTGAGTCTTCCAAACGATATTTAGGCAAGAATTAATAACGATTTTCAAGATTCGTCAAGATTATTGAAAGATTTGATAAAAAACCAAGAAAGATCATTTAATCGATCGCAAGATTATCGTTAGATAGAAGTTTTATAGTGATTCAAGATCTAAACATCGGGATTGAGGCGTACTTACCAATTCTTGGCTAGGATTTGGAATGTTTCTATTGACAATTTCGTTTATGATAAAGAAATGAGTTAACAAGGAATGACTTTGATTCAGGAAAAATAATAATAATTCAGCAACAAAAATATGTAAAATTTGACATAAAAAATAGGAAAGAATAGAAAAGATTAGAATAAATAGGGAGGTGAAAGAAATTTTATTTGGTTTTAAAGAGAAAACAAAATCCTACTTCAATTAGGAGAAGTTAGATTAAATATCTAGGGTTTGGGAACCCTAGGGCGTTAGGAGCAATTTTCACAAAGTTTTGGGCCTAAAATTTAAAGGAAATTTTTAAAGAAAAATAAAAGGGACAATTTGAAATTAGGGTGGTTTAAACTTAAGTATCTAAGAGAAATGGAGTAGATGCTTAACCATTAAGCTACTAACCACACTTATTAAAATTTCAACCTAAATAATATTTATTTTAGTATGATTTTCATCTTTATTTGTAGAAAATTAAAAGGGAAGAAATGGGAGAGGTAAGGATAGAACCTAAGACCTTTAGGGAGTGCATTAACAACTTAATCATCAAGCTTATTCAATTATTTAGTTATTTATTTCATCTAACCCCTTATATTTTAGGGCATTACATAAGCCCCAAAATTTAAAATTCAATTCATACTCATCTCTTTATAGCTCTCAAGCATCTAAATTTATAAGAATTTCACGCCAGTTTCAACCTATTATCATTTTAGTCCCTAAACTAAAACTAACCAGATTCACTTTACAAAATAGTCCTATTCTATAACAAAGCTTCAAACTTAACCATTAATTTCCAAAAAAATTTAAAAACAAAAATGGTAAATTTTCAAAAATTTGACAGTATTATGAATTAGTACTAAATTTTCAAAAATTTGACAGTATTATGAATTAGTACTTGGGCTAGCTAGATTAAGCTTCAGCGATTTCAAAAACATAAAGCTTACAAAAAATGGGCTTAAAAACCACTTAAATGAAAAGATCAAACTTTGAACTTCAAAAATGGCTATTCTTTCTTTATTTTTCGTGTTGGACGATTGGGGAAGACAAAGAATAAAGATTGTAACTTTTATTTCTTTTGTTATTATTTTTAACAATTACTTCATTACCATTTTAACCTTTAATTTAACTTATAATTTCATTAATATTCATACCATACCCGTCCACTATAAAATATGGCCTAATTTTAAAACCATTCTATTATGCTTTTATATTCATTTAATCCATGTAAACTAATAGTGATTAACTTTTGTAGTTTTTACGATTTAATTCTTATACCATAATTAACTACTCAAACATCAAAATTATCGAACCAAACTTTAATATGACACTCTATTAACCTCATAAATATTAAATAAATAATATTTACAGACTCATTTATTGGAATTTTCATCCCAAAACAACTGAAAACGGGTTGTTACAATATTGGCCTATACGTCTTGAGACATAGCCTGCCAATTGTTATATAATGGCTATGTTTTAGCCATGTCTTGAGACATCTTGGTAAGTCTCGAGATCCGGGCTACAATGACACTTTTTCAGCCCGAAATTAATGCATGCAGCAACTCCAAATCATCTCCAACAACCATAAACATCCACAAACATATTCTTTGGTATAAATACAAGCCAAAGACACTTCAAAACTCAAGAGAGCAGCATCCAAGCAAAAAGTTCAAGAGAAAATCTTCCATTTATTCATTTCTCTTGTAAATATTCATTGAGAGCTTATCGTAATATTTTTTCTTACTCATCTTTATTTTTAGAGCTTTAATTTGCAAATACACACCTACTAGAGGTTTATTGTTAGTTTACTCATTTTCTCTTTATTGTAAAGATTATGCTTAAATTTTTTGAGGTATAAAGCCTTAGAAGATTAGAAGGGTTGCTACTTGAGTCTTGTAAATGCTAGAGGGTTCTAGTTTAGTCATAAAAGTTAAGGGGGAGTATTTATCTTAGCCTTATGAACAATATATGTATTGTAAAATTTATATCTTTTTTGTTAAAAGGTAACAATTCAAGGTAATTGAGATAGATAATTGGGGTCAAACTATTCTAAATCGAATTGTTAACTTTTCTTTCATTCCCTTATTATTTAGCAAATTTTATTGAAAATTTTAAAATACCAATTTACCACCTCTTTTGATATTTTCATGTGTAACAAAAAAAAGTTATAAAAAGAAAAGAAAAACATAGGTTAAGATTTATTCATCTTACATAAATTGAAATAAGACTGAAAATCAAGAAAATAAAATCAAAATAGAAATCCTTAAAGAACAAACTCGTATGTAATATATATATATAGGTTTTAATAAATAAATAAAAAGGAAATTTTAATTAGCTGCATGACTTCTTTGCTCGATATTTGAAAACTTATATTATTGCCATGTAGATGATGTGGATATTTTTATGGAATTTGAAGAATTAAAATGCAATTAGTAAAACTTTTACTCAAGCCATAATTTTCACGACTGATTAAGGATTTTTTTTTTTAGAAAAAACAGAAAATTACATTAACTGAATCAAGTTCAATATATTTTAATTTTTCAAAATATATTATTTATACTTTAATATATTATATGATATAATTCATTTGAATTTTATTGTATTGTAGTGTATTACTAACGGTAATAATGGGTTGTCAAAAATAATAATAGTAAATGGCACCCACAGTCTTTTAGGTTTCAACAAATCCACTTGCAAATTAATGTCAAAATTTGTGTTTAAAACTAATAATACGTTTTCATATTGCTAAAGTAATAAAATTTAAAAAAAAATATTGAAATAGTTGGATATTCAATTTTAACTTGATTTTAGGAATATAAATGAGGGTATTAGTCATAACTCAAAATTCCTCTCTAAATGTGCTTGTGAAAATAAAATAAAATGTCGGTAATGACAATATATTGCAAAGAAAAGAGAAATAAAATAAAAAACACACAGATTTTACGTGGAAACCCTTTCAGGGAAAAACCACGGGCAGAGGAGAAGAAAATTCCTATGTCGAATTCAAATTAATACAAGTGGAATAGACTATATCTATTTATAGGCTTTGTAAAGCCATATTCTAATAAGAGTGTAGTAAGATTGAAGCACCTTGCTCTAATCAATATAACATATATGGAGTTTAATAAGGTTTAAAAAACCTTATTCTAAAATAAAATAAAAGTAGTTCTATATGGATTTTACTTTTATTTAATTTTACCACTTGATTTTATTTAAATAAGGATTCAGGTCACTTAATTCTAACAATCTCCCCCTTGACACGAATTCTCAATGAACAAGTTCTTCATCGCGAACTCTCAACGAACAAGTTCTCCACCTCTTCCATAAAACCCCTTAAGGGTTTAACTTCAACAATGAACACCAACCAAGTCTAAGCAATGCTCAAACTTGGTTATAGGAAGTGACTTAGTTATCATATCTGTAGGATTTTCATGAGTACTAATTTTGCTCACAACAATATCACCACGAGCAATAATATAAGAAACAAAATGATACCGAACATGAATGTGTTTTGTTCTCTCATGAAATATTTGATCTTTTGTAAGGAAGATTACACTTTGACTGTCACAAAATACTGTACTGATTTGAAGGTCTTCATTGAGTTCACTAAAGAGTCCATTCAACCAAATAGCTTCTTTACAAGCCTCAATAATCGCCATGTACTCACCTTCAGTGGTAGACAAAGCGACTGTAGTTTACAAAGTGGCTTTCCAACTGATTGCACAACCTCTGATTGTAAAGACATAACCTGCGAGAGATCTTCTTCTATCAAGATCTCCAGCAAATCAGCATCAACATACCCAATGGCTCCATCTCTAGTTCTTCAAAACTGTAAGCAAACATCAGCAGTACCTTGTAAGTACTTAAAATCCACTGAACTGCTTTCCAATGTTCTTTACCAAGATTGCCATGTATCTGCTAACTGCACTGACTGCATATGATAAATCTAGGCGTGAACAAACTGTAGCATACATGAGAGATCCCACTACTCTAGAGTATGAAACATGTGACATGTACTCAATCTCATCATCTGATTATGGAGACAAAGCCGATGAAAGTCTGAAATGGGCTGCTAAAGGAGTACTAACAGGCTTAGCACTCTGCATATTGAACTTGCAAAGAACTTTCTCAATGAACCTCTTCTGACTTAGGTACAATTTACTTTCTTTTCTATCTCTAAGAATCTCCATACCAAGTATCTTCTTTGTTGGTCTCAAATCTTTCATCTCAAATTCTTCACTTAGTTGGGCTTTAACCTTTCTTATCTCTCCTTTATCTTTTGCTGCTATCAACATGTCATCAACATAAAGGAGTAGATCCATAAAAAACCATCATTTTTTTCTTAAAGTAAACACAACTGTCAAAGCTACTTCTTTTGAAATCATGAGATGTCATAAAGGAATCAAACCTCTTGTACCACTATCTTGGTGACTGCTTTAAACCGTAAAGGGATTTTTCGGCAAGCAAGCATAGCCATCCTTTTCTGAGACTATAAAACCCTCTGGTTGTTGCATGTAAATATCCACCTCAAGTTCTCTATGCAAAAATCCAGTTTTTACATTTAACTGCTCAAGCTCCAAATCATGTATGGCCAAAATACCAAGCAAAGCTCAAATCGAACTATGCTTCACAACTGGGGAGAACACATCTGTGAATCCACTCCTGGAATTTGACTATAACCATTTGCAACAAGCCTTGCTTTATATCTAGGTTCTTCAACTCTTGGAGTCCCTTCTTTCTTTTTTAAACACCCATTTACAATGAACAGCCTTTTTACTTTTAGGAAGTTTTACAAGATCCCATGTTCTATTTTTTTGGAGTGATTATATCTCTTCTTGCATAGCAAACATCCACTTTTCTAAGTCTTCACAGCTAACCACCTCAGAATAATTAGATGACTCTTGGTTCGCATCTATATCTTTAGCCACATTTAAAGCATAATCAACTAGATCAGCCTCAGCATACTTCTTTGGAGGTTTAATTTCTCTTCTAGTTCTGTTTTTGGCGATAGAGTATTGTGGTGAAGAAGCAACTTTATTCTCAATTTTTGTACTGCTTGAGGAATTGACTCTGTATTAATCTGATGCTCCACCTGCTTTTGATTTTCTTTATTGGAAGAGTTTTTAAGAGATAAGTTAGGTAGCATAGCAGTTTCATCAAAAAAATAACATCTCTGCTAATCACAACTTTTCTATTTTCAGGACACCATAACTTATACCCTTTTACACTAGCTTTATAACCAAGAAAAACACATGTAATGGATCTCGGTTCCAATTTTCCATTATCAACATGAGCTTATCCAAGACACCCAAAGATCTTTAAATCAGAATAATTAGCAGGATTACCAGACCATACCTCTTGTGGAGTCTTTTTCTCAGTGGCAACAGATAGAGATCTATTGATCAAAAAACATGCAGTAGAGGCTGCTTCTACCCAAAATGACTTTGGTAAGTTGGCATTTGACAACATACATCGAACCTTCTCCATGATTGTAACACTTCAAACTCAGCCTAGACGTCATGGCCGAATCTGGCGATGTCACGTTGAAGTGTTTTTTTCAAAATCTAAGACTTCGTCGTTTTAAAAAAAAAACCTTTCTTTGACTAGCCTCTTTGTATAGTTTGGAAAGATGACTTAAAGTCTTATTGCTCATTCATAGTGTAGTTGTACTTTTAAAGGTTGCTTTTAATAAAACATTATTAATTTTGAAAACGGTTTGTTATTCGCGAAAGCTTTGAAAATGAGTTATGTATCGGTAGTGGTTTCGAAAACGTTTGACATTTTGAAAACTCGTGTTTTTCCTATTGCTAGCAGTTGTAAATCTCAAATAAATATGAGTAAAAATACCAAAATCAGAATTAAACCTGAGAGGCCTTATTACATAATGTAAAACCCAAAATAAACCTTAATTATAATATTAAAAGCTAACTAAGTCGAGTGGCCACCTCTAAGTCCTTCGTCGCCTCGATCCGTCTGAGCTTGGGGATTTCTTGGACAGTTAATAGATGGGTGAATTTATGAAAACTCAGTGTGTGAAATCCCATAAAAGCATACAATCAGAGTAAACACAATTTGGGCCTAAGCTATCAATTTTAGTTAGCCCCTCTTTCAGTAGCAGTAACAGTCTGGGCTTGAGCCCATTTCAGTATTAGTGACAGTTTGGGCCTTAGCCCATTTCAGTACAGTATGTAAACACAAAATCCTATCCAATCCATCGACTACACACCATCTTCATACCAGCCCTACACACATGTGAGGATAAAATCGACCCACCCAACCGTACAAACCAAGTCATACCGGTTACGACACTAAAATAGTATTTGCAGTAGAGCTGCCAGTAATAGGCTTATAGCCTTTCAGTACACTTCCTCCAAAATCATATATCCCACCCCATGCAATGCATCATAATATAAACGTACATACAATAAAAATGGCATGCTTAAACAATCATGCATCATATAGGGGTAAAATAGTTATCTTACCAATAAATAAGAGTCCAGGTACACTTACCGACCCAACAGTAGGTCCACAGTCGTCCTGGGCGACCCGTGCAACCTTAACATTCAATCAATGATAATGGGCCCACGGCCCATATTGCAGGCCCATGTGGGCCCAC
Source organism: Gossypium hirsutum (assembly GCF_007990345.1). Classification (NCBI taxonomy): domain Eukaryota; kingdom Viridiplantae; phylum Streptophyta; class Magnoliopsida; order Malvales; family Malvaceae; genus Gossypium; species Gossypium hirsutum. The sequence goes on from NC_053424.1 coordinate 42,562,878, forward strand.
ACACTCGTATGGCCCACATAGCCCAAATTGGCCATAGTCATGTGGTTTACACATCCTAGCCCATTAGTGACCATACTTTTATGTGATTGATTTCGTGTAGGGCCCACGGGCCCATTGGGCCTACATGGCCCAGTTCGACCCAAAATGGCCCATTATCGTTTCGGCCCATGAAGACCCTCATGGCCATCTTGTCGACCAAACAGCCATGTTTTGTTACACGGGCGCCCACACTCCCGTGTGGTATAGACAATCTACCTTTTAGCTTTTCAGCCTTACAACTTTTCGGATTTTCAGCCTTTGTAGTTTCACATCCAATGGTAGTGTTCACACACCTATTTACGAGAACGCGCCAAAAAGTCCACGAGTACTCTAACCTCTCACTAGAACCAATCAACCGATTATGACTCACTCTCTGACTTCGCTGTAAAAGACCAATCAAAAGGCCTTAGGCAAAAACACAACGTCTAAATACGAAAGAAAGTACAATCGGCCACACTCACCCCAATGCAGAAACTACAGAGAGTAAATAGAGGCAAAGTGTAACAATCATTTTACCCGATCGTCAGAGCACTCCTAAAAACTGAAAACAAAACACCAATAATTAACTTAAGGGAGATGGTGTATTCGGCTAAATGAACCAATAAGAGAAATGGTGATTAATGGAAACCGAATGAGAGGAGAAGAATGGTATTTGGCTGAGAAACAACAACCGATTGGAAAGGTAAAGGAGAAAAGGTTCGGTAATAAGTCAAAGGCTAGCAACCCAAAAGAATAGAAGAGGGCACTAGGATATTCAGCTACAATAGTTATAATGAAGAAAGAAAGAGGGCAAGAAATAATCGATCCAATAAAAAACACAGTTGCAAAAGAGGGGGAAAAAGAAAGAGTTTGCCCAACACACAACAAAAAGAAGGAAACAAAAGCTGAATCGATTGCCAAAAACAAAGTAAAAAAATGCAAACTACCCTAAAGAACTCTATCATATTCGACCACCAAGCAAAAAAACCCCGAAGTAGATAAAAAAACCGGAACTTGTGATAGAGTACCCAACCTCAGCTGAAACTCTGTGTGCCTACAATTTAATTTTGACACAACACCTTCAAACCACTCAAAATCCCCAATTTCCTCCACAATTTCCTCCCCTCCATCTTCTTAGATTTGGCTAACAACTAACCCATTCAAACCTGTTCAAACTCTCGGTATTTCAGTCAAACACAACTTCCTCCCATGGCCAGTAGCAAAAACAACCTCCATTTGCACAAATAAGGATCCGAACCTCAGACCACTTGCACACTTCACACGCCACTTATCCCCTAAACCAGCAAGCCCCTTCTGTCATGTTTTTACCCAAAATAAACTTATAACCCTACTGGCCAAAGATAGGGGTTTTATCCTTAAAAAATTAAAAGTTTATGGAAGCCAAGGCTTGAACCCATGACTTCCCAGACACTTCCAGAGCACACAACCACTAAGCTAAACATACATTTGTGCCACTTCCTTGCACAACTAAATATTAATAGGTAGCTTCCTAACTGTTCCCATACTTAAGACCTAATACTTCTAGGCCCAAAATTCGGGGCATTACAATAATCGTTCTGTTCAATCATTCTGCAACACCATTTTGCTGTGCAGTATGACAAACCGTCAAGTGTCTCATGATCCATTTTAACTACAGAGAGTAAATAGAACTCTATGCCATTGTCTATGCGGAGTTATTTTATTTGTTTTCCCGTCTATTTTTCAATCATAGTTTTCCAAGACTTAAATGCGAAAAAAACTTCAATTTTTTGCTTCAGGAAGAACGCCCAAACTTTTCTAGAAAAATCATCAATAAAAGTTAGCATATAATTAGCTCCACCTCTTGAAGGCACTCTGGATGGCCCCCACAGATCAGAATGAATATACTCCAATGTTCCCTTCGTGTTATGGATTCCTCTAGTGAATCGAACTCTCTTTTACTTTCCAAAAACACAGTGCTCACAGAACTTCAGTTTGCGAATTCCTTGCCATCAAGAAGTCCTCTTTTGCTCAATTCTGCCATGTCATTCTCACTCATATGCCCTAGGCGCATATGCCAAAGTTTATTAATACCATCATCTAACAAAGAAGAGGAAGCGACAGCTGCATCACCAGTAACAGTAGAACCCTGTAAAACATATAACTTGGCAGTGTTTCCTTGCCCTTTCATCACAATAAGGAAACCTTTGGAAATCTTTAAAATGTCACTTTCAGCTGTGTATCTGTACCCTTTTGAATCAAGAGTACTCAATGAAATTAAATTTCTCTTCAATTCTGGAACATGTCGTACGTCACTAAGTGTTCTGACAACTCCATCAAATATATTAACTTTAATTGTTCCAACACTTGCGATTTTACATGAAGTATTATTTCCCATCAAAATAACACCTTCAAACACTATTTCATAAGTTGTAAACCAATCTCGATTGGGACTCATGTGGAAGGTGTAGCCTGAATCAAGTATCTACTCCTCGCTCACTTTAGAATTGTTGACAGAAACGACTAGAAGTTCACCATTGCTGTAGTCTTCTACAACATCAGCTTCATAGGAATTTTTTGGTTGTTTTCCCTTTTGATTCGCAGCTTCCCTTTTTAATTTTGTTTTGTAGCTTATAGCACTCAGATTTAATGTGCCCTTTCTTCTTGCAGAAGTTACAAGTTTTACCTTTGTTTGAAGACTTCGATCTACCCTTAGATTTACCGCTAAGATTCTATTCCTGTGTCCTTCCACGATTATCATCAGCATTCCGATCTTGTCTCCCACGAATAATGAGACCCTCTCCTTAAGAGTCGAGTTTAACCACAAGATACTTCATCTTATCATACGAGGTCAAAGAATCATAAATCTCATCAACTGTGAGAGACTCGTGGCTATATAAAATCGTGTCTTTAAAGGTTGGATAAGACGGGGGCAATGGAAAAAGTAGAATCAACCCTAGATCTTTCTTATCATACTGAACCTCTATGGCCTTCAAGTTTGAGAAAATTTCTTTAAATATTGTTAAGTGTTCATGTACAGACGCATCTTCTTCCAAACGATGAGCATAAAGACGTTGCTTCATATGTAACTTGCTGGTTGGAGTTTTTAACATACATATTTGTTTTACCTCTTCCATAATGCAGCAGCGATCTTTTTCTTCATTACATCCTGTAAAATTTTGTTGGAAAAATACAGATGTAATTGTGTTAATGTCTTTCGATCCTTATGCTTCTTCTCTTCATCCATTAATGTCGAAGGCATCTAATCTATCCCTAGCAGGGCATCCTCCAGATTCATCTACGTAAAAACTACTTGCATCTTAATCTGCCACAACACAAATCTGGTGTTGTGATTCAACAATGGAATTTCATACTTCAAAGATGTCACTACCGTGATCGAGATGAACAACCCAGAAGCTCAGATACCAATTTGTGAACATAAAATAAGGATTTTGGTCACTTAATTCTAACAGTGTTTAAATAAAACTATTTGGATTAGCAAAAATGTCCAAGGAACTCTCTCCTTCTTTGCCGCCGACTATTGACGAAGATGATGGGGATTCCCATTTTGTTGAAGATTGAACCGTCAAGAAAGTGTGTTTTAAGGATGGAATCGGTGAAGCCTTAGATGACATGGTCGTAGACCCTAATCTGGCTTCAAAACCCTTGTGGAAGGATGAGTTCCTGGGTGGAGATCCGAACCATACCATGATGGATCGCAATGGTTATTCCGTTGGAAGAGACAATGTAAGTGATGGAGATTTTGATTTATTAGCAGGCGATGTGCAAACATCTATCGTTAATGGGATTCCAGCCATTAGTTTTTCAGACTGGGTTAAACAAATTCTATTTAAAGAAATGGAATTAACAGTGATTATCAAACTTTTAGGGCGAAGTATTGGTTATAATACTTTACATAATCGTATCACTAGTCTATGGAAACCTAGCTCTTCGTTCATCTCATGGATATTGAGAATGGGTATTACTTGGTTCATTTTTTGAATAGAGCTAACTATGATCGTGTTTTGTCCCAAGGACCTTAAACCATCTTTGGACAATATCTCACCATTCAACCTTGGACCAAGGATTTCAGCCCTATGCAACCATATCCTAGTGTGGTTTTGGCTTGGATTCGGCTGCCAGATCTTTCGGGGGTTTTGTTTCGACGACAAATTGTGAAGGCTATTGGGGGCTTATTGGAAAGGTTTTCAAATTGGATTTCCATACGGATAATAGATCTAGAGGCTGATTTACTCGACTTGTTGTGTTCCTAAACCTTGAGAAACCCCTGATTTCTCAGGTATTGGTTGACATTGCCATTCAGAGGGTGGAGTATGAAGCCTTTCCTATTTTTTATTTTAGTTGCAAAAAATATGGGCACGTCAAGGATTTATGCCCAATGGTGATAGCAAATCGGACCCTTGAATGTTCATCAGAAGTATTGAATGTTGATTCGGTTGCGGCCGTTGGTAGAACTGTTAGAGAAGCGGGACCAAAGTTCTGTCCCTGGATGCTGGTTGAGAGAAGATCTTGCTGAGGTGTGAAGAATGGTCGAGGTAGCAACGGAGTAAATAACGGAGTGAATAACAAAATAATTTTTTCGTAAGGAACAGTTGAGCTCTCATTTTTCGACGTTAATTGAGGGGGTGAGATTAATGATAATCATGCTATTTCTACTGGAATATTTTTTCGATGGAAGAGACTAGAATTAATGCTGAAAGAGTTGAAGGCTTTAGTGTTAGAGTTGGGGACAGCTCATTGCGGGTTTTGGGCTCAGTCACTAGTCCAAGCAGTAAGCCTAATTCGGTTGTTAGGTCTTCCAAGGAGGCTACTTTGGTAGTTTTAGAATTGCTAGAGTAGGGTCGTCCAGCAAATGGGCTTGTAGTGGAGTCTAATAAGAAGGGTTCCTCAGGCCAAATTGCAACTAGAAAGCTGGGCAAAAAAATGGAGAAGCAGCCTTTAACGGAAAATACGTCTGTACAGAGTCTGAATGAAAGTATTAATATTGATAATGTTATTTCTAATTCTAATTTAAATTTTGGTGTTGCAGGATCATCAAATCAATTTTCTTCTAGAAAAGACGTGGTTTTGGACGAGGTTGTTTGCGAGGAATTTCTCACTGAGACTCAAAGGGATTTTAATGTTGGATTTTTAGATAATATTAAAGCTCATTTTAATCCTACTTTTGAAGGCTCTGGGGGTTCCCCTGTTCCCATTTCTGATGGTGTCTTGGATCTCGAGAAACACTCTGTAATTAGTTTTAAAGACGCTTCTCACAAGAAAGAAAAAAATAGTTGGGTCAATCTATCTCAGGGAAAGTCAGGTGACGGAACTAAATGGGTGTAGTAGTCAAAAAGTTTCTAATGCGTGGCGTGGTCGGGGAAGTCGTTTCAAAGCTTCTGGGAATTCCAAAGTTCCTTTAGCTGAATCTTTAGAGGAAATGGCTAACTGAATCTTAGTAATGATCTCAACTCTGAATCGTACGGTGCGACCTTGATCATGGATCGTATTATTGTCTTTCGATAGTAAAAGGTACGATCTCTAATTTTTATAATTTTCTATGAATTTAATTGTATTTTCTTGGAATTGTCAAGGATGTGCTAGTGATAAGTTTCCTCATATTTTTCGGGAATATAATCGGGATTATGGTCTTGATTTTATTAGTTTACTTGAGACAAGAGTTAGTGGTTCTAAAGCTGATAATATTACTGCTAAGCTAGGCTTTCCTTATTCTCATCACGTTGAAGCGATTGGTTTCTTAGGGGGCATTTGGATTGTTTGGAAGAATTCTATTTGTCTTGAGATCATTTACAACCACTCTCAGTTTATTCTGGTTCGGGTTGGATCTACGTCTTCCTCAATTTTAGTTTTCATCTCGTTCTTTTATGGGAGCCCAAGTAGTCAGAAAAGTAAGGATCTGTGGGATATTTTGAAACGTTCGATTCCTATGGTAATTACCCATGGGTTGCAATTGGCGATTTCAACACTATTCTTTCGTCCTATAAGAAATCAGGTGGTATGTCTAAAGGTAGGCATTGCCCTTTCTTTGGTGATTTCGTGCACAAGCCTGAGCTTCATGATTTAGGGTACAAAGGTCCCCCATTTACTTGGCATAGGAGTTTACTTTTTGAGAAACTTGATCAGGCTTTGGGAAATGCAGCTTGGGTCCGACATTTTCCTAATAGTTTGATCACTCATCTCTCAAAAATTAAGTCTGATCATAAGCCTCTTCTCCTTTCTTTGAACCTAGAGAATATTCTTCCTAGAGGTAGACCTTTTCGATTTTTGGTAGGCTAGGTTGAACATCAGGAATTTGGGAAATTTGTGGAAGATAATTGGGATTTCTCTGGTGAGATGTTAGCTACTATAAGTACATTTTCTCGAAATCTTAAGGACTGGAATAAGTTAGTCTATGGACACATCTCTTCTCATAAAAGGCTTCTAGTTAAGGAGTTCACCAAAATTCAGAAGATTATGGATTTCACATGTTCTAATTTTATAGCTCAGGTGGAGTTAAAAATTCGACAGGAATTGGAGAATATTCTTCGTCATGAAGAACTTCTTTGGAAACAGAATGCTCGCTGTGATTGCCTTTTTCTTGGAGACCACAATACTAAGTTCATTCATGCTTGAATGCTACGTCAAAGGAAGAATAGCCGTATTACTGCGATCCGTAATGATTGTGGGGACTAGATTTATGATCCGGAAGATATTGAAGCTGAGGCTAATAAATTCTTCCAGAATTTATATGGGGAGCCTCCTAGTCCTATGGGATGTTTGCTTCCTAGTAATTTTCCTCGCCTTAGTCAGGAAGATATTTCTTTTTTAGGGAAGCAGGTCACTAATAAGGAAATTAAAGGGGCTTTCTTTGACATGTCTCCTCTTAAGCTCCCAGAAGTGATGGCTTTCATGCACTCTTTTTCCAAAAGAAATGGAACACTGTTGGAGATGTAGTCTGCAATTGGGTTAGAAGCATTTTCAATGGAGCCAACATCAATGCTAATCTAAATAATACATTAATTGTCCTTATTCCCAAGGTTGATAGTCTTAAGGATTTTGCCCAATACCATACGATTAACCTCTACTCTGTTTTATACAAACTTGTGATGAAGGTTATTACGAATCATTTTAAGATTATTTTTCCAAAAATTATTAGTCCCGAGTAGACTAGGCTTATTGCAAGAAAGAATATCACCGATAACATCATTATTGCCCAAGAGGTAATCCACTCGATGAGGAGCCTTTTTAAAAGGAAGTGGATAACTATCAAGATTGATTTAGAGAAGGCCTACGATAGAGTGCGATGGGACTTCATCAATTCCTCATTTCAAGTAGTCGGTAGGGATACTTTTCTCAGAATTATTATTATGTCCTCTATCTCTAACTTTACGATGTAGGTTTTACGGAACGGAGTTCCTTTGTCTAAGTTCAGGCCAGCTAGAGGAATTCGACAAGGATGCCCGCTCTCCCCTTATCTTTTCGTCTTATACATAGATTGGCTTGGCCAAGCAGTTCATTCAGCTATCTCGGAGGGTAAATGGAGTCCCATTCATCTTTCTCAATCTGGTCCTCTTATCTCTCATTTATTCTTTGCAGATGATTTAGTTATTTTCAGTAAAGCAGATACGAAGCATAGTAGACTCATAAAGGACATTCTAGATAGCTTTTGTGATTTTTCTGGGCATTAAATAAATGCTAGGAAAATGAACATTTTTTTCTCTAAAGGTGTGGTTGCGACGGTGGCGGATTCGATTAGTTCTTCGTTTAGTTTCCAAAAAGTTTAGAATTTTGGTTATTATCTTGGAGTTCTGCTCTTTCATAAGAGGGTGACTAATAGTACTATGCATTTCGTACTTGAAAAAGTTCGAGGAAAACTTCACAGTTGGGATGTAAAAATATTATCAATTGCTTGTCACATCACTTTGGCACAGTCGGTCCTCATGTCTATTCCTAGCTACTTATCCAGTCCATGATGATTCCTAGGAAAATTTGTGATGAAATTGAAATTTTGGTAAATTAGTTTATTTGGGTTTCTTCTAAGCATAAAAAGAAGATGTCCCTGGTAGGGTCGGACTCCATTTTCCAACCTAAATGTTGTGGAGGTCTTGGTTTATAGAAATTATGAGACCAGAATATTCCGTTCCTGTTGAAGCTAAGTTTTAATATTATTAACGATAAAGAGGCCCTATGGGTTCAGATTATTAGGGCTAAATATCGTATGAATGATACTTTTCCTGACTCTATTAGGCATGATAAGAGCTCATTTCTTTGGAGTACTTTTTCTAAAATTTAGCAGTTACTTCGAGAAAATTTATGCTGGTTTGTTGGGAATGGGAGCCAAATTTGTTACTAGAAAGATGTTTGGATTCCTAATGTGGGGCAGCTGATCAAGTTTATTCCGGCTACTGCGAATTTTGACTCTTGGTGCTGTCTTAAGGACATGGTCAATGAGGATGGTTCGTGGAGCTTTGATTTGTTCAGACTTTGGCTTCCAGAGGAGGTAATCGTGTTGATTATGGGTATCCCCCTCCTCTTCCTTCTGAGGAGCCAAACAGAATCACCTAGTGTCATACTTCGTCTGGAAATTTTTTGTTTAAAGTGCTTATAAGATTTGTAAGGGTGATGAATGGAATGCGAATGATGAAAATGGAAGTGTGTTTGGAAGATTCCAAGTCCACAAAGAGTTTGTTTTTTTTATTTGGTTAGTTCTTAAGTAGCTTCTCTTCAGAAATGTTGAAAGGGTTAAAAGAGGTTTAGTAACTAATCCTTCATGCTCTATATGTGGTTTTCCTTTAGAAGATATTCTTCATATTCTCGGATATTGTAATGCAGCTAAGGATATATGGAGCTAGGTCTTACCAGGTAATCGCTTAACGAATTCTTTTTCTCTAATTTACAAGTTTGGATTCTTTTGAATGTGAAGAATGCTTCAATGATCCCAGAGGAGAGAACTAACTGGGCTGGTCTCTTTGGAATTCTGATTTGGAAACTTTAGAAGAACCGTAACCTACTCATTTTTCAAGGTCAATCTTGGAGTTTGAGAGAGATTGTCAACAACTCCTTGTGTTGGACTACTCAATGGCATTCACCCTCTGGATCTATTCCTAGTGGTGGTTTTAGTCTTCCCTTGAAAGAACAAGTTTATGGGTCTAAGATCTTCCTTAGTACAGATGGGGCAGTGAGACTGGACACTGGAAATGCATCTTCTGGAGGGGTCATGAGATATAGGAATGGACAGTGCTATTTGCTTTTAATCGATATATTGGAAAGAGTTCGATTTTCGATGCTGAACTTTGGGATATTCTTGAAGGGCTTAAACTCATCCAACGAAGGGGTCATGATTGTGAAATAATCCTTTAGGACAGTCTGGACATTGTTCGAGCTATTCAATGGAGCTTCTCCACTACCTCGAATTCTACTCTGATTCAGCATATCCAGAATATTCTATCTCAGGAGAATTTTTGGTTTTTGCATTATATTCCCAGGAAGCAAAATGTAGTTGCTGATTGCTTAGAAAAAAGAGTTTTATCTTCCAGAGTTGATTTGCAGTTTTTTGATTTTCCCTTATTATGGTTCGAAATTTCTTAAATGTGGGTCAGACTAGAGGTTCTTTCTCTAATCGTACGGACGTAACTAATTAGTTGTCTCTTTTGTTTATTTTTCACCAAAAAAAAAAGATTTCCTCTCTAATTTGAAATGTTGAATTTCCATAAGCATCTGGCAATGTAATTATGAAAATTAAGAAGAAAAAAAAAGCATATTTTGAAATGAATTTAAAGTAATTAAAAACAAACGTTATATGGCGTAATAAACATTGAACCAAAAAAAGTAATAACAACTTTATGGAAATGATAATACTCATGCTTATTTATTGGTCTTTGACTATTAAGATTACGCAAAACATTACATAAAATTTAGATCAAAACATTTAAGGTGCGTTTGTTTGCAAGGAAAACATTTTCCGAAAAATATTTTCCTGGTTTTACGGTGTTTGGTTGCCTAAAAATATTTTACATACGGAAAATGTTTTCAAAAACATGGGTAAAATGTCTATGCTTTTAGGGAAAATGTCTTACAGATTTTTTTTTTGTAAGGCATTTTCCAACTCTCACTAATCTTTCCCCCTTGCGCTGTTCTTCATCTTCCTTCTTCATCATCCAGGTACTTTCCTCCTACTTCTTCTGTTCTTCATCTTTTAATTTTCTTTTTTCCTTAGCTTTTCGCATATCTTCTCTTCTTAGGGCTGCTGTTTCGTTTCGCTCTGTAACATTTTCCAACTCTCACCAATCTTTCCTAGCCGTACTTCATCTTCCTTCTTCTTCATCTAGGTAACTTTTTTCCTTCTACTTCTTCTGTTGGTCATCTTTTATTTTCGTTTTCCTTAGTGTCTGTCGCATATCTTCTCTTCTCAGGGCTGTTGTTTCGTTTCACTTAAATCTTCCTCTTCGAAGGGTCTTGGCTTAAGGTATGGCATCTTCTTTATGTTCATTTTAAAGCTCTTTTTTTTTCTTATTGTTACTTACTTGTCCACTTTTTAACCAATAATTTTGGCAATTCCATAGAATTTTTATTTTAATTTTTATACTGTTGAATACCTTTTTGTTCTTTGTGCCGAATTTTGGGTTTTATCTGAATTTTGTTCTTGTGCTTGTTGTTTTGTTCAATTTTTGTTGGTTTCAATTTGTGTTGATCATATTCTTTTGTAACTCTGCAATAAGTTCAGGCTGATGCTGGGCAATGGGTGGTCATTCTTTGTAGGGTTAATTAGTCTACCATATCTAGTTTTTGTGATTCTGAGTAATGTATAACAGTTTTGACACTTAACATGAGTTGCATGTTTTTTGAACACTTGATTGAAATAAAACAGCAGCATGTTTTTCAACATTTAAATGAAGGACTTGTGATATTCTCGACATATATATATTAGTCAGATAGATTTTAGTTTTAACATCATCTTAAGCTCAGTAAGAGAACTATTTTGGGTGGTTTTGAGCTTGTATTCATTTATCTTTCCTTGATATAATTTGAATGATAACGAGCTTTATATAGATGCACTTTATAATATAATTACCTTCATGCTTGTTAATTGTTAAACCATAAAAAATCACTACCATCGTTCTCTTATATTGATCTTTCTGGAACTTGCATTCCTTCTATCATTGTCTACAGTTTGAAAATTGTACTTGAGCAACTTGACTCTTCTATACTATTTCTGGGTAACTTTTTTTTTAAACTAGTTTTTGGGTAACTTTTAACTCGTTACTGAACTCTGTCTTTTATTTCTTGTCCTCTCATAAAGGCATTGATCAAAGTGCTTTTGTGCTTTTATATCATATTTGTTTTCATTTTGCTTAACTCTTGACCAAATACTGTATGAGTTGTCTTAAGTTTTGTTCTTTTTTTATTGTCTTAAGTTGTCTTAAGTTTTGTTCTTTTTTTATATAGATCCAATGTAAACTAGATAAAGGATATGGCACATATATTTAAATTATGAATTAATAATTTATTATTAATTATCTACGCACTATCAATGAGTCAAATGTATCTTTTCGAAAATGGATAAGCACAGGAATAAGATGGCATTTGCGCTGGCGGTTGCTGGTCTAAAAAGGCAGGGCATGTTTAAGGCATGGTGGTTATTTTGGTGTGATGTTGTTATGTGATTGTAGGTGTATTTGTAGCCAGTTTTGTGGTTTTTTTATGGGGTGTCTTGTACAGGTTTTTGTCTGGTTTGAGGTCGTTTCAACAGATAGGTGTAATTTGGGACTTTGAGGTTTTGTTTGCTGCGATCTGTCTGTGTTTGGATTCTATTCTTAGGATGGGTCATTTTGTACCTGTTGATTGCTTTGTTTTTCTGCAGCTTTGATAGTTGTTGCACTTTGATTAAGCCAAAAAAAATCAATGAGTCAAATAATATATATTTAATTTTTTAAGTTCGGGTTGTTGGGTTTTCATCTTGTATGCTAATAGCCTTGAGAATTTAGGTATCTTCTTTTATTATACTATTATACAATGCAAAGCAATATGCATCCAAATGTATTAATAGTATGGTAAAGATATCGAATAATATTGTGTAAAATGGTAAAATATTGATTCATATATTATATATAGCTATATACATAATTAGATTTATGATCATACATATGAATATGTAGTGCTTATACATGAGTGAAATTCTAAGTTTAGAAACAGCGCATGGTTTTTGCTTGGCTTTTAGCTGTTGCTTGTATACAAATAAAACAAAAATTCAAGTTTAAAATATTCATCGATTAAGAAAAACACAAATGTATGCATAACAAACACCAAGTTAATAGGAATATAGATCTGAATCCCATCAGTTTTTGAATCCCACACACAAGAATATACCAAAAAAGGATTTATCTTTTAACAATAATCAATTAATAAATTACCAGAAAAACAACAATGCGCTACGCAAATCATATGGGAAAAAAAGTCTTGACTAGATTTCAGGGTCAATAACAAAATATAAACAAAAAAATTCACAAAAACAAGAAAAACCCAGACTTTGAAACAGGCAAAAAAAGAAATAGAACCTGATTGAAGCTGGACCAAAAAACAGATTGGGAAGGGGAATTAGGTGCTGGGAGTGGCAATGTGAGATCGGGTAGGGGAAAAGGGATATGGTTAAAATTTTAGGTTAAAATATTTGAGTCGGGTTCAGACTAAAAATTTTTTATCTAAAGCTCAAATATTTTTAAAACGGGTTTTATTTTTAAGTTCAAACTCATTTTTTGATTTATAATTTATTCAAACATTTTCATATTTTGAGCAAATTTTCAAGTTGTTTTCATATATGTATGTATGCACTTTAGTCATAATAACTTTATTCATATATGTGATCTTATGAAAAGCTTGCATCTTTTTTGTAGTGATCAAATATTTGTGTGACATTATTTTGTGTAGATGGATCGTAATCAAGATCAAAATGCAATTGTCGGAGTCGTGGCTTCAGTTTTAGCTTTTTGGGCTCTTTGGATTAAAAAATTAAAAACTAGGAAGGAAATTGCTTCTCACCCTCGTGTGAATCGAGATTATGAAAGAGAAAATTATATTAATAGTATTTTATATAGTGGTGACCAGCATTGTACTGATGTGATAAGGGTGAGACCGATTACCTTTTTTAATTTGTGTGATATTCTTAGTAGGAATAAGTTGTTACAATCAACTAAATCTGTGAATATTAAAGAGCAAGTAGTTATATTTTTTTACATATAATTGATCATAATGTAAGGTTTCGAGTGATTGGATCTAGATATTATAGATCAACTGAGACAATTCACCGTTACTTTAGGGTTGTATTGAGAGCTATTTTGAAATTGTATAAACTAGTTATTAGATTACCTGATGAGTCAACTCCTAGTGAAATCAAAAACAATCCAAGGTTTTATCCTTATTTTAAAGATTGTATTGGAGCATTAGATGGAACTCATGTTCGTGCATCAGTTCCACTTAACATTCCAAGAAGATTTCGTAACCGCAAAGGGGGGACGACACAAAATGTATTGGCTACCATCACATTTGATTTGAAATTTTCCTATGTTCTAGCTGGTTGGGAAGGTAGTGCACATGATTCTCGTATTTTAAGTTATGCACTTTCACGCCCAAGAGGATTAAGAATTCCGGAAGGTAAGAATTAATATTAAATACCAAATAGTTTTAGTAAGCTCATAATTTATTAGTAATATTATGTTTTGTAAAACTGTAGGTAAATATTTTCTTGCTGATGCTGGATATGGCATCCAAAATGGATATATTACCCCCTATCGTGGTGTCCGATATCATTTAAAAGAGTTTAGTGATCAGGGGCCTGAAAATGTAAAGGAACTCTTTAATCTTCGTCATTCATCATTGCGAATCACCATTGAACGTGTTTTTGGGATTTTGAAGAAACGGTTTCGTGTATTAGATGCTGAACCATTTTGGAATTTTCAAACTCAAGTAGATATTGTTTTGCCTTGTTGTGTCATTCATAATCATATAATGGGAGTTGATCCTAGTGATTTACTTAATCAAGGATTATACGATGAGCCTGAGTCTGATTTGATATACCAACTCTTACGGAGCGAGAAGAAAGAGAAGAAGCAAGAGAATGGTCTTCTAAGAGAGACGAAATTGCACAAACTATGTGGACTGATTATATGGCTAGAAATATTAGGTAGGTTAGGGCTTAGGGTTATTGTTTCTATGTTATGTATGTTTTAGTATTAAAATTGTTTTTTTTATGTTAATGTTGGTTGGATAATGATATTGAAATTTTAGTTTGTTGGATTTTGAAATTATTATGTCTTGAATTTGTTGATATTGAATTTTGTATGTTTTAAGCTTGTTAAATTTATTATGTTAGATATTGAATTTATTTAGTTGGATAATGATATTGAAATGATTGACAATGAAAATTATTAATGTAGAATGGGTAAGAGTAACAAAGAAGGGACCTACAAGCAATTCAGGTGGACAAAACCGATGGAATATCTTTTTCTTGAAATTCTAATAGAGGAGGCACAGAAAGGAAATAAGCCTTCTAACACTTTCAAAGCAGTTTCTATTAATCGAGTTGCCGTAGCTATTTTTGAAAGATTTCAAGTCCAATGCGATGTGAAGCATGTGGAAAATCATTTAAGGACTGTAAAAAATTAGTGGCAAATTATATGCACAATTTGGGGTGAATGTGGTTTTGGATGAGATGATAACATGAAAATGATCACATGTGATACAGGGACATATGATGCAGCAGTGATGGTAATATATGTATATATATGTTAAGTATATTTCAATTGTTTTTTTACTTGTTATTCTAATTGTGTATAATATCCAACAGGCACACAAGAAGTATGAACCATTTTTGAATAAAAGCATTGATCATTATGATGAAATGGCTTTGGTTGTTGGCAAAGATATGGCAATAGGGAGTTTTGTCAAAACATTTGCTGACATAGATTTGGATGATGGTAACCAAGATTCAGTGCCTATATAAGATCAAAAGTATCTTCATCTGGCACATCCAAACGTAAAAGAAAAAATGATCAAGAAAGTGTCGTTGATGAACAAATTAAATTTGTGGGTGAAAAAACTTGGCAAAATTGCTAATGCTTTGAAACAATTTACTGCGGATAAGACACCACATCTTTATGAAGAAGTGATGTCGATGGAGGTAGAAGGATTTGATGATGACTTCCTGTGTTCTGTGTTTGACTATCTAGTGAGTCATGAATTCGAGGCCAAAGCTTTTTTAGTTAAAAGTAAGAAGCATAGAAAAATTTGGCTTCAAAAATTTTCTCAAGGTTGAAGATATTGATACTTTTAATGTGGTGTAATATTAGTTATGCACTTGGACAATGTTATTGTTATTATGTGGTGTACTACTAATTATGTATTTGGATAATATTATTAATTTCTAGTATTAATTGTGGTTTGGAAGCTAATTTATAATTATTCAATCCTTGTTTTTTATTTTTTATAACACAATTACAAATAATTTATTTGACTTTGGTTGTTTTCAATTTATGTTTGTTAATATTCTAGCTTAATAATTTAGTATTATTATATATTTAACTTGATTTATTTATTTATAAACAAATCATTGCAATATATGTAAAAATAATTTAAAATATAAATTTATTAATATATATATAAATTTATTAATATATGTAAAAACAGCTTTTCCGAAAAATATTTTTAAGAAATCTGCTAAATAACAAATAAATATTTTACACAGATTCATCCAAACACCAAAAAAATAAATCATTTCTACAAAAATTTTGAAAAATATTTTAGTGGCAAACTAATTAAATAATTTCAATAAACCATTTTATTTTGCCAGTAATCTATCTTCATTCTATAAATATAATACCTGTAAAATCAAAACACAAATCTTAAATCAATTAAAGTCGACGACCAGAAGTGATGGTTCAGAACGGCCATTCTTCTGACGACGACGATGTTGGAGTACGGCTTGAGCGGCAACGACGATGGTGGCTGCATGCGAAAGAGTAAAAGAGGCTTTGGACTTTACCTTGATGACTTTTTACCGTGCTGTAATGAAGGAGAAACGCTGAATGACGGTGGTGGAGATTTCTTGAGGCGACAGCACAACAAAGGCGGTTAAGGTTTTGAAAATGAAAGGGGATAGTTCTTTAGTTCTGAAAAATTATAGAAGAAATGTTGCAAAAGCTATTGGTGAACCAGGCTCAATCATTAGGCTTTTGCAAATCAACCCAATATTCTTGGATTTTGGGTAATTTATTTATTATTCATGTTAATTTCAATGTTATGTTTTGACATAAAATTATGAGGAATTTGAGTTTTTTTTATGATTATATATATTTATTATATTATATATTTGTTCAGGTAAAGATTAAGGTATGCAAATTGATTACTGAAGATGAAAGCTTAATAATTTTTTAAAATATTAATTTTGTTATTGTTATTTTATTTCAGTTTTGAAAATTATTTCAGTTTTTCTTATTACTGTTTTAGCCTAATATCTTAATTGGTCCATAGATGAATAAAAAATACATTATATTTTAAAAAAAATTATTTTACATATGTTGCCTTGGAGTTAACATTATTTTGAATTTATTATCTTATCCACACAATTCTCTCAATTATTTCAGTAAAATGTAATATTTTAATTTTTTTTTCTTTAAAAATAGTAATCAAATGTGTTTTGTACCTTAATATATATTTTGGGATGATTTCTTCAACCTAAAAGTTTAACAGTCATACAATAAACAAGTGCCATAAAGTGAAAAACTACAAGGAAAAAAAGCTATAGATCGACCTTGGTATTGGGATATATGCAGATTTTAAAGAAAATTTAAGGTTTTAAGTAAATTTTTTTGAAAATTAAGAAAATAGATATTTTTAAAAAGAGAAGGTAAAATAGGAAAGAGAGTGAGAGCACTGCGTTTTTGCCATTTAAAAAGAAGGTTAGAACGATAACATTTCCTAGATCCTAGCAAATCTAGGAACAGAGAGGAATTGTGAATTTGAAATTTAATTCTAATAATAGGTATATTTTCTGTCAACAAATATGTTATTTGAAGTTATTACAAAAATTTTAATACGTCTTAATTATAATAATAATAATTTAGTTTGTAACAGGTAAAATGGATACAAAAGTTTTGATGTCATTTTCTAATATAAATTTATATATTTTTGTGTTGCAGGTACATAGGAATGAATGTGAAGGCTTGTTAAAATATTTGTATCTTTATATGTGGATAAAATGAAAAGTAAAAAATAAGGGGTTGTGTTTGGTGTATGATATTAATAGTGTGTGATGTATTTGACAGGCTATGAATGGAATATGATATGAGAATAAATTTTTTATTTTATCAATGCTCTAAATATTATATACATATATGTATGATTAAGTAGAAGAGATTCATTTCAAAATAAAAGGAAAATAAGTCCAATCTCGATCATAGCAAACACCAAAGCTCCCTTGGAAATCATAAATACATATGATTTTACTTACTCAAGGGGTTAAAAGACGAGAGAATTTTCGAGTTTACCCTACATAAAGTTAAGGCTCTTGCACAATGAGGTTAGAGATGACAAAAATGCCTCCTTAAGGGAGTGCAGAGACACTTCCATTCTTTCTCCTGCCATGCCAGCTAAAAGCACTCCCTCCAGAAGGCATTTTTGCCTTTTCTCTTAGAAAACTGTTTATTTCCCTACTTTTCAAAAAAATTGACCTAAAACCCTATTTTTTCTTTAAAATCGACATATATTCCTTGTTAACCCCCTTGGTATTAGTCTCACAACCAATATCCAAAAATATATTATTTTAAATTTCCAATTTCTTTGACTAAAGATAATATCGATAAATATTATTAGTAACTTTCGAATTGCTATTATAATTAAAAATCCAATTATGCATTTGAAACTTAATTAAAACTTTTTTTAAGGAAAAAAATTATAAATCAACTACAAAGGAGCAGTAAAGTCATAAAGTCAAATTTTAACCATCATTTCTAATTTAATCAGCAATTTCAACAGGTAATTCCTAAAAAACGTAGGGACCAAAAGGAAAATCTTTTATCAACCCAACTAGAGAATAAGCCGCAATATTTGCCTCCCTCAAAACATGTTGAATTTTTACCCTCCAATCTCTTCTAAAGTTTTCTTGTCAGAATCAATCCCCTATTTATCTGTTCCTAGAGAATACCATTAATGGCTTCAACAGCTAAAGCACAATCTGATTCAACAATTATATTATTCCATTTAGCAGACTAAGCCAATTGGAGACCGTAATAAATCGCCCATAACTTAGCTTGTTCAACACTAATATTTCTTCCAATCATACAAATCCACCGACCCTGGTCATCCCTAACCACTGTCGCCGAGGAAGCTAAACCCGAGCAAGGATTTCATGCTCTATCCGAATTCAACTTAATAGAACCTATGGGTAGGGAGTTCAAGTTCGATCACAAATCTGTCTTCTAATATTTCCATCTGGACATCCTGAAATTTCCTTAAAGGCTTTTGCCCAACACTATGCTAATTAAAGAATACGTAAAGTATTAAACTGCTCTCTGTGGAACACACAAAAATTCCTTTGTTTCCAAGTCTTCCAGCATATAATACCAAACAAGGTTTGCCAATCGACATTATTAAGAATTATTCCAAATTTATTCTTCAAGTTTCCAGACAACCAAGACAACAAAGTACAGGAAAAAAAACTATTCCTTACTCTCAAAGGAATAAGCTACTCACACACTTCTCTTACTTTGCAACAATCCCAAATAACATGTAAAATTGATTCTTCAGCACCATCACACAAACTGCAATAAGGATTTTCAACCATACCTCTTTTGCAACGTTCAGCGTTAGTGAGTAAACATTCTTTAAGGACTAACCAAAGAAATTGTCGAACACGCTGAGGGCCAGAAAAGGACCATGCAAGTTTCCATTTGTTGTTCATTGGTTGAAAAGAATCTTTCATAAAAGTACTATAAGTTGATTTAACAATAAAACTACCATTCGTAGACCACTTCAAAATCAAAGTATCTCACACGACTAAAGGGCTTGGTGCTGAAATGCCTACAATATAAGAAATAATATCATTACTCAAATAACGACCCAAATAGCTCCAATTCCAAATACCATTAGCAGTCGTCACCTCCTTGAGAGTATTAGAAACATCAATCAACTTGATATTAAGACAGAAGTTAATTAATGGACCAAGCTCCACAATCTAATAATCAGTCCAGAATTTGATTAGACTTCCATCACCCATTGACCAAGCAAGGCTTTGACGAACAAGAGGCCAAACCTTAGCTAGAGATCTCTAGAAAAATGAACATTAACCTTTAGGAATTTTTGTTGGAAAGGCATTTGTAATATTATATTTATCTCGAAGGACTTTGACCCATAGAGCATTCTTATTAGTAAGGAGATGGTAACCCAATTTAAGCAGAAAAGCCTCATTTTGCTCCTTGAGATGTCGAAAACCAAGACCACTATTGGAGAAAGATTAACAGTAGTCAAACCACTTTACTGAGGCTGGCTTATGACCAACGGCTGATTTTCCCTAAATAAAACCTCAGGCAAGCTTCTCAATTCTCAGCGCAAACACTAACTGGAATCCTAATAGTTTGCATAAAATAGTTAGGCATAGACAAGAGGAACGACCGAGTAAGATTCACAAGCCATGCCATGGACAGAAGATTAGCATCCCAACTATCCAACTTTTTTCAAACCTTCTCAATGACAAAATTGAAAGTGTTTGTTGTCACTCGTCGATGGAACAATGACATGCCTAAATAGGATCCCAAATCACTAGTCTCATTAAAACTAAGCACACCACAGATCTAAGTAACAACTCTTAGTTTTGTTTTTTTAGAGAAAAACACATTAGTTTTATAGGTATTTACTTTATGCCTTGAAGCACTCCCAAATGTGTTTAAAACATCCTTAATCATTTTTGCCTGAGCTACATCTGCTTTCGCAAACAAGAATAAATCATCAGCGAAGAATAGATGCAAAATAGTCGGGTCATTCTTCCCAAGTGAAATGGATTTCAAAGTCCTATCATTAACACCTTTATGAATAAGATGCACGAGCCTCTCAATACAAAGCACAAAAATGTAAGGCGAGAGGGGACACCCTTATTGAATACCTCTACTAAGAATGACTTCATCCAAGATATCACCATTCCAAATAATCTGCATAGAG
The DNA here is from genome assembly GCF_007990345.1 of Gossypium hirsutum. Lineage (NCBI taxonomy): Eukaryota > Viridiplantae > Streptophyta > Magnoliopsida > Malvales > Malvaceae > Gossypium > Gossypium hirsutum. The sequence goes on from NC_053424.1 coordinate 42,583,077, forward strand.
GTAGTAGAAATGCAGTCCATGATAATTCTGGATAAAGTCGGGGGAATAACTGTATTAGATAGGGAGTCTTCAATGAAATCTCAATGGAGACGATCATAAGCCTTTTCAAAGTCTACTTTAATAGCCATCCAACATTTTTTTTCCTTTCTTAATGAGCATCGAATGAATAATTTCCTAAGCGATAATAATATTATCAATTATGTGCCTCCTTGCCACAAAGCGCACTTGGTTCTATGTAATAAATGAAGGAAAAACTAGTTTGAACTGACTAGCAATAATATTTGTAATAATCTTGTATAAAACATTACAAAAATTGATTGGTCAAAATTGTGAGAAAGTTTCAAGGCTCTGAACTTTGGGAATAAGGACCAAAAAATTTCCACGCACCTAATCGCAGACATCTAGGCCAACAGTCTCCCATTAGTTCTAATAAAATAAGGTATGAAGCCCATCCGGTCTCGGAGCCTTCAAAGGACCCATACTAAACATAGCATCTTGAATCTCCTCATTAGTCACCTCCATGGCTAGATTGTTAAGAACAACAGACTCAATTATTGGAAAATAACCATGTAAAGGAAATACATTATGGCTTTGGTTATTCAACGAGTAGAGTGAAGAAAAGAAACAAACAGCTTCTCTCCGAAGCTCATCATCATCATAGCACCAATGATCACCCAACTTCAAAGCTGAAATTTTATTAAATTTCCTCCTCATAAGAGACTTACTATGAAAGAAATTCGTATTTCGATCTCCATTTTGAATCCATTCCACCCTGGATTTATGCTTCATAATGACTTTTCTCCATCAAGATTTTTTTCATACTATGCACACAAATCAAGCTCAAGATTCAAAAGGAACCTTGAACACTTACGACCCAAGGCGGCTTGAACCCTTTCGATATGACGGGCAAGAAGACATTTTCTTTTAATAATATGCCCATAGACCTCTTTATTCCCCCTTTTTAACTCTAAAGTAAGGATGTTAATAGAAGCAAAAATGTCCAAACCATGTTTCCAATTATTCCAAATGAAATTATTGAAGGATAGATGTTGCACCCAAAAACTCAAGAAATGAAACAGCCTATTATGATATATCCGTTCAAGAGGGTTCACTGAAATCAAAATGGGTCTATAATCAAACTTCAAGCGTGGGAGATGAAATGTTGTAGCTTCTAGAAAGGAACTACACTATTCCCCATTTCCTACTGCCCTATCTAATCTTTTAAAGATGGCTCATCTCCTCCATGTGAATTGAGGTCCTTTGAATCCGAGGTCCCGCAAGCCATTATGAAAAATAAAGTTTTAAAAATTTTTACATCCCATAGAAGTCGGTCGACCACCTCTCTTCTCATCCGGGGATAAACTAGAGTTGAAATCACACCAAAATCCATAGACAATTGACCGAAAGAGCAATACAATTCAAAGGATCCCACAAGAATTTACATTTTCACTTATCCGGGCTACCATAAACAAATGTCACAAGTAAGAGTTTAGAATCTGTCTGTCATTTAATACCACAGTGAACAAATTGTAGATCGTTCAGCAGAACATGGAGTTGTATACTTGTAATAGCCCAAAATCTCGGAAAACGAGATTTGAACCTAGAATGAGAGAAAAATCGAAAATTGGAAAAGTTGGTAAAATGGCCGTTTTAGTATCGAGGTAAGTTCATATGTATAATAAGCATTAATTTATGCATGTTTCAATGTAAAATTGATATATTTACTATGATTGTCGAGGTGTTGAAAGTATGTAAGTTGGTGTGATAATAATACAGCAATAATGCTGTAATTTATATTTGAAAGTTAAATTTAGTGAATTAATTGAATTATGTTAAATTAAATATTTATGGTGCCCAGTTTATGAATTGATTTAAAATATGTCTATGGTACATGAAGTGCATTGAATTATCATACATAAATGTGATTTCTATGATATGGATATTATGAGAAATTGTAAGTTCATATGATTTTTAATAAGGCAATGTGTAATTTAATGTTATTACCTTGATATTAAATGAGATGTAAGTTTATATGTAAGTAATACATCAATTTTACTTGTATTATGATATTTTATAATAATGTTGGAAATATGTTTGTTGATAATTACTTGATTGGTGAAATTGTTGAAAAGAGAGAAAAATCCCGGTTGAACCTTCAGAAAGATTGGATGATACAGATGGTATGTAGCTAGGTCACATGTATGGTGTTGAGTGCACAACATGTGTACAAGAGAGCTACAAGACATTATGATGTAGCTAGGTCGCATGGATGATAATATGTGTACACCGTGTAGACAAAAGAGCTATGGGATATATGTAGCTAGGTCGCATGCGTGGTTCCAGGTGAAGGACACCATGTAGACAAGAGAGCTACGAGATAAACTGGCTAGGTCACATGGGTGGTACTAAGTGTTCACCATGTGTACAAGAGAGCCGAACTATATGATGGGTGGAGCTATGTGCTGAAACCACCAAGTATCGAGGATTGATCCGAAGTGTTCAATGGGAGACTCTCTATGTATTGCTTTGTGAGTTTTGTGATGAATAAGTGCAGGAACTTGGTTATGTGAATGATGTGTACATTAAGTAACCGGGATGTGGTAAGGTTATAAATAAGTAAATTATACGTGAGGATGATTTTATGGTGACCTTGTAATCATGGGCCTATACTTGTGATGTATGAAATGTGGTGAAAATGATTTGTGATATGTATGTTAAAATGAGGTTAATACAAAGAAAGTGTGAAAGAGTGAATTAGCAATAAAACTGTTTTGGATAGTAGCAGTAACGTGATTTTTAAAAATCACCAAAAATAGTAGAAATTGAATCAGAGACTGAGTAAGATATCAAATTAAAATTTAATGAGTCTATTTTCATATAAAAGAAACAGATCAAGAAAAGAAGTTCTATATTTTGAGATATTTATATTTTTGTGAGATTGGTTTAGAATGATTACGTAATCCCCTATTTTGACTTTGGAAAATCACAAAAATTTGGGAAAAAAAATAATTAGAGGCTCAAACGTATATTTTTAAAATCCTTAATGAGTCTATTTTCAAGATAAAGCAACAAAAACATTATCCGAGTTCTGTACTGTGAGATAATTAATTTTTAGTGAAGAGAGGTCAGAACTGTCAGAAAGTGAAATAGGGGAAAATTTAATGAATAAACTGTACTAATTGGCTAAACCAAAAATTATGAAAATTTTATGATGGAAAGATATGTGAGTCTAATTTCAGAAGAAATTTATGGATCTTAATTTGGATCTCTGTAGCTCGAATTATAAATAAGTAATTGACTATGACTCATGTGGACAGTTTGATGTGAGCATTTATTGGTAAATTGTGAAATCGTACTTACAAGAATGCTATATACATTAAGGATGTGGGATGGAGAGGAGGAGGAGGAAAATAAATATATGTGGAATACATGGAAACTATGGTATATGAAATATTGATATAATGAAATAAATTATATGTGTTTATAAGAAAACAGAAAGAGAATGATATGTATCATGACATGTATATATATATGACTAGTCTCAATGTAATGCTTGTTGGGTATGGAGTTGAATTGAAATGTTTCAGGCAAACATGTTATTCTGCGAATCTGAATTGTGGTATTTTATAAAGATATGATCTAGCTTTAAATATGAATGCTTGATGATTAAGCTGAAGATATTTGGTAAGATGATAATCTTGGTATAAATGTATAAGTGTGTAAGAGATTAAGGTTGACCAAAGCTTGGAAAATAGCCTAGGTATATTCCACACAGGCAGAGACACGACCATATGTCTCAGCCGTGTATGGAACATGACTTTGGGATACGGGCGTGTGGAACCTTAAAGCATGAAATTTTCAAGATTTTCGTAAGTTCTCGGTTTAGTCCTGAACCTTTTCTAAAGTATGTTTTGGGCTCCGTAGACTCAAATAAGGGACTATGTGTAAGTGAATGAACGTTTTGAAAAATGAATGAAATTTTATGGCCCGTATTTTAGTTTAATGTTTGTATGTTTGTTCGGTAACGCCTCGTACCTTATCTCGACCTCGGGTACGGGTAAGGGGTGTTATAATACTATTCCTCCAACAAATCCACAACCCACCAGAAAAACCTCTAGCTTCATTTCTATGAGAAAAATCAAAACCAAGCTTTGAAATAATATCGTCGGTCTTAGGGCCACTTACTCTAGTCTCAAGGAAAGAAGCTATTTCAAACTCATATTCAGCAAGATAATCTTTCACAACTCTACTAAATTTTGGGTTGGCACACCCTTAATAGTTCCACACAAAAAGATTGGGTATCATTACAAAAAAGAAAAAAAGTAGAAGAGCACATACCCAACTCGAACTCTATACAATGGAGCCTCATCTGTCATCGAAGAAGCGCTTTGTGGCATCCTAGTATTCTCAATCAAGCTCTCTGACACAAGATTATCTGTAATTTTGGTTATCACATCAGAAATATGAACTCTCATCTAGGCACGAACTTTGAATTTACTGCCCTTTCTTCTATGACTATTCGGAGGTTTCTTCACAACCCTTGGTGAGTACCTTTTCCTCTAAACCATCTAATTCCTGAATGTATCTGAAAATTGACTCAAAAATCTCTCTTCCAGAATTTGTTTCCCCTAATAAATTTGTTTATTCGTATCTATTCAAATTACATATATTGCACAGTAGAATAAACGACGTTGGGTGATTGACCTCCTCCTAAAAACCTAGGTAATCCACTCTCTACTATCCAGAATTGGCATTGACACTAGCCATGTGAAGTTTAAATTTTCCCATACTTTCAATGTTATAGGACACCCACGAAATACATGATTGAGATTCTCCACAGCCCCTTCACATCTGGGACACAGTACATCCACCACCAGTCTTTTGTAAAATAAATTAGCTAAAGTAGGTAGAAAGATCCATGAAATTCTCCAAACTGTAATTTTAAATTTAGTATGAAGGTGTAATTTCCAAGGTTTCTTGTGAAAATCTTTGAAATCATTCTGAATGTCACTAGCATTAAGATTTATGTTACCTGCTTGTAATAGTTTATAGGCACTTCGCACCAAGAACTCCCCTGAAGGCTCACTTCTCTACATCAGCATATTGTCATGTACCTTCTTCGCTAATGGAATTCACAGGATTCTAGCTGCATCAGCTTTTGGAATGGTATTTTTTAATAACTTCTACTTTTCACTTTCTCAAAGTATTGTTTATTAGATATGAAACTAATGATATCTCGGCACTACTGATACTATTACTCAACTTGTAACTAGCTAGACCTAGTAGCCATGCATCTTCGGCCATTAAAATTTTCACACTAGTACGAAACTTCCAACACAATTCGCTCTGTAGAAGACCCCTCTCTGCCCACATGCACTTCCAGGTATAAGAAGGTAGATTCACTAATCTGGCATTTAGAAAATCAAAATTTGGGTAGTATTTAGCTTTTAAAACACAAGCTTGCAAAGAATTCGGATAAGTAATAAGGCACCACCCCTATTTTGCTAACAATGCCAAATTAAACTTTGTTAAGCTTTAGAAACCCAAACCTCTATTTTCTTTCTACTTACACAAATGATTCCATTCGCACCAATGAATATCCATCCTTCCATGGCCTTTTTGCCTCCAAAATCTTGCCATAATGCTTTCCTATTCCCCCACAGAATATCTTTGGAAGCAGAAAACAAGCCATTGAATACGCCGAAATAGCTTGTAAAACAACTTCAATGAAGACCTCTTTTCCTCCTTGTGACAAAAATCTCACGCTCCAACTATCAATCCTATTCTTAAACCGATCCTTTAAAATTTTGAAGGATACCTTTTTCTGCCTCCCTACCATATTTGGTAGAACTAAATACCTCTCAAGATTATTCAAATATCTAACCCCCAAAATACGTGAAACCAGTTGTCTATCTCCTTCAAAAGTATTTGAACTGTAAAAAAATAAATAAATTTTTCATAATTAATGCATTACCCCGAACACATCTCGTACTCCCTTAAGACCGTTTTCAAATTTTGAGCACTTTTATCATTAGCTTCTCCAAAAAGAACACAATTGTCTGCAAATAGCAAATGTGATATTTGAAGACCCCTCCTACTAACATTCTCCCTTTTTATCAAACCATCTCTCAAAGCAAGTCTCATAAAAGTCGATAGCTCCTCACTACAAATCAAGAAAAGAAACAGACTTAACGGATCCCCTTGCTGAAGTCCTTAGTAGGTCTGAGTACCTTCCCAGCTTCCCCATTCACAATAGCTGAGTACGAGACAAAAATGATGCATTTCATGATAATCACCACCCATGACCTATTAAACCTCATACATTTCATCATCACCTTTAAAAATTGTCATTCAACCCGATCATAAGCTTTACTCATATCTAATTTCAGCGTCATAAACCTTTTTTTTCCTATTCTCTTTTTTCAAAAAGTATGAAAAATCTCATAACCTAACAGCACATTATTAGATACCAGCACAAAAGCATTTTGAGCACTATCAATACAAATATCCAAGACTTTTTGAAAACTATTAGCTACCATATTCGCTACAAATTTATAAAGAACAGTGCACAAGCTAATTGGCCTAAAAATCACTAAATTCATCATATAGGGAATTTTAAGGATTAACACAATATTGATAATGTTTAAAGAGTCTATCTCCATACCTTCAATCAAGACTCCCAAGCAGTAGGAAGTGATGTCTCTCCCCACTATATGCCAACATTTTTAAAAGAATAAAGTCGGGAATCCATCTCCTCTAGACGCTTTGTTAGCCCCATATCTTTCAACGCTGAATAGACCTCTTCCTTTGTATACTTTTCCATTAGCATCTGACTTGGATCATTCAAAATACATTTCTCCAACCCTAATAAAATATGATCAGTATTTCAAACCCCACTTGTCGGGAACACGTTTTGAAAATAACTTCGGGCAACTTCCTTCATTTCACCCTCATCCTTAGTCACCCTCCCCATCATCATATTTCAAACATCCAATAGTGTTCATTCTTCTACGATGAGAAGCATAATTGTGGAAAAACTTTGTGTTTTTATCCCCTAACCTAAACTAGTTAGCACTTGTTATCTACTGCCAATACATTTCATCCTTACCGATATCTAAATTAAGATGGATTTTAGTATCGATAAATTCTACAAGATTTTCGTCAACTCTTTTCTCGTCCATCATCTCTTCCAGTTTTCTAGTCAAATCCCTCTTGAGACCCTCCATTTTACTCCTAACAAAACCCATCCATCTTCCCAAACTGATCCTTAAGTATTCCAACATAGGAAAAATATCGCTCGAAGTAGAATCCCATATTCGTTTCACCTCCCCTTCAAATGATTCTTTCATTACCTACCATACCTCAAATCGAAACCTTTTCAGCCTTAACCTGTTCCTCTCCTACTCTGTATGAATAAGAAAAGGACAATGATCCTAAAATGAATGAGGTAAATACTAAATCATTGCACTCAGAAACACGTTCATCCATTCGACATTCGTCACGCATTTATCCAGCCGCTCTCTGATATTCGTTTCCGGTAAGTTTTCTGTTTCCTAGGTAAACCATGCTCCAGAGTATCCAACATCCATTAATCGACATTTCTCTAATACTCCTCGAAAAACCTCCATTCTCCTTTTTTCCCTTGGCACCCCCAACCTTCTCAAAAGAACACGTGATTTTATTAAAATCGTCACACACTAGCTAAAATAAATCTTGGGAGCATCCTAGATTTCTTAGTAAATTCCACGAATCATCTCTACTACGCACAAACGAAGCCATGTAAAAACTAGTAAACCTCCACTGTTTATTCTCTCCAGTCTCCTGAAATTCAATGTCTAAATAGATCCTAAAGAAACTCCTTAGATTAATTATAATATTCTCCTTCCAAGCCAAACAAAGACCTTATCATAAACCATCATCCAAAACATCAATACCATTTAAAAACCCACACCTTCTACTCATATTCTCAATTTGCACGTTACTTATTTTAGTCTTCATAAAGAAAACCGCCTAGGGATTATACACCTTCAGCATATGCCAAAGTCTTCTTATAGCTTGTGGATTCCCCAAACTACAGACGTTCCAACAAATTATTTTCATTGCAACAGGTCAGCTTGCCCCTTGGCAGTCACCGATAAAAAATGAGCTCACTCTCAATGATCTCCTCTCCTATAGCCACCAGTGAATCTATCACATTTGAAACACTATGATTCCCAATATTTCTTCTGGACTTTTTTTTCCATCTCTATCTTCTATAAGGCACTCCTCTCAGTCATATTCTATATCTGTTTGTCCCAATATCTTTAAAGAATCCCCTTTCATGTAGACATATATTTCAAATTACCTTCCAAGTTTAACCCCAAAATAGGATCTATATGCATCCCTGACTCTTTCCTTCCCCCCTCCCAAGATCCCCACCCCGAATCAGAACATCCTAAGGTATTTCTCCTTAGCTCACCTTCACCTTCCACTCTCAGCCACACACTATTAATCGCAACAGCTCTCCTTGAGTGGGCCTTTAACATAGATCCCATCCCATCTCTACAACTTCTAATCCTTTATCCATTATAACCTGACAGAAAGAGTCATTGTGTCCCAAACAACCATAGAAAAAATAGAACAATGATAGTCTTTCATATTTAAAATTGACATAAGAACACTTGCCAGACGAAAACATAATCTTCTTATTTCGCTTGAAAGATTGCCTAACATCCATCTGAACCCGTATACGTAAGTAATTCCTCAAGCCCCTACCCAAACTCTTACCATTGTATTCCAAGAACTTACCAATGAAATCACCTAATTATTTTGCTATAAATTCAAAATAAATAAAAAACCTCGGAGGTAAATCATGCATTTGCACCCAAAAAGTTACAAAGATTAACGATACCTTCATCGGATCCTTGCCATCCTCCAAACGATGAATCACCAAAAGATGATTATTAAAAGTCCATGGAGCCCCATTTAACACCTGATCAATATCCATTTTATGAAAAAAATCTAAACAAAAACCTCTTCTCCCCAGATCTGATATCTGAACCCCTGCCAAAGGATGCCATAGATTCACCATTGAACTTCTTATCGCCGGGAAGTGGGTTACACTTGCCGTAAGAAAACACTAACCAGACAAAGATCATATACCACTGTTGAATAATCAGATTCATTATGTACCAGCAAAACCTCCTCTATGCCATCTTCCAACGATAAATCTGCCAATTCATTCTCCATTGCCGAGTATCTCTATCAACTTGATTAGAACCAGCCCTAAACTAATCACCGCCGTCATCAAAACAAAAACAAAATTGAAAGGAACTAAAAAAGAAAAACTAAAACGTGCTAAAGTAGCAGACTTACTATTTTATTAATTTTCTTTTATATTTAACATGTATACTTTTATATTAATCTTTTATATAGAATATAGTTTAATATGCAATAATCTTACTTTAATTAATAATTATAAGTTTATGCACTTATATGCAACAATCTTTAGTGTTTAATTAATGTAATTAATATCCCAAGATTATGACCATTAAATTATTTTCAAACCCTACACGATTTTTTTGTTATTTTACCATATTTATTCTTTCCACGTATATGTTTTATAGATGTTAGAAAATTATATATCATATATAATATTATTAATAGATGAAGAAAAGAAGAAGTAAATATCATATACTATTAGAAGCTATGGTATTTTTAATGTTGGTGTGTTTCAAGCTTATGGTAATGATTTGTTGCCTTTGATTTCTTCATTGCATTGTATTTTAATCTAACTTATATTTTATATAATTTAACAAATTTATTCAAATATAATATGCGATAATTCAAATTTTAGGATTAAATATTTAAATCTCCAACGAAGCCGAATATAAAAATAAAACAGAAATTATATATTTTAATTATTTTTTTCTTTCTACAGAAATTTAATAAAACAATGGGGAAGAATTTGTCTGTACTATTTAAAAATGAGTTGTCACTTTAAATAAATTGAGAATGAACATACATCATTACTTTAATTAAAATTGTATCAATTAATTGATATTTTTACCAGTTTCTTATAAATCAGACAAAGTCACTTGACCTAATTATAAAATCATTCTACGAGCATTTAGGAATCTCAAAAGGACTAGTTTTTATACAGCATAAAACGGACCCATATGATTCCATGTTTCCACCAAATAAAAACCCAACCTTATTTTTTTTTATCGGTCAATATTTTATAACATACAAATTTTAATTTATGTCAACAAAATAGTAATTAATTTTTTTTTCCCTTTAGTAGACATCTAATTTACTTAAATGAAATATTAATTTATGTCAACTAATTTTTTAATTAATTTTTTAAATGATAATTTTCTTTGATTATTAATAGATAAATATCAAATTATTCAATATAAAAACATAGTTTATATAAGTAAACATATTATTTGTTGAATCTTACAAAAAATTTTAATAAAATTTAATTAATATATATAATTAACCCGTGCATTGCAAGTGATAAAAAATTAGGAAAATATATATTAAAGAATATTTTTATAATATTCTCTAATAATATAATATCAATCTGTGGATAAATTATAGTTTGAATTGTTAGAGTTTATTTCATAATTAATTTTATATAGATAAAATTTAATTAAGGATGGTCGATTGAGTTTTAGCTCGACTAGTATGGGGTATTGTTTCCAATGCAGGAGGATGTGGTTTTGAATATGCTGAAACATATTATCTTTCTACTTATAAGTTGGGGAGGGATATTATATCAAAAAAAGTAAATATAATTAAAACTTATAATGAGATTGTTCAAAAAAATTAATTAAGGATGATAACGATTTTTTTTAGATCAATTTTAGACAAAATTACAATTAAATATTTTGGTTTTTGAAAATACTATTTTTTATATTGTAAAAAATAAAAAAAAATCATGAATTAGACTAATTTACCAATAAATGCCAAAAAAATAAAATATTTACGAGACTAGGCTAATTGAAAAATGACGGGAATGAGCTAATTTTTGAAAAATACTTCCAACTGGAAGCTTTTTTAGGTGATACACAGAAAAGTGCTTCCATCCGGAAGCTCTTTCTGTCATTTTTTAGCAAAAGTACTTCCAACAAGAAACTCTTTTCCCCACAACGGTCACCTACTTTTAACGGCTATTTAATTAACTGTTGCCCCCCACCCCCAACTTAATTAGTTGTTGCCCCCTCAATGGTAAAAAAAATTATCCTATAAAGCCCCCCCCATTTTATTTTTTTCTAATTCAATCTCAACTCTCTCTCATATTATCAATTCCCTCTCAAATTCCTCTCAAAATCCAATTAAATTCTCTATTTTTTCCTCACAATTTTATTTATTTATTTATTTAAATTATCTTAATATTTTCCTAAAATATTTTTTTCTAATACAAAGTATTCATTTTTTTTAAATTATCAATGATTTGTCATGATAAGAACTACATTTTCGTCAATAAATAATTTTCTAAAAAAATTGGCCACCACTCTAATATTAAGAAGGCGAAAAAAAGTTATAACAAATATTTCATCCCTGCAGAGTAGATAGAGTTTTGATTATGAATTCAATTCAATTTTTCAGGATTTGAATATACGATTGGTGTAAAAATACGATGTTTTTTAATTTTGAATTAAATTATTATTTAACATCTCAAAAAAATTATCACAAAATAATTAATTAAAAATGTCAAAAAAAATCCTAATCCTAACCCTAACCCTAAATCCTAATTTAAATAAACAAAACCCTGACGCGCTAGAAAGAGCTAAATAAAAATAAAAGTAATTAATTCGATTTTGATGATTTCAATTCTTTAACATGTAATCCTAAAATCAAACCAATCCAAGTAATAAGTGGATTTAATCAGCCAAAACGAAAAGAAAGATTTGACGTGGTTTTTAATTTTCTCGAATTTTTGTTTTTTTTTTAGTATAAAGTTTTAAGTTGAATTACTAAAAAGTACAAAAATAAATCATATCCTATTTTTTTATATATAAAATTAATAAAAACTCAAGATGAACCTCCAACTTTATCCGAAACATCATTTAATTTTTACATAAATTTTTAATAAATATACGTTTTAGATATTATTTTTCACTTGTACACTGAGTTTCTCGTAGTCTATATTTTATCTACATATAACGCATTTTTTATCTTGTTAGGATTATACAGTAATGGTTAAAATTTAGTTTTAGTCCTTATCTTATATTCAACTTAAAATTTATTTTTTATACATTAATTTTTTATAATGTCATTAATTAATTTAAATATTTTATTTTAATTAAAATGCTAACATGAATTTTTTAAATTTGCATTTTCTTAAGATTATAAAGCAATCGTTACAATTCAGTTTTAGTCCTTATCTTATATTTAATTTAAATTTTATTCTTTATACATTAATTTTTTACAATGTCATTAATCAATTTAAATATTTTATTTTGATTAAAATACTAACATGAATTTTTTTAATTTATTAATATCATTAAATTTTCTGTTAAATTTATGTCTATTACAATGTCACAATATTAATAATTAGATTTAAATTTTTAAATTCAAAAAATAAAAATGATCTTAAGGTTTAAATTCTAAAATTAAAAAAAAAGTGTATAGATGGGAAGCATATTTTAATTTCCAAAATCTAATTAATAAAAATAAGTAACCGAAGATTTGGTATTAATTGAAACAAGTAAATTCCAGTATAAGTAATAATAATTAATTTTTTTTATATTTTTATAAAATGTAAAATTATCTATAAATAAATTATCCATCCCCTCAAACGTTTGTTCCCAAGCAAAACATACTGAAAACAAAATCAAATAAATTAATTATTGAAAACTAGATTTTTAATCTAACAAAACGTTTCAATTTGCATATCACTTTGAAAGCAGTTTTTTGAGGTAAAAATCCCCCAATAAGAAGGGGAAAAGAAACAGTTAGCTGCTCCGGAAATGGCGGACGCGTTTTGTTCGGACTGCAAGCGGAACACGGAGGTCGTTTTCGACCATTCCGCCGGCGACACCGTCTGTTCGGAGTGCGGCTTGGTCTTAGAGTCACATTCTATCGATGAGACATCGGAGTGGAGAACCTTCGCCAACGAGTCCGGCGATAATGATCCCGTCCGTGTCGGCGGTCCCACCAATCCGCTTTTGGCGGATGGCGGTTTATCGACCGTAATCGCTAAGCCTAACGGTGCTTCCGGGGAGTTCCTTTCGTCCTCGTTGGGTCGGTGGCAGAATCGCGGGTCGAATCCGGATCGGGGGTTGATTCTCGCTTTTAAGACTATTGCTACAATGTCTGATAGGTATTCAAATTCCTTTTTTGGGGTTTTTGCATGGATTTGTTTGCAATTGGTTTTTGCTTGGTAGGAGTTCGTTTTTTTGGTAAACAATTTTAGGTAATTGAAAAACTGGATATTAATATTATGAATTTTGTGTGAAATTATTAGAGTTTTACTTGATTTGAGATTGATATGTCCATTGTTTCTGGGGAAAAATTAATGGGAAGGCCTTAGAGATTTTGAGGAATTCTGATCGATTTCATGGTTTTGGTTGCCGTTGCCATTTGAGAGAAGAGATACTTCAATTGTTGGTGAAGACAATTTATGATGCAGTTTCTTTTAACATGTCTACTTGTTTGTACTGAAGAAAATTATGGAACAATATTTTTCTTTTAAGAAAAATAGAATTGAAAAGCATAGCACTTTCCAATCAATTCTAATCTATGTGAATACTTTGTGAAAAGCTTTAAATACTAGCTTTCAATTAATATTCTATTTTAGGTGTACGGTTTTGTGTATTTCTTTGTTTTCCCCTTCCCTTTCTCAATGAAGGGGATTTCTATGCTTGAGAGAGTAATTTACCATGAAATGTTACTTATTGGTATAAATTATGTTTCAGGTTGGGTCTTGTTGCGACCATCAAGGTATGCTGCCTGATACAAATATAATTTGAATCATTTATGGTGTTTGAGCTTATTACGATGGACTAATGACATGTACATATTAATTGATATACTCCCATTTTGGTATTCATGTGTATGTATATTATTGATATAAGTTCGCATTGCTGCCATGGACCATATAAAGGGTATAAGATGTACTAAATCAATACTGAGTTGAAACAAAGTCAAATGTATAGGATGACAGACTCTATAAGATTTAGTTGTTTGAAATTGGATGCCTGTAGTGTAAATATTGGCAAATTTGTGGTAAATGAACCGACTAGAAATAAGGTATCAATATGAAACCCTAATCTCCATCATTGCTTATGACTTGAAAGCCTCAAATACATACAAATATAATCATAACCACTGCCACTCCCTTTCTCAATCACTGCATGAGTAGGGAGTTATCAAATTTAAACCCCAATTTTGTGCATGAGTTGAAAGCATGAAATACATAGCTCTTGCAGGTCCCTCTTAGAGTCCCAGTCTATGCATAAATAAAAGCAAGTTATAAATTTAAACCTCCATCCTATGTGTGCATTAGTAGACAGAAGCTTCTGCTGCTCTTAGTCACCTTGCAGTGAAGAAAGATGATTAAGTTAAGGCTGATGGCTGGAAAAGAAATCATCTTGTTTATTACTCAAAATTGTTGGTAAGGGTGTGTGATTTATAGACTTGAAGATGTAACTAGAGCTCTACCATCAATAGATAGGAAAAGTTACTGGACAATTATACATTATTGTTTGATATATTTATTATTTTACTTAATATTTGACTATCTTTATATATGGACACTATTTCAGTTGTATAAGAACTAAGACTTTATCCTTGATATGTATCAGAAAGCCATAAAACATAAAGATTTAAGTAACCATAGGAAGTTACTATGGAATAGAAGGCTAGGATGCAATGCTCTATAATTTGAAATAATTTCTTTTCATCTGGCCGCTTAAATTTTCTTGGAATCTCTACACCTAGTATTCTACTACTCAATGATTGTCTTCTAAAGATCATGTAGGAATATTCTGTAAATATTTTAGGAATATTTTGTAGATATTTTCTTTATTAAAATCCCCTATTTTAAGGGATCATATCTCCTATTTAGTATCTTTCCTAACTTAGAGTTTCCTAAAGTAGTGTCATAGGTTGTATATAAAAACTCTGATTTATGTTCTATTTAGTATAAAATACTCTGATTTCTACATGGTATCAGCTTAGGTTACGATTTCTTTTTCAACCTAGACCATGTCCGAAACTCCTCCTCCTACTTCGGAGATTACTTCAAATCCAGAAAATTTTTCTGGTTCCGATGCTCCATCAGATTCGTCTGGTCTGACTATCACCTGCCATCGATTGAATGGCAACAATTTTCTTGAAGGGTCTTGTGAAGGTAATCTGGTCATAAAAGATCCAGAAGGTAACCTTTCTTCTACTGCATTTTTCTCCTCCCAGTTAACTCCTAATTGGATCCTCGATTCTGGTGCTACGGATCATATGACTGGTAACAAGGCATTGTTTCACAATTTTTTCCATACCTTTGGTAAAGCTGTCAAAACGGCTGATGGTACCTTGTGCAAAATAGAGGGACATGGCACTGTTATTCTCAATGAACAGATTGCACTTAAAAATGTTCTCTTTGTACCAAATCTGGCGTGCAATCTCATCTCTGTTAGTAAATTGTCCACAGACTTGCACTACTCTGTAATTTTTAATGATCGTGATTGTACTTTGCAGGCATTGAACTCGAAGAAGATGATTGGTAAGGCTAGCTTGTATAATGGTCTCTACATCCTCCCTACCTCTCCTAAAATCGAGATCTCCAAGTCATTTACCGCTTTAGGAAAAGTTGATACTGTTATGTTATGGCACTTTCGTTTAGGCCATCCTAGTTTCCAATACCTTGCAAAATTGTTTCCTGCTCTATTCATTAATAAAAGGCCTAATTCTTTTTCTTGCAAAGTTTGCTCTCTTGCCAAACATACTAAATCATCTTATTTTCCTTCTACATACAAGCCTTCTTACCCTTTTGCTTTGATCCATAGTGATATTTGGGGCCCTTCTCGGGTGAAGAATGCTGATAATTGTAAGTGGTTTATCACTTTTATTGATGATCACAGTAGGATAACTTGGACTTATTTGCTGAAAGATAAATCTGAAACTGCTAGTGTTTTTGTGCAATTTTATAACATGGTTCTCACTCAATTTGGGTCTAAAATCCAGCTCTTTAAATCTGATAATGGCAGTGAATTTTTTGCTAGGTCTTTAGGTGATTTTTTTAAGGAAAAGGGCATAGTTCAGATTAGTTCTTGTGTTGGAACCCCACAGCAAAACGGCGTTGCCGAAAGAAAAAATAGGCACCTTCTTGAAGTTACTCGTTCTCTTCTATTTACCACTAATGTTCCTAAATATTTGTGGGGGGAAGCCTTATTAACTGCCACATATTTAATCAACCGGATGCCTAGTAAGGTTTTAAAATTTCAAACGCCTCAATCTATATTTTTGCAGCACTTTCCTCATTTTAAGCCTATCTCCTCCATTCTGCCACTTAAAATTTTTGGCTGCACTGTTTTTATCCAAAATATTGCTCCTAATAAGTCCAAGTTAGATCCTAAGTCTTTAAAATGTGTATTGGTTGGGTATTCTTCACTTAAGAAGGGTTATAAATGCTATCATCCTCCTTCTAAACGATTTTTCACCACTATGGATATAACATTTTATGAGCAGGATTCCTATTTCACTCAGGCTGAAATTCAGGGGGAAACATGGAGTGATTTTCAGCCACAACAGGTATCTCCTTCTAATCTTCATTCTCAACCTTCAGAATTGCCATCTTGTTCGCCATTACCTGCAGATCTGTCACCTGTGAATGCTCCCATTGATTCTCCTGTAGTACCTATGACTAATTCACCTACACCCACTTTAAACACTCTTCCTGAAAATACACCTACTCCAATTGACAGTCTTCAAAAAACACCATCACCCAAACAGCTTCGTGTCTACACAAGAAAAAGAAGACATATCCCTGAGACTGTTTTGCAATCTGATTCTTGCCGAGAATTGGATTTGGGTCCAGCTGCCGAAATGGAAGAAGAAATCAGTAAGTCCACTACTCTAGATGACTTTCCTATTGCTATTAGAAAAGGGGTTAGACAGTGCACCAAACATCCTATTGAAAAATTTACTGGTTATAATTCATTGATGCCGTCTTTTCAAGCATTTACAGCAACTTTGGATAAAGAACAGGTTCCCACAAGCATAGCTGAAGCTCTAAAGGATCCAAAATGGAGAAGGGCTGTTGAAGAGGAAATTTGTGCACTAGAGAAAAATGCTACTTGGACCATTACAGACCTTCCTCAAGGAAAAAAGGCTGTCGGCTGTAAATGGATCTTTGCTGTAAAGTATAACTCCAATGGCAGTATCCAACGATACAAAGCTAGACTAGTGGCCAGAGGTTTCACGCAAACATATGGGATAGACTTCACAGAAACTTTTGCACCTGTGGCAAAGCTTAACACTATTCGAGTACTCCTAAGTTTGGCTGTAAATTGCGATTGGAAATTACACCAACTTGATGTAAAAAACGCATTTCTTAATGGCAAGCTTGAGGAAGAAGTCTATGCAATTGCCACCTGGCTCAAAGTCTATTGAAGGTAGCAACAAGGTTTGCAAGCTCAACAAGTCTCTATACGGGTTAAAACAATCACCCAGAGCTTGGTTCGAGAGGTTCACTAAAGTCATTCTTCAAAATGGCTACAAGCAGTCCCTTGCCGATCATACGCTTTTCATCAAGGTAACTTCTACAAATAAGAAAGCTATCCTAATTGTGTATGTGGATGACATCATTCTTACTGGAGATGATGAGGAAGAGATTAGCAATTTGAAGAAGTTGTTAAACAGGGAATTCGAAACCAAGGACTTGGGAAAGCTAAGGTATTTCTTAGGAATGGAGGTGGCAAGATCAAAAGAAGGACTTGTGATCAACCAGAGAAAGTATGTACTTGATTTACTCAAAGAAACTGGTTTTCTTGGCTGTAAGCCGGCTGATACACCAATGGAGGCAAACTTGAGATTCAATAAAGAAGATGAGTCCTTAGTAGACAGAGAGAAATTTCAAAGGTTAGTTGGGAAACTAATCTACTTATCCTTGACAATGCCAGATATAGCTTTTCCCGTAAATGTGATAAGTCAACACATGACTAATCCTACTGAAGAGCATATGGCAGCAGCAAATAGAATTCTCAAGTACTTGAAGAAAACTCCAGGACACGGCTTAATGTTTAAGAAGACACAAGACAGAACTGTTAAGATTTTTACAGACTCTAGTTGGGCTGGAGATCTCACTGAAAGAAGATCCACTAGTGGGTACTGCACTTTTGTTTGGGGTAACCTTACAACTTGGAGAAGTAAGAAACTATCTGTTGTTTCAAGAAGTAGTGCTGAAGCTGAATTTAGAGCACTAGCTTTGGGGATATGCGAAGGAATTTGGCTACTTAAATTACTAAAAGAACTTGGCACAAATCAGGAGGATCACTTTGAAGTTTTGTGTGATAATCAATCTGCCATTCAGATTGCCAAGAACCCAGTTCAACATGACCGAACAAAGCATGTTGAAATTGATAGGCATTTTATTGCTGATCAAGTCAACAAAAAGACAGCCACTCTTTATTACATTCCTTCAGAAGGACAGATTGCAGACATTCTTACCAAGGCTTTGCCAAAACCTGTGTTCAATAAATTCCTATTCAAGCTGGGATTATACAATGTATATTCTCCAGCTTGAGGGGGAGTGTAGGAATATTCTGTAAATATTTTAGGAATATTTTGTAGATATTTTCTTTATTAAAATCCCTTATTTTAAGGGATCATATCTCCTATTTAGTATCTTTCCTAACTTAGAGTTTCCTAAAGTAGTGTCATAGGTTGTATATAAAAACTCTGATTTATGTTCTATTTAGTATAAAATACTCTGATTTCTACAGATCACCACTAATAATGAGCATGTTTATGTTTCTAAAAGAAAATTATTTTGCATTTGAAGTATTTGTTTCAAGCTAATTTAGGGTTGCCAGTGACGTCTTGGTTTAATGGCAAGGAGGAGGCTATGGGGCTTTGAGATCCCTAGTTTGAGTCTCACCATGTGTGGGCTTAGTGTATTGTGGAGATGTACAGATGTATTCTGGTTTTTTGGTTTGATAGTTTAACATAGTTATTTATCTCTTCAATGATATATGAATGTAATGATTGATTATGACTGTAATTAGTTCTTTTTATGGTTGTATTTCGGAAAAGAAACGAAAAGAAAAAGAAGCTAAATTTAGAGTTTTCATATTAATGGCTGTGATTTTTGGGGCTTTTGCCTTTGAAGGATCGAGCCAATGAGATATATAAGAAGGTGGAAGACCAGAAGTCTAGTAGAGGAAGAAATCAGGATGCATTGTTGGCTGCTTGCCTTTACATTGCTTGTCGACAAGAGGACAAGCCACGCACTGTCAAGGGTACAGCCTAAGATTCTTTTAACATCTGGATGCTTCATGATTTATCTTTACTAATGTCTATGAGCTTCCTTGAACCTGTGGATTTCAAATAGAAATTTGCTCTGTCGCCAATGGAGCGACAAAGAAAGAAATTGGCCGAGCAAAAGAATACATAGTGAAACAACTGGGATTGGAGACTGGTCAGTCTGTGGAGATGGGAGCCATACATGCTGGTGACTTCATGGTGAGTTCCTCTCTTTGCCATATGTTTGGGAGCATTTCCATGGTTGAATATTGAATAATTTATTTTTGCTTACCATTTATGGTTGCTGCTGACTTTATTTTGTTTAATTATTAGAGGCGTTTTTGTTCCAATCTTGGCATGAATAATCAAGCAGTTAAAGCTGCCCAAGAAGCAGTTCAGAAGTCTGAGGAGTTTGATATAAGGTCGCTATTATTCTAATCTCATCATGAAGCTGTGAGCCTAAATAGAATTTCTTTTAGCCTTTTCCTTTCAAACGAATTTAAATATGGCTTGGTTAATTCTGTATAGACCTATGTGACTTGACTCTTAAATTTTCTTTTAGTACCTATGTTTGACCTATATCTGGACATAGGTGTGAATATAATGACCCTCCAAATATCTGGACAACTTGGAAAAAATTATCCGTGCCTGTATTCAACATTTGCCCAAATCTGAGTAACATACGTGACATGTCTGGATTATCAAGTTAACAGAATGGTTGATTAGGAAATGGGGATTTAAGTTGATTAACTGCTTGATTGGGAAAGAATTAGAAATGTTTGAGTTATTATTCGAATGGTGAACTAAAGAAAAAGAAGCTGATAGAGCAGTAACTGACAAATATGGTTGAGATTTTGCAATAATTGCTTACTTTTTAAAGATTATTATTATAATGGTGACTTGTGAAAAGCTGGTAGTGAGAAGCAACACCTTTTGGGGATATGGATGCTTGTAAGTATCTTTGTATTTATTTTCTAGAAATCATTAGTCAACTTCATTGATGGTTCGGGTATTCCATGTTCTTGCCGATTAGGTTGATCCTTGCAACCAAATTGTTCATTCAATTCGGTTACTTGTCTTTTGCATGTTTTGGAAAGTTTAAAGACACTGAAAGGAAAAGAAATAAAATAAAATGATTCTCCTTGACATTATTCCATGACTTCTCACAGATGTCATCTTATTTTCTCCCATTGTTTATCTTTACTGCTTTTTAACTCTTGGAGCTGGATAAGATGAATGTTTTATTCACTTAATATATACTTGCTAACAATTTGCATAATTTTCGCAGGCGGAGCCCTATATCAATTGCAGCTGCAGTTATTTATATAATAACACAGCTTTCGGATGATAAGAAGCCACTTAAAGGTTTGATATTATTTCCTTCGTACTTATTAACTAAAACTAAGATGTTTCATGTACTACTTTTAGGTGCTGAGGTTTTATATCGAATAACCCAACGTGGTGTCTAAGCAATGTGTTTGTGTATTAAAATTAAAAAACAAAAACAGTGACATCAAAAAATTTTGAGCTACTGTTATGTTTCTCTGAATAATGAACAAATGAATGCGCAGATATTTCTGTTGCTACGGGAGTTGCAGAAGGGACAATCCGAAATTCATACAAGGATCTTTATCCCCATGTGTCCAAGATAATACCAAACTGGTATGCCAAGGAAGAAGATCTCAAGAACCTATGCAGTCCTTGAATTACAGAACAGACAATAATGGAGATACCACAAACAAAACCCTCAAAGTGCTGAGTTCTCTCTCTCGGGAACTCGTGGAACTCTCGGTACATTCCGATAATGATCTTTTTTTTTTTTAATCCTTTTTCATTTTTCTTGCATAACTCCGCCCGTGCAAGTAGAGACAAAGGGGGGAAGGGCGGAAATGTGGAAAAAGAAGTCTATGGTATTTACTGATTAATTTTTATGCATGTTTGAAGTTTTAGCAAATATTTTGAGGCTGTATCATTGATGTTTATCACCTATAATTTATTCCACTAGTTAACCCTTAAAAGGGCCATAACTCAACAACCATTTGGCCTCTAAACCCGTACAAAATAAAGACTATATTTGAAAATACCGCAAAAAAGTCTTGCAGGGAAATCCCCAACTGTTGAAATGATTGTAAGGTCTGTTGAAGGTCGGTATCCCTTGTTTTAGGATAGAACCACTGATTGATTTTGAATAGATTTGTTTTGGTTGGAGTGGATTAGTTGGTGGATTTATTTTAGAAAATAAGTATAAAGTGATTATGGTAATTGTTTGCTTCTATTTTACCTATTATATGAAATTATCATTTTACTCTTAAATATATAATTATTACAATAATAAAATATACTAATGTGTAATAGAATAATTGTATTTTTATTTTAATTTTTTTTAAAGAATTATATTTAAATAGTAACTTAACCTTAAAAAATTAAAAATGTTAGATATAATAATAGTTTTCAAAGTTATATATCCATAAGAGAGTGAAGTGTGTGGTGGAGTAAAACATACTTACCGTGAGGTGATGATAAATTTGATAATATTCACTTTTGTCCTACTCCTTTGCTATATTATTTACCACTTTCGTCGTCCTGTAAAATTTTCATGTTTGAATTTGTTTAATTAAAATTTGTAAACTTTGATTGAGTATTTTAAATATTTTAATTAATTTAATGTTGTAAAAATATATTTGAGAACCATTACATTCGTGATTTTTAAATTTTTTTTAAGTGTTTATCAATAATAAGAGAATATGACTATCAAAAGTCAAAATCTGACCAGTGTATTTGGATAATAATTATATTATTTTTATGTTTATTTTTTAAAAAATTAATTATAAATATATTAATAAATTTTGAAAAGGGTCTCAAAAACAAATCCTAGCCGCCACCCAATGCACCGCCATTTACCACTGTTCATGGTACTGTAGCAATCCTGAAATGGTGTATTAAATCGAAAGCCTATTTATTGGCGTCTTTGAGTTGCCATTCAGTATGGGCCACCCACGCAAGAAGAGATTAAGATTGGATATCATGTCACTTTTTAAGTCAATTTTTGGTATCTGAGTCAAATTCACGTGTATTATTTTAAGTGTACAATTTCCTTACTTTTATTAACTCCAAACCGCATTAATTAATGTAACATCAATAAAGACAATGAGATTTTTAGCGTATACAACCAAGGTAATAATAAACTATAACCAAGGATATCATACAATATAATACATATTTCTATTACGCACATGCCATACACTTTATAATATGAATAAATCTATTTATGTGATACACATGACAGACAATAACTAAAGAAATCTAAACTTGTCATACTCTTTGATACAAACAATAATCATATTTCAACAAATAAATTCAAACCTATCATACACTTTAATACAAACAAATCCATTTATGTGATGTACATGACAGACAATAGCCAAAGAAATCCGAACATGCCATACTCTTTGATACAAAAAAAAATCATATTTCAACAAATAAATTCAAACCTGCCATACACTTTAATACAAACAAATCCATTTATTTGATACACATGACAGACAATAATCAAAGAAATCTAAACTTGCCTTACTCTTTGATACAAATAATAATCATATTTTAACAAATAAATTCAAACCTGCCATACACTTTAACACAAACAAATCCATTTATGTGATGCACGTGATAGACAATAACAAAAAAATCCAAACCTACCATACTCTTTGATACAAATAATAATCATATTTCAACAAATAAATCTAAACCTATCATATACTTTAATACAAAAAAGAATCATAAACCTATGCCACAATAAAGGCAGTGGGATCTTTGGCATACATAATCTAAGTCCACATGTCATACACTTTAATGCAAATAAATCTATTTTTGACATAAACCTTAAGCAATTCCTTAAACAAAATCCAACAAAAAATTATAAACTCATTGAATTTAAACATACGCAGTGCATAAATCTCATGCAAATGCAACATATTTCAACAAAGGAATCCGAAAAACCAAAAACCCAAATCCCCTTAAATCTAAAAAATCATAAACCAACAAAGAAATTTACTCGTAACAACAGATGCAACACCATCGGCTGGTTCTCTTCTATTAACCATTATGACAATTTTCTCTTTAATCTTGGAATCTTTTGTTGTTTTTTTTTTCTCCCGATCGCTTTTCTCCAAAATTTCAATCATTCCCTTTCCCTTAAAATTTCAATCGTTCAATCGTCCAACCATTTTCTCTAAAAATTTCAATTAATTCCAATTGTCTCTTTTCTTCTTTTTTTGTCAGCCCTTCCCTAAACCTCGAAAATTAAGACCTTTCGGCTTCTCATATCCACCATGGCAAGTTAATTGGCCACATCACCTATTCTATTAGGCTTGTTACCGAAAATGTTAGTGGGTTATTGATTTGGCACTTTTCAATAACATTAGTGACTGATTTTTTTCTTTTTAAAGTTTAGTGATTGAATTACAACTTTTCAAAATCTAGTAATTGCAAATGTGCTTTACCCTTAAACAAATTTAAAAAAAAAAGGAAGACGTGAAAGAAAGTAGAAAAAGAATTATTTTTTAATTTTAATATATTTTTAATATTTAATATTTTTTAATTTTTAAAAAATTTAATTCAAAATACCATTTCATCAATGACGTGTCTCGAAACCTTAGCAATGTCATCAATTAAAGTGGCATGTTATGCCAGACAAAATTGCTAACAATGGACTAACGGTTTCTATCTATTTTGGCTTTATTTGAAAATTTTTACGTCGTTGTGGGTGAGGTTGCAACAAAAAAACAAGTGAAGGGCCAAAGTGAAAAATACAAAAAGTTGAGAGTGAATTTTGAAATTCTGCCTTTTTTTAAAAAAAAATTCAAAGGTGTTTTCTGAAGGACTTTACTTACCTAAGTTTTATGGGAAATCATAGACTAATTTTGTCCACTATCATTTTAATTCGAATTTTTTAAAATAATTTAATAATTAGCCTAATTCTTTTTCTGGATTGTTAATCCTGATTTAGAGTTAATAACCTGGTTTTAAAATTGAATTTTGAAATTAGGTTTTCTAACTGGAGTTCTAAAATTGGGTTTTAAATTTTAATTTGGATACTTGAGCTCACGTTTCAAATTTCGCTATTAGATTTTAAATTTAATTATTGTGGACGTAGGAAATGGAAATGAAATAAATTTATTTTCATTTTACATAGAAAAAATAAAAAGAAATGCAAGTTATTTTAAAAATTATAGAAAATTAATTTTTTCTTAATTTTCAATTTTAGAAGTAATCAATAAAAAAATTGTTTTTAATTAACCCATTTTCTAAGATCAAATCTAGAAAGCTCTTAAAGCGGAATGGTCCATCTAAGATTAAGGTTAATTAACCATTGAATCAAAGCTCTCCCTAATTTGATTGTATCAACAAAAAAGAAATAGAACTCGTTACTCAAGATTAAGTCTCAGCCACACTTGAAGTGAGCCACATTGACCCAAGGCTAAGTTTAAACGACCTTTGGATCAAATCTTCGATACTAATTTTCAAGCTCATATCTCAATGATATTTGAATCAAAGTCATTGATATCATATCACATTCTCAAGTAATAAATTCTTCAATTTTGTTTTCAAGATCAAATCTCGAAAATCTAAATGACACTTGGATAAAAGCTATATTGGAAAAAAGAATCAAAAGATTTTCCAAAAATTATAACCCAACTTTTATAAATAATTTTTTTTATTTGTCCCAATTCTTTTACAAATTACAAATAAAAAGAAAGCCTCAACTCCCTAACTTAAGATTGTGTCTAACATATCAAATCATAATCATAAATGAGTTTGAGCCCATATAATTTTAAGACTCTAACGAGATTTTTAACCCTTACTCTAGATAAATCTTTACCTCAAGATAGGGTTCTTAGGTTGTATGCATTGAGGAGTGGGAAATAGTTGAGGTATTTGTGCAAAAAGAAACAAATATCATGGAAATGTGTGACAAGTCTTCCATCATCCAATGCTTTAAAAGGGAAGCAAATGCTGAAAAATAAAAAATAAATAGAAGCAAGATTTATTGCCTATGTAATGTAGGCAATTTAATTGTATAAATTAAAACCTCTCCCCTTCACACTCTTCTTATCTCTACAAATACACCAATGTACCTAAACTCTACCTATTAACCTCACTATCTTCTTTACCCAAACACCATCCAACCATTTATCTAAACCTCCGCTTTGCTTCTCCATAAGCCACGACGCCAAGTATTGTCATCGTATATCCGCCAATGCCAACAGCTGTGACGGGATTTCTAAACAAAAGTATTGAGATAACAACAGCCACTGCACCTTTTGCATTGCCTAATACCTGAATCACAATATCATCATCCGTAAGGAAATGCAAGAACCGGTCGGAAAACACTAACGATGGACAAAGTACGTAAAAGAAAATGCCGTATCCATGACAAGTGTTAGTTCAGCTTTCGGCTATATAGGTATTATACAAGAGAGTGCTAAAGGATATAGAATGTGCGGTTTCGACTTTCAAGTGTCCATTTCCAACTCAGGATTCCTTCCCGCCACTTAAGAACATGGTAGATTAGGCCAAGCTTGAATCTGGCCAGGTTTTTGTAATCCAGACTAGCCCGGGTTACATATCATCAAGCTCTTATTTAACCTAAAATATATGGGCTCGGCTAGAGTGTAAGTGTTAGATATGGGTATATGTTCAACAAGGGAATGTTCAAAATTTCTAGGTTTTTCCACGTTTTTGAAGAGTCCTTGAAGAGCTATGTCCTTGTTGCCATATATATCCAAATGAAGAGTTGGACAACATATCGAATGATTGCAAAACAGTCTTCTTATTTTTCTTTTTTCTTTTTTTGAAAAGTGACCTAACCCAAACATCCGGGATGAGTTTATTGCATACAAGTTTCACAGATTATAGCTATACTAGTGCTTCTACTTCGTGCAATTCAAACAGTCAATAGGAAGCGGCTCATGCCATCAATGAGAATACCTTGATGAATTGACTCAAGACACTCTTTAGTGCTTAAGGTCAATATGTCCTACTGTAATCCATAGAAATATATATATCCAAAAAAAACTAGATGAAGGAAGAAGAGATTGAACCTGGAGTGTCAATGCACTTGTATGTTTAGTCACCAAGAAGTTCGATAAGTTAGCTGAATATGCGAGTGTGGAATTAATGAAAAGAAGCAGCCACATGTATCTATGTTGTCTTCCAAGTGATATGATGACTTCTAACACGTTTGGCTCCATTATAAGTGCAGTAGGCACTAAAACTAGAACTGCAATTGGGGACATGTATAGTAGCAAATTCATCGAGTTCAACATTTCCCTGCAAGAACAAAACAACAGCACAAGCAATTACGTTACAAGGGAAAGACAAAAGGAAATGCTTATAGGGAAAAAAAAAAAAAGACCCGGCAGCCGGGCGAGAGAGGAATTCATGAAAGACATAACATGAAAATTGATTCTCTTTAGCAGACGGCAACAGTAGACAATGATGGTAAATTAAACTACAAGGCCGAGCACTAACAGGAGAGTGATAGCTTCCTCTCATATGACTCTGGAAACTCGCCATGATCAGGGAATAAAAAGGAAAAACAAAACTAAAAGCACTAACTTCTATAGCAGCGACTAATCTATAGACCGAACACGTAAAGAAATGTGCAAATTGCAGATGATAAACAAATAGAAACAGAAGTGTTATACCCTTCTGAAGAAAGCAGAATGCCCTGAAGAACAGATTTGAAGGCCCTTGCAGCAGTTGCACTTATGCACATAATGAATCCGAACCAGTGAAAAGCCGGTTCGCCCTGCAACCCATAATCAAATTCAAAGGTTAGAAGTTCGTTAATGATTTAACCAAATGAGCTTGTAATGAAAGAAAGCCTAGAACTACAGAATGTTACTTAGAGCTCGTTGTCTCTTTCCTAGCTAATAACAAATCATAAATGCCTCAAAAAAAATGCACTCATATATACACGGCAAAAATAACGTTTCAACAATAGGATCTGCTGGATCAAAGGTCAACTTATACATCAAAGAAGGCATTACCAATGAACAGATCGAAGATCTTGAGCCAGTTTGTTTTGTTTCCTCTTCTAGAATTTTAAGACTCTCGAGCTAATTTTGCTTATATAAGCTATGCATCTCAGGATATGCTCCGAGATATGGCTAATCACAATGCAGTCAGTATCTGTTGTATATATACTTTGGTACCGTATAGATACCGATCTAACTTCACGATATAAGATTTTACTAAGACTTACAGTAAAAGAGCAGTCCTGCAATATTTCTTAAATAAAAAAACTATGTTCTTCTACACTATTTCTTTCTTTAAGTACCCATGTCCGGCACCCCCAAAATCCATAGAAATATCAACACATACAAGTCAAATACATACTCGACACTCCCACTCGAGTCCAAGTAAAATAACCATAAGACAACATCTGTAAATGATACAAATATTTTCTGGTTTTGTTGTTTCAATTACTGAAACTAATTACTTATTTAAGCATAATATAGACTAATTAGTGAAAATGAAAGACATTTTTTCGAATAAATTGAAATGTTACTCTTGTCGGATGTGACTATCGGATATGGATACATATCGACACGAATATGATTAGATTTAGAGAATCCTTAAAGATCAGGTCCTCATAAATGGATGTCTGTACTTAAGAAAAATAAAGATTCACTGTTTATACAATATTGAAAGATCAAAGCATACATTTACAACTAATTATCATTCACAAATAACATCAATATAATCTCAGATCTATCATCGGTCACCACATATACATCAAAAACAAATTTGTGAAATGAATTTCAAACCAAGCATCATCATAAGATCCAAAAGAGCTGGAAAATTGAATGAAAGGAACATACCCCACTGGCAATGACAACCCCAGTAACAACAGGGACTAAAGCAGCATAAGTAACCCAAGCTTCTCTCTTGAAAGTCATCAAGTAAGCAAACAAGGCAGTGAAAAATGGTGTAGTGGCACCAACAGCCTGGTTAAAGGAAACAGGGAGGTACCTCAAAGAGATATTACCCCCAACAACTGAACAACAAAAGACAACACTTAAAGTAGCAATCTTTAGGAACTGAGGCCTGGATTTGATTGGTTGGAGAGGGACAAGCTTGATGAAAACAATGGAGATGTAGCTGAAGAAAGCACAAGCTGACATGTGACACATTGTTAGAAAGATTGGGAATTTGAAACCATAGTTTGAGAGCAAGTATTTGTTTAAGAGAAGAACTCCAATGTTTGAGGAGTACCATAGGATTATGAGTGAAGCTATGAAAAGGGTTTGCTTTTTTGATGATGGCTGTTGGGTTGATGACATTTTTGGAGATTTTCAAGGTTCAGAGAGAAAAGGGTTGGATCTGTTTTGTATGAACTCGATGAAGAAGAAGAAGAAGAAGAGGACGATGTGAAGAAGATGCTGTCACCTGAGCTTCAATGGAATTTTGGATTTATTTTTTTTATGGTTCTTCTTTATTTTCATTCATGTTTGTTAACACTTTTTTTTTTAAATTTATGTTAATTCTAATTTTAAAATTAAATTATAAAAATGGGTTATTTCATTTTTCTTTAAAATATAAATCATTTCTGCTTTTTAATGAGAAAATTTATTTCCCCTATTTTACCTACCCGGTAGTATATGTTGTTCAACTTTCAAAATCATAAACATTGCCCTTTAACAACATTCTTTTTCCATTTAAATTTAGTAAATTTTGATTTTACAGTTTTCCTATCATTTTATCATTTGATTGATATACAAGTTATAGAATTTTTTCAATTTTACAAATTTAATTTAAAATTGTTATGTGTCTTTATTTATTATTTATTAAATAAGGGCATCTAAAATTATTTTTTAATCTCGGTTGTGAGTTGAAAATTTTGAAAATTTTCATATTTAATTGTGATTAATTTAATTAGAAAAATACGATGTCACCTTATTGTTCGTAATTCAGAGTGCCACGTGTATTCTAGAGTTGTACTTTGAGCGGTCTCTGTCGGTAGACTGCTTACGAAGAAATCAAGTTCAATTTC
This sequence comes from Gossypium hirsutum, assembly GCF_007990345.1. Classification (NCBI taxonomy): domain Eukaryota; kingdom Viridiplantae; phylum Streptophyta; class Magnoliopsida; order Malvales; family Malvaceae; genus Gossypium; species Gossypium hirsutum. The sequence continues at coordinate 42,612,583 of NC_053424.1, forward strand.
ATTTTTTGATAAAACATTATTATTTTATCTACAATTTGTTGAGCCAATTTCAACTCATTTATCCTGACTTGGCATATCCTCAATATACTTAATTATCATTTATTCTACTAATTACATTTTATTACTTAATCTCACAATTAACTTAGAAAGCAACTTTTATTTTCTATCAATTTCTTTTAATTCCCTCTTCCTTGGCAAAACTTAATTCATAACACTAATAACAATCTCCATTTTGTTCAAGATAATAATAACAATAATAAATCTCATCAAACTTACTACATCTATTTTCAAGTTAAGGAGTCCTATTGAATTCTGGATTTAGTGACTAAATCCTTTTGACTTTCGACCGAATCATTTTCTCCGTTATTCTTGAACTCTTATATGCCAATAGACTAGGCTTTTATCAATAGCCGAACACAAAATGAAAAACGTAATTTTTCTAGTGGGGAAAGTAACTTTTTCTATGGTAGTAAAAACTAAAAATTTGTAGCCACAAATCGAAATTATAATTGATAAATCATAATATATACATATTTTATCCCATGTTTGGTATATTTATGGATGATTTATCATTAGTTTTATTGAATTTGATGCTCCTAATTATTTAATTTCATGTTTTATGCTCAGGAGAGCATATGAAAGTGAAAAGAGCAAGAAACGAGCCAAAAATGGACAAAACAGGCTGATTTCAGTGTTCCACACGGGCAGGCCACACGCCCGCGTGTCATGGCCGTGTTGACATTAAATCACGTCAGAATTGCACACGGCCTGAGCACCTTTACACGGGCGTAGCACACGACCGTGTCCCTGTCGAGCCTAAGCCTAATTCTATTCGAAAAAGGCTAATTTTGGACTAGTTTGGGCATTCTAAAGTCTATATAAACACCCTAGAAGAGGATCAAAAGGGGAGACAGATAGTAGAAGACAGAGAATACTCGAAGACAGCCATAGGAATCAACTCAGAAGCAAGACCTACTTCAAGACTAAAGATCTCCATTCAATTTCCTTAGAAGTTCTTTGGGTTTCTTTATGTTTTGTTGTTTTCCCAATTTTGAGATGTTTTTTCCCATCGTTATGAACTAAACTCCCTAAATACCTAAGGGAAAGGAAACGTAAGACAGATCTTATTACTATTTGAATTATATCATAAATACTTGTTCTTGTTCTTAATTATGTGTTCTTAATTCTTGCTTTAATATTTCAAGATATTAACTCAAGTCTGATGTGCTTAATCAGTGGTGCAAAAGTCCCTGTTTAATAGTAGATCTAGCATAATTAAGCGGAGTTGAATGCAATCCTAGACATAGGACGACGTAAATCTGCCGAATTAGAGTCAAATCTAATAAGGGAATCCATAGATCGAGTTAATGTGACAATAGGGGTTTTAATTAGAAAGAGATTTCGATTAATCAACCTAGAGTCAGTTGTTTTTAGTCTCGAGAGAGATATTAACATAAGCTAGGGATTCCTACGGATTAAGTCAAGTGAATAAATCGTCTAATTCAGAAGTAATAAGTGAAGTCTAGGTGGATTCTTCCTTGGGTATTATCTTCTCCATCGATTTTCCAAAAGTATTTCTCAACTTTAATCTCTGTGGTGTTCTTAGTTAATTAGATAGTTAATCTTAGTTTAAAAACATCCCTGTAATTCTTAGGCTAGATAATAAAAAGATAGTAATTATTAGTACTTTTAGTCCTTGTGGATACGATATTTCCAGTCTCACTATAACTATACTACTGTTCGATAGGTGCATTTGCCTTAGTCGAATTTTTAGTTAGTTTAGCGATCATCAATAATTACAAAAGAAGTTGCAACTATAATCTCACAAATCTATATATTGAATGCTCACAAAAAAAAAAGAATTTATTTGAGCCTAAATAAATTTCGACAAAGTATCCTCGTTTTTGTGTTGAATATTTTTTAGTACCCATAATCCAAGGAAAAATCATAAAAGCTCTACTAGAATAGAAAGAGAAAAAATGGCAACACATACAATGATTCCCTAATACATATGGGCTCATTTGGCGTTTTATATTTTAGGTACAATTATATGTGCAGTACAATTTTATATTAATTTAAAACAAACTCATATAATTTATCCAACCTAATATTCAATTTTCTATTACCAAGATATTATTTGTTTATGTAATTATAATGAATGAATTAATTCAATAAAATTATTTTCTCATCCTAATTGTAATTCCATTAAAGTCATATCAATTTTACTGTATTAGAATTTATAAGAAAATAAATTTAATTGTCATAAAAAAACTGCGATGACTAATTAATTTAATGTTCACTTTTGGACTCAATTATTCAATTACATTCAGTTAAATAGCAACCCAAAGAAATTAAATTAATTCCTAAGTCATCTTTTGTTTCTTCTAAGAAAATGTAGTTACTGCGGATAGTAATTTGTAACAGCCTAATTTTTAGTGGTGTCGGAACAGTGATTCGAGATCACTAAATTCAACAAATGAGTAGGAAATATTATTAATTTAGTGAGTATAAATTAAATGTGAAGTTAGGAAAAATATTGAAATAGTGAATAGTGTACTAAAAAAATAAATATTAAAATAATTAGAATCAAAAACGAGGTATCGAGACCTCGAGAATTTTAAATCGAGCCATAAATATTTTTATAAATATTTATGGAGTGCTAATATGTTAGTATTAAAGTTTCGTCAAGAAATTTTAAAGTTTTGATAGTTAATTGAACAAAAAGGACTAAATTGTATCAAATGCAAAATTGTGAGAAATGATTAAATAGCTTAATTGATAAAAGAAAGAGGGTTTAAAAGGAAAATAGACCCAAGGTCTATTTGGGCTGGACGGCAAGGGCATGAAATCAGCAATAAAATATGGAGAATTAAGGGTAAAATTGGAAAATTGCAAAATTTACTTAATAAAGCTAGGACTAAAGTAGAATTATCTATATTTCTCTTTATTTTTCTGCATTATCATCAGAAAAACGCCATGGAGGAGTTATATTAAGCTGGTTTTTCATATTTTTACTCCAAGTAAGTTCAATTCTTGATTATTTCTTGAAATTTTTGTGTTTTTGTGACTTTTACAACTAGGTCCACTTGTTGAAATCATTAGTTTTTGATTCTATGAAAGAAATTGAAAGTTTCTATACATATGTGCTGGAAGTATATGATGATTTGGCATGGAATTAGAGCTTTAAATTGTTTATATGTTGATGTTATTGTAAGAATTGAATAGAAAGTGAATGTTTGGGACCTAATTGTAAAAGAGTTTGAAGTTGGAGTTTTATGTGAAAAATCTGAATTTCAATAGTTATTAAATAACTTATAATGTTTATGAAAAGTATTAATTGAGAAAATTATCTTAATTGAGCGGTTAATTGAGCAAGGACTGAATTGTATGAATTGTGAAATTTGGGGCAAAATGGAAATCAACATTTTGCACTAAAACTGTTTTGGACAGCAGCAGTAGTCTAACTTTGAAAAATCACCAAAAATTGTATAAATGGAATTAGAGGATGAATAAAATATTAAATTGAATCTTATTGAGTCTAGTTTCTTATAAAAGAAATTATATAAGCAATGGAATTGTAAATTATGAGATACAATAACTTTTGTGAGACAAGGTCAGAATGATTTTGGGTTCCCCTGTTCTGACTTTGTAAAATCATCAAAAATTGGATAAAAATAATTATGGGCTTAAATTAATATGTTTGAAATCCTGAATGAGTCTATTTTCAAGATAAATAAACGGGAACATCATTTGAATCTTGTACGAGGAGATAATTAATTTTTAGTGAATAAGAGTCGGAACTGTCAGACAGTAGAACAGGGGAGACTTCAATGAATAAACTGTATTAATTGGCCCAACCAAAAATTATGAAAATTTTATGATAAGAAGATATGTGAATCTAGTTTCTGAGAAAATTTATGGATCTTAATTTGGACTTCTGTAGCTCAAGATAAAAATAATTTAGTGACTATGACACAGATGGACAGCTTGAATATTTACATAAGTAGATAGTCAAAATTATGGATAATGTTACCTACAAGTGTGTTGTTCATACTAAGGATGTGGATGGAGAGGAGGAGGAGGAAAATATACAAAAAATATATGAATGACTCATGTATAAATTGATCACATGCCCGATTATAATCGATAAGTGTTGAATTAGAAACGATATAATGTTTTATTTGGAATATTTATTATGAAATTATGATTATCTCTATAATACAAAAATCGAACTTGTGAGTTTATATAACTAAATTTAGTGACCATTTGTTAATATTATTAAATTTCAATATTATTTTATGAATGGTGATTAATATTTATGTATGTTAATTGTTGAAAATAAGTAAATTATGTACAAAAGTTATGAAATTAAACTGAGAATTTCGGAGGAAAGGAATGCAGGAAATGAGTACAATCTTTCAGTGAAAAAGATGAATTGACGGTAAACTACCCAAGTAAACCGAGACTCAGCATTTTTTGTGAATTCTCGTGTTTGCTTTCCGTTTAGCTCTTACGAGCTTCCGTTAACTCATATGAGTTTCAGTTAACCCTTTTGGGGTTTCAGTTCAGCTCTGGTGAGCTTCAGTTAGCCTTCGGGCTTCCGTTTAGCACTTCTATGCTTCAGTCAGCCTTCGGGCTTCCGTTTAGCACTTCTGTGCTTCAGTCGGCCTTCGGGCTTCCGTTTAGCACTTCTGTGCTTCAGTCAGCCTTCGGGCTTCCGTTTAGCACTTCTGTGCTTCAGTTAGCCTCCGGGCTTCCGTTTAGCACTTATGTGCTTCAGCTAAACTTCGGGCTTCCGTTTAGCACTTATGTGCTTCAGCTAAACTTCGGGCTTCAGATCACGAAGGACTCAATTCCGTAAGACGTTCTCTAATTTGACAAAGATTGGTAAGTGAGATATGAAATTAGTATTGGTAGACTTATGGTTATTATTTATATTGATCTGAAATAAGTGTACCCATTGATATTTAAATGATTCAAGGGGTAAAGTTCTGATCTGAAATAATATGAGTTTGAAATGAATTATTACCGATATATACCTGAAATATATGGAAATAATGGTACATGAAATATTAATATAATGAAATGAATGATAAATGTTTATAAAGAAATAGCAAAAGAATGATATGTATCATGATATGTAAAAACGTAATTATCTTTAATATGTTGTTACGTTTTTACAAGGGAAATTATGTATGTTAAGACGAGCAATAAACTCAGTGTGATATGATGAGAAAATAAGTTTATCTATGTTGAATTTATATGAATATGTTCAAGTATGCTAACAAGTGTTGCTATTGATGCTTAGACAAGTGCCAAGCTATTGGTTAAATGGTAAAGTGTTTATTTTTGTATGATGTGTTGAAAGGGTAAGCGCTCAAATGAAAATGTACTTATGCTCATGAGAGAGTGGCAAGTTTTAAGTTATGCAATATCTTATGAAATGACTTATCATGTGATTAATTGAAAAGAGTTATGTCCAAACGCACTAGCTTGTGGGTATGATGGCATGGTATGCTTATAACCGGTGTGTTATACATAAAGAATGAGTGTGGAAAGTAAATAAATACATATGAAAATAAAGGAACTCGGAAAAGTTAAAATTTTATTAAGCTAGAGATGATATGTATAAATAATGCTGTGGATTTATTTATTTTATGAATTGATGAATATAACTTCCTGAATATTGTGTGAACCACACGACCTAGCCACACAGCCTGTGACACCTTACAGTATTGAAAAAAAAATTTAAATATTTTCGAAAAAAATTTCTGAGTTCTCGGTTAAATCCCGATATATATATTTTGGGCTTCGATGGCTCACATAAGAGACACTATGATTAAATTTGATTGATTTCAGGTATGAATGTTATGTGAAGCGAAATTTCTGTTAAATGATCTGTAAATTTTGGTAATACTCCAAATCCCTATTACGGCGACGGATACGAGTTAAGGGTGTTACATAATTCATGGATTCTATTTCTCATTCATCATCTTGTTCATTTATCATAACGGTTCTAGTTTGCAGTCCATACAAAGTTGTTTTGAGCTAGCGGAGGGGTCGATTGGACATGTATAATTAGAACTTAAATAATTTGTAATTTAGTTTCGACTCTTCGTCTATTAATTACAAGATTATTTAGTTATGGAGTCAATACACTAAAAGGACCATGATTAGTCTCCTCATTATATACCATTACGAAAACAACTTAGATTTATGTTTTATCTAACAGCCTTGTCTTTAGTGTTACTCTCATAAGATATCCTTAATTTCTTTGATTTAAATCTTTTCACTCAATATGATCATATTTTATCTTATGGCCACCACTGCATCTTCCATAATAAAAAAAAATTACTAACAAATAGTAACATCAATCATTCGTCTTTGGCAAATGACTTGTGGCAACATTTATTTTCCATAATTCATGTAATTCTAATGAGAATATACTATTTACTCCTTAATCAAGTTATGAATTCCAGTATTGTAAGTGAAATCATGCCATACATAAGTCACATACCAGCTTTTAGTCCTAAGACCAATGGAACACAAGCTTTCAATATATCGAAGTTTACGAGTTAGGTACATATGGTTAGTCACTTACTAAGGACTGAGGTAAGTCACATCATGAACGCCACAAGTAAAAAAAAACCATAAATAAATCCAAGATAAACAAACTTGTATCCTTCTCAATGTATCATCAGTCTAAACAATCACACCTATGTTTCTATTTTCTAGGAGTCATCGGCTCTAATACCCAAGATAATATATTTTCTCAATTGGACTTAATAGACAACGTAATAGTCACTCGAATCAATTGTTTATTTTTATTCCTCAAACTACAAACGATTTAGATTATCTACTAATATAAGTTGTCCTCTCGCACCATATTCCATCTCTATTATGCAATTTAATATTAGTTAAATCTTACGTAATCAATAAGTTAATATTTGCTTATTCATTTTGTTTTTCATGCAAAAACCATTGATGACTAACATATAAATATATTAATATTAAATATGGGATTTTATTTAAACAAATTGTTCAAAAAATTACAAGTTGTACTAAGGGTACAAAATCCTAACAAGGTTACGAGTTGATAACTCACATGTAATTATCTTGTAAATGCATCTACTAAAATTTGTTAGCTTGATAAATCAATCCAAAATTGCCAAGAATGGGTGAATTGACTTTTAAAAATTTGTGGAAGCTTGAGCGAAATGATAAGAGAATTGAACACAATAACATAAAATTGTTCGACCCTAATCGTCTACTCCACTACCTTAGCTTTCTATAACTAAGGATTTTCCCAAATTCACTCATTTGATCAACCTTTAAGGACAATGTTTAACCTTACAACTCCTTTAAGATTTCTACACAAATCTTAAGACTCAAACCCTCTCAAAGAGAAACAAATAAGCAAACAAAGAAATAACCCTTACAAGATTAAAGAGCTAGCCAATTAAGTACAATTACAAAGAAAAACACTTGAACTGATAGAAAAACAATGGAAGTTCACGAGTGTATACAAGAAAAGTATAAGAACTTTAAGCATGAAGGTTGATTGATTGAAATTTTTGCTTTGATAATCTCTCTTATTATTGTAGGACCTTTAGAAGCTGGTATTTATACTTTCTAATTGATTTTCAATCGTTGTGGTTGTTAGGATATTGAATAGAGTCATTGGGGATAAAAATATCAGTGTATTAATATCACATGTAATAAAATGTGTCAATACTTTTTCTATGAGTATTGATACCAATAGTATTAATGCCTAATTTAGTGACCATTAGAACCAATACTATCCATACCCAGGAAATTCTATTGATACCAAATATGAGGTATTGATACCGTATTGATAATTGATAAAACCTTTGGAAATCAGAATGTGAATTTCGTATCGTTACTGAAAAATGTATCGATAAAAGTATACCACTATCGATACTTGAAGAAATTTATCGATACCCAAAAAATGTATTGATACCCAAATCGATACTTGGTAAACATTTTGGAAAATAGAATACCATTTTCGTATCGATACCGAAAAATGTATCGATAAATTTGTGAACCTATCGATACTCATTTAAATTTATCTATTCTTAACAAAAAGTATCGATACTGGATCAATACTTTTTGGCCTATAACAATTTTAACATATCTGGAAAATGTTTGAAAGTTTGTTCGTCTAACTTGGCTTCAAAAAATATTTTCTAAGTATGAGTTCAATAACTTTTCTTTTAGATATCATTTGAAATGAAATTCTTGCCAAGTTGTGTTTAAAATAATTTTTATTTAAAACATAAATTTTGTTATATCAAAATTATTTGTCAAGTAAAGCTTGGTTCAACAAAATCATATTAAAACATCCACTTGCTGGATAAATGGACTCATATTCATTTCAGAAATGCAAGAGAATCAATATTAACTATTGCTAGTGAGGTTCTAATAAATCATTTTCTTTGAGAACAACCAGCACTTAAGAAATATTTAGAATGAAGAATCTTCAGGTTCTTTAATAAATATTCTAATCATTCATGCCAACTAATTAATATATTTGGACTAGTAAACTTTTAGTTTACTATACACATGATTCAGTCATACTAGTGTATAGAGTATAAACTAGAGGAGATGTAGGTAATTTTACATTTAGAAAATTCATCCAATCAATTTCGATAACATATCTTATGTACTTCATAGCAATCAGATGGTCTAAAGTAGAATCTAACAAATAGAACACAATACTATGTAAATAGACACGCTAGCATTATATCAAATAAAACACCAAAATAATAAGTTTGGAGGTAGTTATAAAATGGCAAGTAAAAAAAAAATATTCTTGAATGTCATCTTTGAAGCAACCAAATATAGAACATTAGCTTCAATACAATAAAATCAAACCATGGACTTAAAGTTTAGTAATCAATAGCAATAATTATAAATTATAGCAACTAATTCCGGATTATAGAAACTCTACAAATTGACATGTTAGCATTTAATATGATAAACATTATAAAGATAACATCAATATTCTTTTAATATCTAGATTTGTCATGGTTATCAATTAGGTATATCAAATATGATTCAACATCAATCTTATTATTTTTCTCCGTATTCTCTTCATTTTTCCACTTCTAGTATTGAGAAGAATTATTATGATGATCCTTTTGACGATTATTATGGAGTCATTTACCGTGTCCACAATTACGTCTTTGGAATTTATTATGTATTGTTGCATTCGTTTTAGGGAATGGAGTAGATCCAGTAGAATGAGATCTTTCATTAATAACTCATTTATTTTGCTCAACCACAAGTAAACATGTATTAACTTGAAATATTTTTTAAAAATCTTTTTCACGGTATTGTAATTGTAGGAGTGCATTCGAAGCATGAAACTTGAAAAGATTTTCTAACAAGTCATCATCAATAATATTCTCCCTATAGGATTGTAATTAAGAAAATATCCTTATAACCAAATTATTCCACAATTTAAGTCAACCCTACCCAATCATAACCAAAAAAATTTGCTTTCAACTCTTCACATACAAGTTTAGTGAAATTTCAAGTCTTTAAACATCTCCAATAACCAAGAATCATGGAACTAAATCTTTAAGCACACATACATATATATATATATATTATAACTCAATAATAAAAAAGAATCTTAATTAAAAAAAGGAACACTAAAATAATATTTTTTCAAAGAGAAATATAAGGAAAATTCACTAAATATTTTTTTTTTGAAAAATAAAGTTAATGAAATTTGCATGCAACATTAAAAAGGGTAAACTAGTTATAGAAATGTAATGGTGCATGATAATAGAAATCTTTGTTTAGGTGTGGAAGATGGGCCTTATGGTTGTGGGTTTGAGTCCTTTTCACCCATTATCTACGCGCAAAACAGAAAATCCCAGATTAGACGAGCTGTTGGAAAGCTTTAATTACCCATTGGGTTGAAGCTTTCACTCTCCTCCCAACTTTTTTCCTTTATTTCTCATCTTCTCTATCTTTTTAACAACTTAAATAGAAGTGATTAAAGTTTCGTGACAACTTAAAATGAATAAAAAAAAAGAGATAAATTTATTATGATTTTTTTAAGTATAAATGATATAAAATTCTATTTTTTACATCCATTTTATAATAATAAAATATTTATTACTGTCTCGTAAATAATGACTAAACCTTATTTACGAGATATTTTTTTAATATGGTTTTAATATTTTTTTTAAAAATAATAATTTTTTTGACAATATTGATGTGAATCGATAGTTTTTATGATTTATCTTTTAATAATATATTTTCTTGATTAAAGGTTGATAAAAATATTTAAAATGGTTTTATAACCACAAGAATTAGGTGAGATGGCAAAGATCTCTCCTATCTTGATCAGTGGTTGAGGGTTTGATTCTCGTCCTAGGTATAGAGTAGCTTTAAAAACTTGTGGCTAGCATCTACCCTCTTAATGGATCCACAAAACGCGGAAGATTAATTATTGGATTCGTTTAGGAAGTAAATATTTTGAGAAATAAAAAAAAATGGTTTTTATCATCTTCTAATTTTTTTTTAAAATTTGCTTCATTTATTTGTTTCTTAAAATTTATATTTTTTGTATTATAATATACATTTATTTTGTAAATAATTATATTAGTTATTTGTCATAAAATGGTATGGGATATTTTATTAAATTGCTATTTGATTAACTTTTTATTTTAGTTATATTTGATTGTTTTGATTAAAATTTTTTAAATTATTCTTATTATTGATTGTACTTCAAATATTTCTATTTGATTTAATTATGAAAGGTCTATTTGTTACTTTTTAAATATTTGATTAAATTATATTTTTTATATTTATATATAAAAATAAATATAGATTTTACAATTAGGTAATTGTATTGAAAATTTGGAATCATTGCCAATCATGAAAATAAATATGTGAATAGGTAGTAGACAGAAAAAAAAAAGAAAGAAAGAAAGACAAAATAGTTGGAAGTGATGAAAGAAAGGAATGGTTGGATAGAATCGAATCGAATCATAAATAATTTTGAAATATTTTAGTATAGAAATTTTTATATTAAAATTTATGTATTTATATTGAAATAGTTTGAATTGCTTCCTCAATGCATTCAAGTCTAATTTTAATTACTTTCTCTCAAAAGAGATGATGAAGGAAGAAATATTTTTTTTTTATGAAAATGCTCCTTTTGGTAGCACAAAAAGTGTGGATGATAATGTATTAATACTTTCAATTCAATTTTATTGGATGTGATTTGCAAAATTATGAATTCATAATTTTCTAATTAATAGTAAACTGTCACGTCATATAAATTTAAAAAATTTATTCTTTTCTTTCTCCCTTTCTTTTATTTTCCTCTCTTTTTGCTTTTTCTTCCTTTCTTCTTCTTTTATAGTGTCGGGCAATATCAGCAATGCTCAAATTTTGACCTTTTGAGGTCAAGACATTGTCAATTAATTTTGTTTTCAAACTTCACCACCTATTTACTTGACTTGATGAGATCGAAAACGTTATTTCATCAATCAAACTAATGTTTTTAGAATCAAATTGGTCGGTCAAACCGACTAGATCAAGAATCAATTAGGGTACTGGTTCAAAGATAAGAATTGAATCGATTGACCCGTAAACCAATACAGACAAATTAAACCAAGCTACAGAAAACCAGTTAAACTGGTTTTCTTTAGTTTTAAATTATTTTTATTTTATTAATTTTTAATAATTTATTTAATCAAACCAGAGGAACTGATCAAACCAGCAGCTGGTTGATGGATTGGTTAGATTATTGATCTAGTTTTCAAGAAAGAAAAAGAAAAAAAACATATATAAGAGAATATAATAGTTCTTGTCTTTTTTGCCACATGTCAATTTTAATAGGTTATTTTTACAAAAAAAATAAAAAAGTATACTTAAAGATTTAACTAACAATTGAAGAGGAATCAATTTGGGAAAAATAACAGTTTAGGTACCACTTATGACCAGAAAAATGTTTAGGTACCAAATTAAAAAATATGCATAGTTTAGGTGCCAATTTGTTGGTTAAGCCTTTTTTTTTTCAAATAAACTTAATAGTTTGACTAACGATTTGACTAACAAAGATACCAACTTCGGAAAAATATAGTTTAAGTACCACTTATGACAAAAAAATTATTTTAAGTACCAAGATGAAAGAAAGAGAATATAGTTTAAGTACCAATTTATGGGTTAAATTATTTTAAAATATTAAATATCTAAATAAAATCATATACATTTTAGATAATAGTTTTTTTTCATTCTTAATCATTTTTGTTTATAAATCCAACCAAATTTAATTAATGGAATTTAAATATTTATTATTTAATAAAAAAATAGGTGATTAGTGTGGAATCCACCAAAAATAAATTTTTACGTTTAAAATTGAAAATTAAATTTGCAATGTAAGGAGTAGGGTCAATCTCACAAAGTCTGAGTTGATCAATTTTATTATTTTTATACTAATCTGCAAAATTAAAGAAGGGGATTAAATTTGAATATAAAATAAATAAATTAAATTAAATTAAAATAGAATCACAATAAAAATAAGCAAATAAAAATAGATTTGAACAAACCAATAATTTGAAAGCTTTTGCTGGCAAGATTTTGACTCCAGCATCAAGTTGATTCCGAGCAATGTATTTTATTCTCCAATTAGTAAGTTGGTTATAGTGATCAAGGAACAACCTCAAACTCTAGTCTTTTTGTATGTAAATTAACTGCGGGAACAACCCGACAACTAACCATTACCAAGCGAATAACCTTGAAATTAGCTTCCACACTTTAATTTCTTGGTAGCCTTGCTAACTAGAAAAACTCGGCTCAAATTAATTGCCTCAACTACGTGATCATTTAAATTTGATCGTTAACTCTCTTGACAAATCCAATTACTCACTCAATTGGTCAAATCAATTTGTTCTTTGATAAACCAAATATGACAATTATGAATCATACCAATTCACCAACTATATATCCTACAACACTAAACCAATGGGCTTTTCTTGATTTTAATACTAAAACGACGTTGCAAGATAATAGAATGTATCTCCTGAATTGAAAAATTAATAAGTGAGTGTCGAAACCATTTTTTAAAAACGGGGATCTACTTTAAAAAAAACAAAAATGGCGTCGCCACCAATCCTTTTTGTTTAGGTGTCATCGGATCACCTAATAAAACATTTTGATTTATTAAAATATCGATTTTGGCCTACGAAAATAAAAAAAACGGGTTCGGGAATCGGTTACTTACGAGGAAGGATTAGCACCCTCACAATGCTCAAAATTGGTACCTAATTGATTAATTAATGTCTTAATGTCGGAAGTTGAAAAGATTTTAAAATAAATTTTAAAATACGATCCTTTATTATGAATGTTTGGATAAGTAGAAGTGGATATTAAGATTCTCTTGTTTCGAAGAAATAAAATGTCATGTCCATCACCTTAGGATACGACATTTCAAACACTCGGTACCAAGATCATCTCATGATTTCTGGGACTCATGCATTAAAAGTTTAAAAGAATATTCAGCTATTCGATCAAACGATAAATTGAAACCCAACATGTTAGGGCACGATTCCCTCGGATGTCCAAACACGAAATATTGCCTTATTTTTTGAAGAAAAATGTGGACGGAATTTTAAAGGGATGTTTGATTATTTGGATAAACAAGAAATCGAAACCCAACACATTAGGGCACAATTTCCTGAATTGCCAAACATCAATCATCGCTTTTGTTTTAAAGTTTAATAAATGCGAACGAAGTTTAAAAGGGAAATCTGAGTATTTAGACAAACGAAAGATCGAAACCCAGCACATTAGGGCACGATTCCTCGAATTTCTAAACATCAAACATCGCCTTTGTTTTAAGGTTTAGAAAACGCGGACAAAATTTTAAAGGGAAATTTGATTATTTAAACAAACGAAAGATCGAAACCCAACACATTAGGGCACGGTCCCTCGAATTTCTAAACATCAAACTTCACCTTTTTCTTACAAAGTCACCCAAAATACATTAATTTGATTTGAAGTGAAATGGAATCATGAATTTTGGATCAATAAGTTAAAAATTACAATGCGACAATTACGAATGAAAGGCGAAATTACAAACATGGAACAATATACATAGATAAAATACTATACAAATGAGTGACAATAGTATGAAAATAAGTGAACGAATTATAGTACACACAATGACAATAATCACTCAACATACATTATTTAAATATTAATAATTAAAGAGAAATGAAATGAATAATACGAACAATTAAAAATAAGCAATAAGACGATTCTAGATGAATAACATGTAGGAAAAACAAGCTTGAAATAGACACTATGGAAAATAATTTAAAGTAAATGATATTAAACAATTTAAAATCATTAATATGCAAGATAAGAAAATAATATAAATAGAATAACTTAAAATAATAATTCAAAAGAATAATTTAAAATTGCGTATAAAGGTTTAGAATAAATAATATTGTAAAAAATAATAATTTAAAATAATTAAAATATGGAAGATATGTACAAAAGTTTAATATAAATAACATGTGAAATTTTAAAATTAATAATAGTAGAAAGGTTTATAATAAATAATAAAGAGAATTTAATACAATTATCATATAAAACGATACAACTAAATAATATATAAGAATATTTTTAAAAAATAATATGTATATATATAATAATTTAAAATAAAAAGATACATATAAAAATTTCAAAATAAATACTACATATGATAATATAAAAGAAATAATATATGTAAAATATTTAAAATTGATAATAATTTAAAATACATGATATGTTCAAAATAATGACAATAATAATAGTAACAATAATGTAGATAAATGCAAAAGGAAAAAATATATAATGTGACAGAACCAATATAAAATTAATTAGTTTAATAATATGATGATAGCAATAGTAATAATATAATAAAATAAAGTCAAAAATAATAATACATTAATAAGAATAATAATAGTGTATTGATAATAACAATAATAGAAAATAATGATAAAATAATAATAATAAACTAAGGAATAATAATACTAACAATAATATAAATAATAATAAAAACAACAAGAGAAATAGCAACAACAATAGTAATAAAAGAATGAAAATAATAATAATAATAATAATAATAGCAAATATTAAGCATAAAAATAAAATATAATTATAGTAACAATAATATTAAATTAGTTAATAAATAACAAAAAGGGACCAAGATAAAAAGAAATGAACTTTAAGGGATAAATTAAAAAGGAAAGCTGGAATTTGGACTAAAATGAGACACGCGCAAGGGAGGAGAGACTCATTAGGGAAATATCCCCTGTCCCAAAGCGCACAGTCCTTAGGGGACTAAATCGAAACAAAGTCGAAATTAAAGGCAAAAATTAAAAGTAAAAAGGATTGGATTAAAACATAACAAAAATGCGGAAGGCCTTAAAGGGTAAATGACCCTTTTAAAAAAAAACGCGAATCCTTCAGGCGAGTCGGGTCTCGCGTCCGGGTAAAGGCCTTAAAAGGCGTTGTTTTGGCGCCTAAAGCTAAGGCCCAAAATGGCACCGTTTTGCAACATTATATAAACCAAATTTTTTTAAAAAAAAATTCATTTTTCTCACTTCCTCAAGAAAACAAAAACAAATTTTCTCCTCTCTCGCTTTGTCTATGAGCTCCGGTGAGAACTCTGGCACTGGTAGCCACCGTTCGCCATACACGGCAGCCGAAAAATTACCAAATCTTTCCATTTTTCCTCGGCAGTCTCAAAAAGGATAAGCCCTCTTCTCCTTTCTTATTTTTATTATATATATGTATTGAAATATGAAGGAAACCGATTCGAAAATAAGGAAAAATAAAAGAAAAAAAATAAGAACCTTAACTCATTTTTTATTTTTTTGCTTTTTGATTTTTGAAAATCCCCCCTTATATTACACTTGGATCTGGCTTTTATAGCCATTTCAATACAATATTTTTAAGTTTCTTACTACTGCTCTGTGTTGTCTGCTGCTTCTTTTCTGCTTTGTGTGTTTCTTTTCCATTTTGCAGGTAGAGTCGGAGCTGGTGGTACGGGAGATGGGACAGGGCTCCTGTCTCGGGCGTTGAACGCGCTGACAGCACGTGAGGAGCGGTGCCTAAGTTACTGGCATAGAAATCCTAGGGTTTCCTAGTTTAGTCTTTTGGGCCTATTGGGGCCAATAGGAATTGGGTCAGATTTTTTGTAAAACGGGTTTGGGTTTATTGGGCTTGGAATTGTAAAATGGACTGTTAACAATTGTTTGGTTTGGGACTGTTCAGCCCGGGCCAAAATTGGGCTCTACAGCTGCCCCTCTTTGCTCATTGTCATGTAACTAGAATAGAGCAAAGACTTTAGAGAGGGTCAATTTTTCCCTGTCCTGCTAGACCTTGACTTCTTCTGGTGCTCCTTTTCTTCAAGTAGCCTCGTTCTAACCCACTGCAACTTCAGTGGTATAGATTTGTAGCTTTCATCTGCTCAATATGAAGAGTTTGATCCGACCTTACTGTAACTTCAGAGGTATAGGACTTGTAACTCGTAGCTTTGATCGTTCCACTGCAACTTCAGGGAAATAAGATCCACTATCTTTAGTTTGCTCCACTAAAATTTCAGGGGGATGAGACTTGTGATTTCAACTTGCTCCACTACAATACTGCAACTTTAGAGAGATAAAATCTGTAATTTAGCTTCAATCTGTTCCACTGCAACTTTAGGGAAATAAGATTTACTATCTTCAGTCTGCCCCACTGCAACTTCGGGGAGATAAGATTGGTATCTTCAGTCTGCTCCACTACAACTTCAGAGAAATAAGACTTGAAATTTCAACCTGCTCCACTGCAACTTCAGGGAGATAAGGTTTATAGCTTTAATCTGTTCCATTGTAATTTCAGGGAGAAGAGCTTTGTAGCTTCGATCTACTCCGCAGGAACTTCAAGGAGATACGAATTGTGGCTTCGAGCCGCTCTAGTGCCTTTTCAGGGAGAAGAGATTTGTAGCCTCGATCTACTCCACTGAAAATTCAAGGAGATACGAATTGTTGATTTCAACCCGCTCTACTACTACTTAGGGAGATCAGATAGTGGCTTAAATCTACTCCACTACTGATTAGGGAGACAAGATCTGCCATCTTTGATCTGCTCCACTACTGCATAGGGAGATAGGATCTGTGAATTCACCGATATTGCTACACCGTCCTCTAGGGACATGATCTGTAGAATCAGTTTCATGTATCTATGCTTATGCCAAATGATTAGGATGCTATGATCGAAATGAATCAAATGCTCCTAACTAGATGTGATGCTTATGTCAAATAATTAGGATGCTATGATCGAAATAAATCAAATGCTCCTAACTGAATGATATATGAATGCAGAAATGAAAATGATCCTTAAGGCATTATTGCTCATTGTTCATCAGAACATTATCACTGACGTATTACGCTGCCCTCTTCTTCGGCTGGTATTCTTGACAGAAAAGTCAAAGAAACATTCATATTTTGCTCAGCAAGCTTGCCCCACTGTAATTTCAGAGTCCCTTCCACCGTACCTTCTAGGACATAAAGTTTGTATCTTCCATATCAACTTCAGGGGAATAAATTTTTTTTTTCATCCATCCTGCTACAACTCAGAGGTATAGGATTTGTGTCATCTTCAATCAATTTGATCTGTTACACCATTCCTTGGGTGTAATAACCTTATGTATATGTCTGATATTTGCATGAATTCAGAGTATCATTTTTCTTTTCCCGAGAATGATCCCCTTTTACACTTGGATTGACATTGCTCGTTATTTGTCAAGGTGGCTTCACCGACACAAGACCTTGTTTCTTGTGCAACTGATATCTTTAACAAAGAATCTGAAGAGATAGCCACAATTTAGACTCCTATCTCTCAAATATTTCCAACTTTTAGGCTTGGTGAGTTCTAAATAATGGTCCTGTTTTAGAAGCTTCCAGAGTAATATGCAGAAATTGATTGGGAGAATATCTCGAAATGAATAAATTAATCAAAGATTGCAAATGCAATAAGAAGGAAATTAACTCAAAATGAATAAGTTAATCAAATATAGCAAATTAAAAATAGGTAAAATGGAAAACTAGGTATCCCAGATATCGCAGCTTGAGCTTCTATGTACCAACTTCTTGAGGACCCTTCTGAGCTCAATATGTGTTTAGGGGATCCGGAGTACTTTGTCGATGCCCCAAGACGTAGCATACTTCTTTATTGTTAATTCAGGCATAACAAGACTGTTGTATGCCCCACTTTGATCCAAATTTGAACCGCCCTTTTCGGGTTTTCAACTCAAATGCTCTTTGGTCTCAAAGAGCCCTTTGCGGGTTTTAGCCTTGGCCTCTCCTTTTATTTTAGTCAATTTTTTTTCAAAGCGTCCTTTACAGGTTTTCACCTTGGACTCTCCTTTTAGGTAGAATACTCCTTGACTGGATTTGAATTCACTAGTTTGGGCAAATCTTTGCCATCAACAGCTAGAATCGATGCTCCTCTAGAACAGGCCCTCTTTACTACATAAGTTCCTTCCCAGTTTGGCGTCCACTTTCCACTGAAGTCCTTTTGTATAAAAAGGATCTTTTTCAATGCTAGGTCCCCCTCGTGGAATTCTCTAGGACGAACCTTTCTGTCTTAAGCTCGCATCATTTGGTACGTTTGACCATGACGGGTAACATTCAGCCTCTTTTCTTTAATTAAGTTCACTGGATCCATTCTGCTTCATCCAGTTATCAACTCAATCGAAACTTGGAGAGAAGGAATCTTGATTTCAATGGGCAAACCATTTTCATTCTATAATGAGAAATGTGTTGCCCCGACGAAGGTCTTGGCCGACGTTTGATAAACATAGAGGGTAAATGGTGACTTCTTATGCCAATCTTTACAAGTTTCGGTCCTCTTCCCCATGATCCTTAGTTTGTTGTTTTTGTTTTTTTCTTTCTCTTTTCTTTCTTTCTTTCTTTCTTTTTTTTACTGCATTTGCTGCATTGCAATATGGCGCCTAATCTTTGAACAGACTGCAAACTTTTAACATTGTACAGTTGTGTTCGACATGATCCTTTCTAGCATTCTTCGTTGGCACCTCTTTTTTTGTTTTTTTATTTTTTTTTGGAATTTGATGGCTGTCGACTTAGTAACATTAGCATATAAGGTAACTTTTACCCTTATCATGAAGTAATTCACGACCCCAAAGATGAATCAGTATCAGTTAGAAGCTTTTGATGAGATCAGCCCCATAATATCTATGCCCCACATATAGAAAATTTGTGAACAAATGGAGGAGGCACATAAGTCTTGTCTTCCTCCGTTTGGCATTTACGGCATAACTGATACAATTCCCTTCTACGGTGGGCCAGCAGAACTCGACTCTCATGATTAGCCTAGCCATCATAAAACCATTAGCATATGCTATTTAAACACTTTGCAACATCCTCACGTCTTAGTAGTCTAGGTATGTCTTGATGCGATCATGTGAAAACATCTTTGAATTCTTGGAACAAGTCAAAGACGTCTCACTTTGTCTTTGTGGTGATGCAGACCCCGAGTTTGCCTCTTTCTCTTGTCCTAGGCTTACTATCCATTGACTATTTGTAAGGTAGGATATGTTTTTCATCTTGTCCTACCATCCTTAACAAATCAAGAGATAGGCTACATTCTCTATCATTTTCAAAGTCCTGAGATCCCCTAAACGCATATCTCACCCAAAAAGAGATTCTGAGTCAGTGACAGTGTCGCTCACATCATTGATATCTGGGGACTTGATGTAGGTATGAAAGCAGATTCCAAAGAATAAATGATTCCAAGGATGATTACTTGTATGATATGATCATGAATGAAAAAATATTCGAAAGAATGTCCAAAAAATAAAAGAATCTAAGAATAATTGTTTGTACGGTATAAAATGGAAAGAAATAAAAGAATGGTAACAAACATGCATTTCATTGAAATAAATATTTTGGATATAAGCCTATTTCACAAAAGGATTCTTGTTGCTTCTAGGCTTAAAACAACAAGCGTGTTTTGAATATTACTCTAGATTAGCTCTAAAAATACACGGATCACTTTTACAGTCCCATTGTGGAAAACACCCCAAGTACATAAGGGTAGAAGCTTGGAAAAGTTTATTCCCCGGTTCTCTCTTCTGATACGTCGTTAATGTTCAGATTCCCCAATATCAAGTCTTGCATTAGAGTCCTGAGCTTGATGTACCCTTAGATCTCATGCCCCTATCTATAATAGAACTCATAATGTTTACCCCTTTTACAGAAAGGTTGGGTAACAAATTTTCTGCACCAGAGGGATCATCGAATTTCACGATACCCAATTTGATAAGTCTTTTGATTAACTTTTTAAAAGCGGTACAGTTCTCGATGGAATGCCCTATGATTCCCGTATGGTATTCACATTGGCCGGTTGCATCGTTCCATTTAGGGTATGGAGGCTGTATTGGTTCTATATAAAAAGAGGATACAACATGTGCGTCAAACAAAGTTTGGTACAACTCCCTATACGTGATTGGAATAGGTGTGAACTGGGGTTTTTCTGAGTTCGATCTTGGATCAGGTTCTTGCCTTGGGGAGACCTGATGGCTAGTAGTTACCGTCCTTGGCTGGCTTACTGTAATTAGCTTCGAATGACCCTTGTTATACCTACTCATACTATTCACTTCCTTTTTCTTCTTCTTCGAGGCTTTTAAAGTCAACTCTCCCTTTTCCTTCGTTTCTTCTAGAACAACCGATTTGGTTCGATCATCCTTTGGGTTAAAACCTGAACCCATAGAGAAGTTTAACAATGCCGAGGTATCAATCTGATATTGGGGTCCGATAATGACGGGTACCCCACGTGTATGCGTGTTTGGTCGAGTCGGGATGCTTATTGGGGTAAAACTTGGGGAATAAATAAGGTCTTCATTATCATCCCCACTGTTGACCACTAAGCCACTCCTTTTTTCAAATTCTTCGGCCAGTAACTATGTTAGCTAGCCCATCATATTTCTTTGGAATTCTAGAATTTGTTCCCGCATATCTTGTTGAATATTGGTTAATTGCTCTTGCATCTGTATTTGCATTTGCTCTATTCTCTCCAATCTTTGGCCCATATCTTTTGTCGGTTCTGAAATAATTTTACCTAATTAGGGTCCTTTTGGGAAAATCTAATGCAAATGATGCAATGCAATACAAATGCATGGAATAAATGCAAAAGAAAGAAAGACCTTGGTTCTGAATTCAATTCAATTAGAACAACTTTTCTAGAAAACAAATTCTTTTACATAAAATGGATTACATATGCGGCCTTGCCCTCATATTCCAAGCGAAGACACCGATCCCTTTCTTCATATCCGGCGGTTGAGATCAAATTTGGCAAACTTTTCAAAGGATGCTTTTACTAGCTTCTTTTTGCTCGATCCAGGTTGCGACTCATTGCTCACTTATCCCCGCGTTGCTTGTCAGCTTCTTTAAGGCATGACGGCTCTCGAATAATCTTTGTTGGCTTGAATCCTCAGGCAATGAAGCAAAGTAGTGTATTCTTTCATAAATTATCAACCTTCTCTTGTTGTTTACTCGGACCATATTCGGATGGCCGTATTATATTCCACTTTATCAAGAAATCCATTTTTTCATGACAAGCTCTTCTGTTTAGCAATCGAATATGAATAACACCTTCTTTCTATGATGATGTAATGCAATGCATTCACAGACAAAACAAAATAAAATACGTCAGTGTAGAAGAAATAAACAATAAAATAGGGCACCTATCTAGGTGACCACTAGGGTTTGGCATGGCTCTACCTAGGGTAGGCTCCTAGGTCTCTCTATATATGATTCGGTCTTAGAGTAAGGGTACCTGAACCAGTAGATTCCTCGATCCTCACCCATTATAGGTTCATATGGACTGAGTTCAGTTCAGGGGAATACATTTCCCTATGGCTGCACGGAGATGAAAATCTCACGAAGACATAGGTACAAATGTATCTCAAAAGTGATTTACTATCCTACACAGAGGTGAAAACCTCACGAAGGAATAGTTTCTCACTCCCACTTAAAAAGGTAAAATCAATCGACCATGCAATGCGATATGCAGAAAGATGCCTAAACTCAAATCAACACAATTATAAACCACAATGATAAGGATCTTAACAAGGACGAATAAAATGCAACGAAAGAATCTCTTATGATGAAAATGCAATGTGATCAAAACAAAATCAAACGCATCAACCTAGAATTGATAAACAAAATAGAGCACCTATCCGGGTGACCACTAGGATTTGGCATGGTTCTACCTAGGGTGGGTTCCTAGGGCTTACTATATACAGTTTAATTCTAAAGTAGAGGTATCCAAACCGGCAGATTCCTCGATCTTCACCCATTATAGGCTCATATAGACTGAGTTCAGTTCAGGGGAATACATTTCCCTATGGCTGCACAGAGATGAAAATCTCACGAAGACATAGGTACGGATGTATCTCGAAAGCGATCCACTATCCTACACGGAGGTGAAAACCTCACGAAGTAATAGTTTGTCACTCCCACTTAAAAGGTGTATAACCGCGCAGTCATGCAATGTAATGTGCAGGAATATACAAAAAAAAAACTTGAAGCAATAAAGAAAATAGAAATAAAACGATGAAAACTGTAAGAAAAACGGATGAAATTCAATGAAGGGGTCGTAAGTTTGAAATGAATTTTCAATCGACAAAGGATAAAAATTAATCAATTTATGGCTCGACTCTCAAATTCCTCAGTGGAGTCGCCAAGCTGTCGAAATCATTTTTTGAAAATGGGGATCGACTTTAAAAAAAACAAGAATAGAGTCGCCACCAATCCTTTTTGTTTAGGTGTGATCGGATCACCTAATAAAACATTTTGATTTATTAAAATATCGATTTTGGCCTACGAAAATAAAAAAACGGGTTCGAAAATCGGTTACGTACGAGGAAGGATTAGCACCCTCACAATGCCCAAAATTGGTACCTAATTGATTAATTAATGTCTTAATGTCAGAAGTTGAAAAGATTTTAAAATAAATTTTAAAATACGATCCTTTATTATGAATGTTTGGATAAGTGGAAGTGGATATTAAGATTCTCTTGTTTCGAAGAAATAAAATGTCATGTCCAACACATTAGGATACGACATTTCAAACCCTCGGTACCAAGATCATCTCATGATTTCTGGGACTCATGCATTAAAAGTTTAAAAGGATATTCGGCTATTCGGTCAAACGATAAATTGAAACCCAACATGTTAGGGCACGATTCCCTCGGATGTCCAAACACGAAATATTGCCTTATTTTTTGAAGAAAAATGTGGACGGAATTTTAAAGGGATGTTTGATTATTTGGATAAACAAGAAATTGAAACCCAACACATTAGGGTACGATTTCCTGAATTGCCAAACATCAATCATCGCTTTTGTTTTAAAGTTTAATAAATGCGGACGAAGTGTAAAAGGGAAATCTGATTATTTAGACAAATGAAAGATCGAAACCCAGCACATTAGGGCACGATTCCTCGAATTTCTAAACATCAAACATTGCCTTTGTTTTAAGGTTTAGAAAACGCGGACAAAATTTTAAAGGGAAATTTGATTATTTAAACAAACGAAAGATCGAAACCCAACACATTAGGGCACAAGCCCTCGAATTTCTAAACATCAAACTTCACCTTTTTTTTTACAAAGTCACCCAAAATACATTAATTTGACTTGAAGTGAAATGGAATCATGAATTTCGGATCAATAAGTTGAAAATTACAATGCGACAATTACAAATGAAAGGCGAAATTACAAACATGGAACAATATACATCGATAAAATACTATACAAATGAGTGACAATAGTATGAAAATAAGTGAACGAATTATAGTACACACAATGACAATAATCACTCAACATACATTATTTAAATATTAATAATTAAAGAGAAATGAAATGAATAATACGAACAATTAAAAATAAGCAATAAGACGATTCTAGACGAATAACATGTAGGAAAAACAAGCTTGAAATAGACACTGTGGAAAATAATTTAAAGTAAATGATATTAAACAATTTAAAATCATTAATATACAAGATAAGAAAATAATATAAATAGAATAACTTAAAATAATAATTCAAAAGAATAATTTAAAATTGCGTATAAAGGTTTAGAATAAATAATATCGTAAAAAATAATAATTTAAAATAATTAACATATGGAAGATATGTACAAAAGTTTAATATAAATAACATGTGAAATTTTAAAATTAATAATAGTAGAAAGGCTTATAATAAATAATAAAGAGAATTTAACACAATTATCATATAAAATGATACAACTAAATAATATATAAGAATATTTTTAAAAAATAATATGTATATATATAATAATTTAAAATACAAAGATACATATAAAAATTTCAAAATAAATACTACATATGATAATTTAAAAGAAATAATATATGTAAAATATTTAAAATTGATAATAATTTAAAATACATGATATGTTCAAAAATAATGACAATAATAATAGTAAAAATAATGTAGATAAATGCAAAAGGAAAAAAATATATAATGTGACAGAACCAATATAAAATTAATTAGTTTAATAATATGATGATAGCAATAGTAATAATATAATAAAAATAAAGTCGAAAATAATAATAATACCTTAATAAGAATAATAATAGTGTATTGATAAAAACAATAATAGAAAATAATGATAAAATAATAATAAACTAAGGAATAATAATACTAACAATAATATAAATAATAAAAACAACAAGAGAAATAGCAACAACAATAGTAATAAAAGAATGAAAATAATAATAATAATAATAATAATAGCAAATATTAAGCATGAAAATAAAATATAATTATAGTAACAATAATATTAAATTAGTTAATAAAATAACAAAAAGGGACCAAGATAAAAAGAAACGAACTTTAAGGGATAAATTAAAAAGGAAAGCTGGAATTTGGACTAAAATGAGACACGCGTAAGGGAGGAGAGACTCATTAGGGAAATATCCCCTGTCCCAAAGCGCACAGTCCTTAGGTGACTAAATCGAAACAAAGTCGAAATTAAAGGCAAAAATTAAAAGTAAAAAGGATTGGATTAAAACATAACAAAAATGCGGAAGGCCTTAAAGGGTAAATGACCCTTTTTAAAAAAAAGCGCGGACCCTTCAGGAGGGTCAGGTCGCGCGTCCGGGTCAGGGCCTTAAATGGCGTCGTTTTGCAACATTATATAAACCAATTTTTTTTTTAAAAAAATTATTTTTCTCACTTCCTCAAAAAAAAGAAAAACAAATTCTCTCAAATTCTCTCCTCTCTCTCTTTGTCTATGAGCTCCGGCGAGAACTCTGACACCAGTAGCCGCCGTTCGCTTTACACGGCAGTTAAAAGATTGCCAAATCTTCCCCTTTTTCCTCAGCGGTCTCAAAAAGGGTAAGCCATCTTCTCCTTTCTTATTTTTATTATATATATGTATTGAAAGATGAAGGAAACTAATTCGAAAATAAGGAAAAATAAAAGAAAAAAAATAAGAACCTTTAACTCCTTTTTTAATTTTTTTGCTTTTTGATTTTTGAAAATCCCCTCCTTATATTACACTCGGATCTAGCTTTTATAGCCATTTCAATACAATATTTTTAAATTTCTTGCTACTGCTCTGTGTTGTCTGCTGCTTCTTTTCTGCTTTGCGTGTTTCTTTTCCATTTTGCAGATAGAGTCGAAGCTAGTGGTACGGGCGATGGGACAGGGCGCCTGTCTCGGGCGTTGAACGCGCTGACAGCACGTGAGGAGCGACGCCTAAGTTGCTGGCATAGAAACCCTAGGGTTTCCTAGTTTAGTCTTTTGGGCCTATTGGGGCCAATAGGAATTGGGTCAGATTTTTTGTAAAATGGGTTTGGGTTTATTGGGCTTGGATTTGTAAAATGGACTGTTAACAATTGTTTGGTTTGGGACTATTCAGCTCGGGCCAAAATTGGGCTCTATAGTGAGATTTCGAATTCTCATAGTTCAAATACCAGATTAATTCTCAATGAAATTTAGCTACCCGTAATTTGAAGAACACAAAGAAAATAGTGCAGAGAAAATGTTATTGAAAAAAAAACAGAATCGTTTGGTGGCCCCTTGCTCGTTTCACTAACACTTATAATAATAATAATAATAATAATAATAAATAAATAAAAGTATTTACTTGCTCCTTACAATAAATCTAATCCTCGTTAATTTCTTAAAAAGATATATTTTAAAATAGAAATGATAAGAAAAATAATTATTAAAACAAAATATTTCTAAAAAATCCACAATTCTTATGCACCACTCTAGCTTTCATGTAAAATCCTTATATGTAATTCACCTTTTAACTTATTCTCCCTTCAATTGGACAATTGTTATACTTATATAGAAAATAATTAATTAAGTATCAAAATTAGTAAAACTCATATCCAAAATTAAATAAAATAAATAGTAAAAATACGTCAATTAAGCATATTATCAAATTCCTCCCCCTTTCCCACTTAGCCAATGTTTGCCTTCAATTATCACAATCCCTAATCCAATCAAGCAAATAAACGTTAGTAGCAATTCTAATCCTATAACTATCTTCTCGAAGGAAAAACATCGAGTCATAATTCAATTAAGTACACAACTATTAAATTATTTCATAATTAGGCTCCACAAGATCAATTTATGCTAAATTGTCAAGACACTGAAATTAACCAAAATTTACCACCATAAACAACCTTTCGTCCAATTTTCTTGTGTTCATTTTATTCTAATGCAAGGCTTATTTAGAGTGTCACGAGATCTTTTTATGCGAAGAAGGATAACAACCCAAACATCCCACCCTAGTTATTCAATCTGCCACATCTTTAGATGGCTATTAGCTCTACTCATAATTGTTAAGATTAGCGGAATAAGTGAATAGCTTAGAACGTCACTGTAACACCCCGTATCCGAGACCGTTGCCGGAGTCGGACACGAGGTGCTAACAGACTTAATTCATTTATTTTCACAGTCCATTTTAAAAATTTCCAGACAAGCTGGCTAACTGCGTCACTGTCACCTTAAAAATCATATCTTGAGTTCTAAAACTCGAAAACCAGTTTCGTAAATTTTTCCTGAAACTAGACTCATATATACATCTACAAATTTTTTTCTAGAATTTTTGGTCGAGCCAATTAGTACAGTTTATTAGTTAAAGTCTCCCCTGTTTCAGGGTTCGACTACTCTGACCTTCATGCATTACGACTTAGATATATCCTTGTACAGGGCTTCAATACTTATGACGTTTGTTTCTAAAGAAACTAGACTCGAAAAGGAATCTGTACATATAGGGAATGACTTCTAATTATCTCTGGTTAATTTATAGTGAATTTCCAAAGTCGGAACATGGGATCCAGAAATCGCTCTGGCCCTGTTTCACGAAAACTTAAACATCTCATAAAATACGGCTCATATGATCGTTTCATTACTTTCATATTAAAATAGATTCATCAAGGTTCGATTACATAATTATTCACTATTTAATTCCATTCCTACTATTTTTAGTGATTTTTCAAATCCACACCACTGCTGCTGTCAGCATCTGTTTTTAAGGTAAACTTTACCTATTTCATGGTTTTCCATGAATCAACTAGAATTTGTCATGCAAAGCACCAAAATGATCATGATTAACCATTCCAATGGCTAACCGTTACCAAACATTTCCATACCTCTCAATGAACAACATACAAAACGATTATAATGCTATGCTCAAAGTATATATAAGCCATTTTCGCATGGCTATCCAAATTTATACAAAACCAAAGGGTACATGACCAACAACAAAAAGGGTAGTCCTATACATGCCATTTTCAGAGTTCAACCAAAAGTGTACCAAAAGGGCTTTGATAGTGTGGGCGACTTCGACTTTGACACTCCCGAGTCCGATAGCTGACGAACCAAAATCTATAAAACAGAGATTTATAGAACGGAATAAGCATTTAATGCTTAGTAAGTTTTGAGCAATGAAATTAGGCACAATTGAAGTATAGCATTCATATGACTAAACGGATAATTCATTTACACATATTCTCAAAATCATTCCTACTTCACATTTCCAACCCTTATATTCATACATAAGGGATCAACTTAACCAAAGGCCGAAAGCTTATTAATCGACTGAGCGAATAATATTTAAAAGGAATCAACTATTCCAATGCATATACAAAACATACCTCATCATTGGGATTTTACGAGCGTATTAATTGAAATTATTACAGCAAGATCGCTCATTCCCCAACCAAGTACCTTCGGGATTTAGCCGGACATAGCTACTCGCTCAAATGCCTTCGGGACTTAGCCCGGTTATAGTAACTCGCACAAATGCCTTCGGGACTTAGCCCGGATATAGTAACTCGTACAAATGCCTTCGGGACTTAGCCCGGAATTAGTCACTAGCACAAATGCCTTCGGGACTTAGCCCGGTTATAGTAACTCGCACAAATGCCTTCGGGACTTAGCTCGGATATAGTAACTCGCACAAATGCCTTCGGGACTTAGCCCGGAATTAGTCACTAGCACAAATGCCTTCGGGACTTAGCCCGGTTATCATCCGAATATTCATGCACATATCCATAAATCATGACACATCTATATTTCATTTTCATAATTAGAATTCAAACACAAGTCACTTATCAAGCATTACCATTTTCGGCTCAATAGCCACATACAAGAGCATGATTGTGATTTGCTTATAACATGATCTAATCGAACCATAATCTAAGTTCTATTACTCGAAAACTTACCTCGGATGTTGTCGAACGATTTCGACGGCTATTCGATCACTTTTTCCTTCCCTTTATCGGATTTAGTTCCCCTTTGCTCTTGAGCTTAATTTAACAAATAAATTGATTTAATCATTTGAACATCAAAAAGAGAAACTCAAGGTACTTAGCCCATATATACATTAGACATTAGAGTCACATATATATGAAATCATGAATCAAACTCAACATATTAGCCCACACTCTCTTTTAGCCGATTATCTAAGCCAAGATAAAAGCATCAATATGCTTGCCTCTAACCGAATACATGCAACACCAATCTATCTCATGTGGCCGAATATGCATGTCTATGTTGAGGCCAATTGTATACTTAATACATTCTACAAATATGGTTACTTGTATTGACTAAATACCATTTTGTTTCAAGTTCAAAACTCGGCTAATACCATATATACACTAGTAATCACATACTAACATTTTCACTTCACCTTAATAGCTAGCTTAGCAAACCTTAATTTAACATATAATTGTTCATAACACAATTAAAGCATCCTCTCCATTCCATCGATTCAAAACACATACATTACTCAATAATGTTCAAAATCATATTCGGCCTTAGTACACCCTTGTTAGCCGATTTTTCTTCATTTAGCAACTAGTGCACATATGTGCTCATTTGCTAGACTCTACTTCACCTAACTACCCTTTCTCATCCAAATAACATGAACAACATTTACTCTTGACATCAAGCATTCTTTAATTCGGCTATTACTAGTATGAGCTTTAACCATTCATATTTTTAGAAAGACCAAGTTCTTTCCTCAATACATTCATCATCAAGATTCAAGTAAAACAATCAAAATTCCTTCCCTTATAACCATAGCCGAAGGCTCTATTCACCCATCCATAGTGGAAATTTTTGCATGGGCTAAGCAAGAACCATGATAATTTACCTAAAACAAGTAATTATTTCACAATTTCAACACAATATACTAACCTTCCTAAGGATTCAAGTGACCGAAATTCTTCCCCTCCTTTGTTTCTTCTATTCGGCCAAGTTGAACAACAAAGAAAGAACTTTGTTTTTCCTCCTCTTTCTCTAGTCACGGCAATGGGGAGTAAGGGGGAGACAACTTTGGTTTCTCCTCCCACTCACCTCATGTTTTATCATTCTTAATTCACTATTTTTGTTTTCTAAACCCATGATGCTAATAGAAAATTCATATTATCATCTATGACCCATCCATGGCCGGCCACTACTCATAATAAATGGATATTTGACATGCAAACCCTTCATTCTTATAACATGTATTAATTGATCCTTATAGATTAAACTATCACATTTTAAAAGTGTCATACATAAGTCCTATTAGCTGAATTCACATGAAATCGACTATATCGAAGCTTAAAACTTCCACACATTCATATTCACACATTTTAGACAATAAATATCATATTCAAATACTTCGGTGATTCGGTTTAGCGGTCCCGAAACCGCTTTCCGACTAGGGTCAAATTAGGGCTGTCACAGTCACTCAATCTTTTGATGCGATGACAACTCAAACACCAAATTTTGATTACTAAACCGATCACAATTCTAAGAATTTACTCATAATCTAAACAAATAGCGAAGTATTTATTGAATTACAATTTTTTCGATTTTTTTCGAACACAAAATAATAAGAAAGATTACTTAGTGAAAAATTCATGCAAACTAGGTATTTCTATCAATTTGGAAAAAATCAACATAATGGAGCATTTAATATTGCATACAATTTTATCTCACATAATTATCTGAATCTTATTGGATTCGATGCCCTAAGTGTAGTATATTCGTTTGTAAATTTGTATTTTTTCAAACAATTTGATTTAATAAAATTATTCATGAATTACATTAATACCATTTGTATATTGTCCTCAATGGTTTTTACAATGCAAAGCAAAATGGAAGTAAATATTAGCTCATTTGTTATCTAATGTTTAATTAATACTAAGTGGTATTACATAGTCAGATCGTAATATGGAAAGACAACTTATATTTGATGATGAACCTAAATATTTCCTTAGTCTAATCGAAAATGATCAAACTAATTGAAAACTAATATGTCATCTATCAAGTCCAATTGGGGTGATGCTTTTTCTTGAGCATCGGAGCGGATGACTCCCAAAAGATAGAAACATAGATGTGATTGACTAGACTGACAGTACATCGATAAAACCCAAGAAGAATAGATCATAAAATTGTTTGTGGATTTATTCATTTGTAACATTCATAGTGTGGAATACATTAGGCTTGAGTGGATGGTGGACTATGTATATCTGAATCGTATACTTTAATGTAAGTAAAAACCTGAGCTCAAATAGATAATAAACCAAAAGCCCATTGGGTATACAACTTTTATAGTATGTAGCATCATTCACAATAGTAGAATTCATAGCGCAAGACATAGGTAAATGATTATAACACCCCTAGCCAGTCTTCATCATCGGATTAGGGTTACGAGATATTACGACAGTTTACAGATCCCATAACATCATAAAACAATTCATATAATTATTTAAATTATCAAAAATTCATAGAAAATCATTATTCATAGCTAACATACGGAAACATGCCTTAAATCGAGGCTATGGAACCTTAAAATCAGTTTGGAAATAAATAGGGACAATTTGAAGCAAAATAGAAAAATGTAAATAAAACTGAAAATAGGGGTCACACAACCGTATGACAGAGCCCAGGCCATGTGGCTCAAGGACATGGTCATGTGGCCAAACTGTGTAACAACTAAGCCTATGTAATTTAGGGGCACAAGGTCGTGTAACTCTTTGAGACCGTGTGGCCTAACTTGCACTAAAAATCAAATAGGCCACATGGCCATGTGGGGAGGCCTGTGTGGTACATGGCCATGTGCACCTAAAATAACTTCAAAACCAAGCCATTTTAGCTACCATTTCTTAGGTTCCAAGCCAAACCATTTACATCCATTTATACCTATTAATATTCCAAACACACCAAAACATGCCAAAACCCACCAATTAATATTCAACCTAAGTACATAACCAATATGCCCTCAATGGCACCACAATTCAAACACCAAACTAATTCACATTCAATATTCGCAGTTCCTAATTCATAAGCTTATCAAACGTACCACTCCATCTATTTCATTCATAACCAACTTACCAGCCATAGCTCAGTATTCTCATATGAACATATGATCAAGATATACCAAAAATGCCAAGAAAATAAAACCATAACATTTCATAATCAAACATGAAACAACAACTAACCAAAGCAGAAAAAACTCAACATGTCAATTTTATTCAATCATCAAATAAGTCTTAAATATCATACGTCATAATTAACCATTTATACCAAACCATTAAATCTTACTACTTATATATTGGTTCATATACTGAAAGACTCAAAACATAACCAAATACTTATCACATATATTTATATCAAAATCTTATCTACATGCCACTTATAACCTGGTCAAATAAAGTATATAACTACCAAAAGTGTTGACGGATAGTGTGATCTCGAAAAGTAATCCAATCGATAGCTCGAACCCGACGATCTACAAAGAAGAAAAAAACCAAAACAAGGTAAGCTTTCGTAAAGCTTTGTAAGTTAGTATAAACTAAAACTTAACTTACCATAAAGAATGTAATTTAAACATTTTACAAGATAATTCAGTATCATGATTATGAGTTCATTAATTACCTATACACATCACAGGTCTCACAAGGTTAGTGAGTTCATATATAAAACATGTAACTTTATCATATTATCAAACATATACCCAAAAATACATTTGATATATAAACCAACCATCACATATTCATTTAACATTTGACATATTCATTTCAAGTATTCATTTCAAATGTCATTTTTCATATATCTATATTCTTATAAATATTTCGTATAAATACTTCATATAACCGTTTCATATATCTATTTCCATATAAACATTTTGTATATCCATTTCATATTACCATTTCCATTTACTCATTTTTCACCTGATGAACCATAATGAAATAGCGCTGGATACACGGGAACAATGCTCACACAAGCTATGACAGTAAATGCTCACACGAGCTATGACTGTAAATGCTCACATGAGCTGTGAAATGGGTCTGCTCACACGAGTTGTGCATCAGGATGTTAGGCTACACGATGTTACTCACAAGCTGTGGAGAATTCGCAAAAAATGCTAGACCTCAACCATCGGTAAGACATCTAAGACCAACACCTGAAATGGTAAATACCTTAATGACATGTGATTAGCTGCTCGCGTACGCATTAAAACAACAAATTTATGAAACTATTTTTAAAGCCTAGTTTTACTGCAAGTGTACAAGTCAGTTGGAATATTTATAATGTTACAATGAAACACCAAAGTATTCCAAGGATCGAACCCAAATGAAGAGGAGATTGAGCAATAACTGGAATACACAATAGAGTCTAAGTGGCTACTAGTATGATTTTATAGTACAACAGTCCATAAAAGATTATTTTTGTAAGAAAATTAAATATTCTACCCTAAGGACTAAATTGAAAGAAATGCAAACTGGAGGGACTATCTCACAAATAACTAATGAGGGTTAGTTGACTTCGATGCAGATCACTAAATTTCGAACTCGGAACATAAATAGCTTAAATTACAAAGTGGCTCTATTTTATCTTCCGACCTCAATTTACTGACTTAGACAAATTAGGTCTAGCTTATTTTCCACCTCATTGGTTAATATAGAACTATCGAACGGGTGCATGACAAGATTACCTTCTGGTCTATCTTCCGACCTCATTGGTTAATATGGAACTATCGAACGGGTGCGTGACAAGATTACCTTCTGGTCTTACTTTATCTTAATTTCCATTAGGGGCATCACTACCTAAGTTTTATTTAAATTAGTCCAATTTGTTACGATTTAGCCCTTTGTCTAAAGATTTTAGTTTATCCACATCTCCATCAACCAACCTTCTTAAATATTTAGCTACACATGTTTAAAATAAAGAAAATAAACACAGTAATGGAAAACAAGGTAGCCATGAAAGTAAAGATTAAGAAAACTATGAAAGTTGAGATTTTTATGCAAAAAAAACTTAAATAGCATGAAACCAAAAAACATTTAACAGAGAAATCTAAAGGAAGAAACATAAAATGAACAAGCTTTAACAGATTTAAAGTAAAATAAATTGAAATACATTAAACTAAAGCTTAGATAGTTCTGAAAGCAAAGTACAAGGAATAAAAATGTAAATAAATCTTAGCTACAAGAGCAAGAAGTAAATGCAGAAAAATAAACTCTAATCTAAGGTAGAAGAAGAAAAAAATAAAAACCCTAGAAAAAGTGCAAAGAAAACTAAAGAAAATTTAGAGAAACCTAAACCAAAACTAAGCTAAAGTGTGTTTCCTTCCTCCTCATCAATTTTTGGTTGTTATGAAGTATATTTTGATGACTTTTTGATGTAAAAAATGCCTATACACGGGCCTTGTGTGATTGGTGGGCCGAGTGGACAAAGGCTGCCCTTGTTGTCCAACTTTGTCCCCCTGACGAAGGTGATATTGTGATACCCTGAAGAGGATATCGCAATATCTCAAGTAGTGTTGAAACTTGGGGTCTTCCTTGGGAGGTAGATATCGTGATACCTAAGGGGATATCGCGATACCACTGAAGGGAATCCTTGGTATTACTGTCTGGGATGTCACAATTCCAAGGTTGGATATCGCGATACCCTTGCCCTTGGTGTCGTTCTTGCTCATTTTCAACCTCTAACATGTCTCTGTAGCATTCAAACACACGTTAGGCCACTAAATGGCACTACCGGCCAATTTGGGTAAAAAATAGACAAAGTTGAGACATTATCACTTATTATTCAAAAATATGAAAATAAAAAAAAAACTATGCTAAAAATTATATTTTGCCCGAGAAAAAGTTCTTTAAGTGTGTAAGAAAAGCCTAATTTTCCACATCAATTTGTGGTAGATCAACATTTCATTTGTATCCTAAGCATTCACAAGGTTCATACGAGTCATGTTTCATATTGATATCATTTAATTATATATATACATTACTTCATCACAAGAACTCATCTATATAGTTTTCTATTTTCAATCATAACCTTTAATTTTATTAGCACTGCAAATTAATCCATTTCATCAATTACCATTTATCAAGAAAATCAACTCAATCACACAACATACGTAGACAATTATTAAATCACAACTACAAAAACTAATTAATTAATCAATTTACGAACTTACCTAATAAAAAATGGCTACGAACCGACACTAATGTTTACTCTGCTAACTTTCCTTTTCCATTATTATTGTTCGGTTGATTCATTTCTTGATATAAATAAAAATTTTAATTCAATTAACCATTTAAAACAACTTAAATAATTAAATTTATGCATATAAGCCCCTTTATTATTATTTTATAATTTTACCCTGAAATTTTACCCTTTATGCAATTTAACCCCTAAACCTGAATCTTTCAAATTAAACACAATATAGCCCAAACCATACTAGCCGAGTTTCTAATTGTCCTTTTAGAGCATATATATTTTACAATCTCACAATAATTTCATGAAATTTTACTATTTGAACAATTTAGTCCTTAAACATTAAAATCACTAAAAACTACTTTACAAAATAGTCCTATTTAGCTATCAAGCTTATAAATATACCATCAAACTTCAAAAACACCTCAAAATCAACAATGGAACAATTCAAAAAATTTAAAAACTTTACGAATTAACCCCCAAGTTAGATAGATTAAGATACAATGGTCACAAAAACATAAATATCACTAAAAATGGGCTGAAAGAGTACTCACATGCAAATGTTGATTATGCTTTTAGAAAATGGCTATAGCTTCTTGTTATTTTATGGTTTCGATGGAAGAAAATAAAATGGGAAAGATGACCCTACTTTTGTTTTATTAAACTAACCTTTTATTTAATTTAAATTTTAAAATAACATTATAATACAATTAGAAGAACATGCACTCGTCTTCCAAAAATTATGAAAGATTACCACTTAAATCCCTTAATAAAATTTAATTAAGTCACTAAACAACTAAATTCAATGGAAATCAAGCTTTTACGATTGTTATGATTTAGTCCTTTTTCTTAATTAACAATTCAATCACTAGAATTTCCGAATCAAACATCAATACACATATATAGCCACTCCATAAATATTTAATGAAAATATTTACAGGCTCGGTCTGCAGAAATGTGGTCTTGAAACCTTATTTTTCAAAGCCATTTGACTTTGGGGATAGACCACTTGTACTTAATTATTCATTAAATTAGCAAAATGTTCAAATTAAAATTTAATATAATATTATATTTGACTCACTTGTCAAATTTATGATCCTAAAACCACTATTTTTGACACCATTAAAAAATAAACTGCTACAATGATATCCTCTTATTAGCGTTACATGATAGATGAAAAGTAAATGTAGGCACGGGTCGTCTGTATTTGTGATGAATGACTTAATTATTATTTGATACTGATTGGCTTTTTATGAAAGAAGATATAATGGTTACCGTGAGATAAAATATGATCATATTGAGAGAATGAATTTATCCCAAAGAGATTAAGGATATCTTATGAGGATAACACACTATGATAAAGTCATTGGATGAGCACTGATTGAGTTGCTTTCATAATGGTATGTTATTGGGGAGAGCTCAGTCACAACACTATAATGGAATGAGTTCATGAGTAAATTAGTTTATAATTTATAGGCAAAAAGCTGGAATTTAATTATTATTCATTTGAACCCTAATTGCATATGTCCAATCAGTCCCTCCGCTAGCTCGTTGAAACTAGAAATGAATTGCATGTTGAATAAAATGAACAAAAATGAATAGGTTCGAAAATGGAATTAAATTAATTATTCATTGTGAATATGTTGAAAATATAAATTAAATATATTTTCTCATAGATTATTTTATGGTAAAGTTGTTATGATTTTAATGGAATTAAAATTGGGTTGTAATATTTATTTAATTAGAAAATTAATTTAATAAATAATATTTATTTTGGAAAATAGAAAAAAAAGTATTGTATTGGATTAAATTATAAAGTGTTGAGTTAAAAGTCCAAGAAGCACATATAATTGGACCTGATGCAGGAGAGGTCCAAAACCCCCTCATAACAAGTATGAGGGGTGAAAACCCTAGTAAAATAACTAGGGTTGGCTGCCCCTCTCTCGCCTAATTCAACTAGGGGATTATTTTTTGACTGCCTCTAAAAATGCAAACGTTTAGAGTTAAAGTCGTGCAAATAAACATAAATTAAGTATGGTATTTGCAAGCGAACATATCAAATTGTAATATAGATTAATGTTACAACTGAACTCCAAAAAGTATCCTGAGGATCGTACCTAAGGGAGGTTGAATTAAATCTAAAAATATTATTATCTACAGTAACAGGTCTAAACAGTACTTATTAAAATCATATTACGATAATAAATAGTAAAGATTAAGATAAGGGAAAAATTAAAAAATCAAAACTACGCAAATAATGTTAACAAATGAAAATCACTCGACTAATAGACAGAAGATTAACTCACTTCCGTGGTTGTAATCAATTTCAAACCTAAGGTTTTTATGAGAAGATTAATTATTACCTAGACAGTATTACCTCTCGGCCTCTACTGTTTAACTAATCAACCAGTACACGCTTACCTCTCGTTCTCACTTTCCTAACTGGGATAAATACACGATTTACTCGGTATCCTCATCTCTCGATCCGCTTACCTATATTACTTCCTAGGGTTGTCAAGCCTAGGTTTAAAAACACATGTATTTACATCAATTAATCTTACTGGAAAAACCCTAACTCTTTCGTTAATCACTCTCACTTCTGCTTATTAATCTCCCTAAAGATTTAGCCACTCGTCATCTAAAAAACCATCTTTCCTACAATTAGATTAATCATGGAAGAACACAAAATAATATAAAAGAGAAAAGACAGGAATTTTTCGTATGATATCTTGGGGTGTTTGGAATAGCGAAATCTTGTCATTTGCAAACAAATAATAAAAGAAAAAATATTGAAATATTGAAATTGCAAAGACTTGGATTCAAATCGAATCAAGCTGAAGAATAAGAAATAAAAATGTAAAACCCCATACCCAACCCAATCACTGGGTCCAAGTATCAAATGTCACAAACAACCCAATAACTTAACAAAATTCATAAAACAATTTATTTAAGTATTTGGACACTTTCCAATTAAGAAATAGAACTTTTACAAATTTACTAGCATATCAATTTTAGCAGTATTTACAATTCTAAATTAAGTTTCTAAAACTGATACATCTAGCTTAATCCCTGAGGCATGGCCTCTAAGGGAACCACTTTATATACATGAAACCCAAAATTCACGGGCATCGTAAAAGTACATTATCGGGCCTCTGTCTTAGTGAAATGGGTTCTTAAATAATTATTAGAAATATTTATGAGTCTAGTGATGTATTCAATTAGGTTTTGATATGTGAATTTAACTTAATTAAGAGTAGTTAGTAAAAAGAACTAAAGTGAATAAAGGGTAAAAGTCTAATTGTAGATCAAACTAAAATAAAGGGGACTAAATAGGAATTATGCCCATTTTACTAGGTGAGGCGGCATATGTTTAAAAGATCTAAGATTTTTACATGATATTTATTAGATTAATTATATTATTATTATTACTATTATTATTATTAAATAAATTAAAATAAAGACAAACGTATGATGATAAAATTGTAAATGTGTAATATATGTATGTGTACACTTGTAATATAATTGTTTATTTTCTTAAATTTTAAGTAAAAGATAATTATTAGATATTTAATTGAATTATAAGATTTTTACAAGTGTATGGTATAGATGATATTGTACATTTATGAATAAAATATATATGTACATTTGTAATATTATTATTTGTTGTTAAATAATTTTTTATTAAATAAATAAGATAATTGACAAATATATGGTACAAAATTTATACAAGTGTAATAATATAAATATGTACAAATGTAATTAAATAATTGATTTACTTAAAATTTAAGCATAAGATATTATATATTGATATTATATTAATTATTAAGCAATTAAAAAATAAAGTAAATAAAAGAAACTAAAGAAAGAAAAGAAGTAAAAGAAACAAAAAGAACAACAGAAGTCATTCAAACGGGAAGTAAAAATAGGAAAGAAAAATAAAAGGGAAAACTATGGATTTGAAGCTTGAAGCTTAATTGGTAAGTTAAATTAAGCCATTTTTACTTAATTTTGATGTTTTAGGAGTTTTAGAACAAAGTTTTGTTAAATTTAAGTTAAAATTTTGGAAGTTCTTAAAGTTTTTTTAAACATGGTTCATGTTAAATAAATTGTTGAATTAAAGATTTAATTGAATAAATTTCAAGTTAGGATTGATAAATGGATTAAATTGTAAAAGAAGCTATGAGTTTTGTGATTGAGGGATTAAATTGAAAGAAGTTTCAAATTAGGGTTTTATTATGAATACTTGATAGTTAGGTTAAATTTGATAGGAATTTGAATAAGAATGAAGTATGAATTAAGTTAGTAAAGTGAATGAGTTAGTTAGGACCTAATTGAAAATAAGGTGTAAATTGAATGGAAATTCAATTATTTGTTATAATGAGTGCTGTAATTAATGGTATAATTATTTTAATTTTCGTCGCTAACGTAATACCGGAGACCTCGACAAAGAAAGGAAAGGAGAAGGTTGACGAAGAGTAATTCAAAAATTACGGTTTGTATTTCTATAAACCGAACTTAACATTTAAATTGTTGTTTTTATTATTATATGTGTATGGAAAGATATTAAGGTAAGTATTAGTGTTTTGATATTGAATTGAATATAAGTGAATATGTAATTATTGTGAAATGGATATTGAAATGATTAATTACTATGAATTGAGAAATGAATTGAATACCCTATTAACTGTACCGGGCTGAGTCAGATATAGTTGACATGTCATAGGATTAGAAGTGTTAAGGGATACTTTGACCTTGAGTCGATGAGGCACTATAAGTTTCGTACTATTACTTAGACTTCGAGTCGATGAGGCACCTTGTGTTTCGTACTGTTACTGTTACTTCGGTTTAATCCGATGAGGTACTAAGTATCGTACTGTTACTGTTTACTTCGGCAAAGCCAATGAGGCACTGAGTGTCGTACTGGTGTGTTGGTTGGATCCGTGTATCCGTCAATGTCCGAGTTATGTTAACATGGGTAAACTATTACACTAAATAACTGAATGACAGTATTACTGGACTAAATAACTTATTGTTATTGATTGTTTGATACTGAATAACTGATTGTTATCGAATAAAAATAAACAAATAATTGTTATTGAAAAATAATGATTGATACTGGATTTGAAATAAAATAGAGAACTGAATTGAAAGGTGAATATTTGAATAGTTATTGAATTTGAGTAATTTTATATATGTATTTTATAATTATTTAAGTGTTGGTTTATAGAAATATCACTGAGTGCATACTCAGCGTACGGTTTGTTTCTGTGCGCAGGTTAGGTACAAAAGTGACTAAGGACTCAACATCCAAGTCAATCCCAAACTCAAATACGTGGTGATGTATTTTCTCTTTTGAAAATGGCATGTACCTAGGTTGTAATCTATTGTTATTTTGATAGATAAATATCAATGATAAATGATGGTAATGGTTGTTCCATACAATTACATATGTCTTAAACATAGTTTATATCATAACTTTGGGCAATTTTGTTGAATGGTAATTTAAATGAATCAATTGGACATCTTATATTAGATTGTTATAAACATAAAAATGTTAGAACTTTATATTATTAGTTTGTTATAATTAGAAATGTATAAATTCATGAATTGATTTGTTTGGATAGGTCTCAATTTGAATTTGCAAGGAAGGTTAGATATTTATAAAGGGGTTATATTGAGTTCGCACAAAAAAAAATTTCAGAGTACCCGAACAAGTCCCGATTCGATTCTAACGTGTGATTTGGACCACTACGGTCCATTATAGGTACTTTATAATTAAATCAAGTTATGTATGTCATTTATTTTGAATTAATTATAAATTGTCCGATAGGTTCGGTAATACTCCGTAACCCTGTTCGGGTTAGGAAGTGTTACATGAACGACTTCCTCTCCCATCCCTCAAATTTGGCTTTTGTCTGGCTTGGTCCATCCACTCAATTCTCGAGATAAAGCATTTATCCTGCAAATAAGAAATAAATTTGTAAGTTCAAATGAACCTAGTGAGGCTCTGTAGAGCGGAAAAATGACAATATTTCATGCCATGGTGCCACTTACACCTTATACCTCTTTTAACGTGTTGCCCTGAAGGACCGTCGTCATGGTGCCACTTTAGTGAGCTAATCGATGATATTCCATGACACTGTCATGCTCCCTTTTCATCCTTTAACAATCCACCCATTCCCCTGTTTCGCCAAATTTTTCCTAACTTTATCTACCTCGTCAAGGTAAAATTCCTCTGTTCTCCACATACACTATAATCATGCATATCATGCAAATCAAGGTATTTATTACTTAACATACAATACACCACTTATTTATACATCAATTCACCGTCATATGACATTTAACAATCATACTTAAAAGCATTCACATACTTGCTCAAGGTTGTACATTTACAGCACACTCATTTAGCATATTCATACACGATCAATAATTTTACATACTCAAAACAGCTACAAATGCAGATCATTCAAGCAGCTCAACTTCAACAACCACCTAAAGGTAAGGTATAGAAAACTCACCTTACCTCATTCTTTCTTACCAGCTTAGCTTGTTTAAACGCCAGAGCTTCCTTTGTCCTAGCAGCTAAGCATAGTAATCATTTATCGGTTAACTTGAAGGTACTCAAACCTTAAAACCTAGAATCCATAATTATGCAGAAACTTTTCAAGAATCCTTACTTCTCTTTCCTCTAATCCACGAGTACATGGAGGTTTAAGGCTTACCAGTCTATTGAATACTCGGCTTCTCAGACTTCGAACTATTGGAAAAAACGGGTTTGGAAAATGCAACGAAAATTAAATTTAGGGAAAAACCAAAGTTTTAATTTTTTTTCCAAAAACAATATCTTGGTTATGATATCTAAATTAATAAACACTTACTCAAAATTGTACATTTTCGATTCGTCCAGGATGAGCGTTTCGACCGAGTAGTCTTCTCCGCTACCTCAAGCTCACCTCTGCCGAGTGTGGGGTCGCTTCGAATCAGAAAATTTCTTACAAAAATTACCAGTGGGGTAATTTTAAAATTTCTCTAAACTTTTGGGTCAAGTTTTAAATCAGAAATATATTTCTAGAAATTTTCTAGAATAATCTCTTCAGAGAATTTTCTCTCTACAGCTTTCTCTTGAATTCAAGTGTGTGTAAATAATAACCGAAGACTCTATTTATATAGGAAGAGTTTAAATAGTTCAACTATGATTAAATTTAATATTAAGTCTTAGATAAATAAACATTAAATTAAATTAAATTAAATTTACTATTAAGATAATCACTTTAATATTAAATTAATAAAATACTATTAAGACAAGTATTAAATTAAATTTAATATTAAACTATTAAAATAATATTATTTTTCGAATAATTAATTTGAAATCAAATTCTCTGGTAGAGTCCCAATAGGAGTGTAACTCTTCCACTGCTCAACCACCGATGACCAATCGTCGCTAGCCACTAGGACATCGTCGTCGCAGCCACTGGCACCTTCGTGTTTGGTGATATAGGTGCAACACCCTTATGGCATATCGAGCCAGTTCGACTGTTGTCTGTTAGGTCCAGGTCAATGACAACCCGACCGGTCCGGTATAGCCATCGATTGGACCGTCAGTGCGGTTTCACATACTGTGTTTGATTCAACCAGTTTTTAGGTCTTGGTCTAGGTTTTGGGCTCCTAGGCCCAATTTATGATCGTAGATCCAATTTTCAAGTTCAATTACCCATTGGGCCAATTGTCTGACTTGAAAATTAATTTCCAAAAATATCATATTAATTTTAATTAATTTGATTAATTTAATTTTACTTGGTCAAAATTAATTTTATCAAAAATCACTTGGATTTTTCAAATTAAATTTTCGAGAAATTACTTTAATCAAATTTTTTAGTTGAACAATTCTCACGACCACCTAATTTAATGCCACATCGAACAAATGACTCAATTAAATTATTTCC
The DNA here is from genome assembly GCF_007990345.1 of Gossypium hirsutum. Taxonomy (NCBI): domain Eukaryota; kingdom Viridiplantae; phylum Streptophyta; class Magnoliopsida; order Malvales; family Malvaceae; genus Gossypium; species Gossypium hirsutum. The sequence goes on from NC_053424.1 coordinate 42,655,602, forward strand.
AAAGTCGTAGAATTTTCTTCTAATTCAAATGCAATCTAATCGAGCTTTTGTTGAGCTAGCGGAGGGACCAATCAGACATATACAATTAGGCTTTCGTGATTACGATTATGTCCAGAAGTATACTTAATCATGGAGTCAATCCACAAAAGTATCATGATTGAAAACTCCTTATTGTATACTCATTACGAAAGAAATTCATCCAAATCCTTTGTCCAATGACCTCGACATGTGTGTGTTGCCCTCATATGATATCCTTGATTCCTTTAAGTTAAATCCGTTCACTCAAAACAATCATATTTTATCTCATTGTCACTATTGTGTCTTCTTAATAATTAATATGATCACTGTCAACAAATGATTGTGATAAATTACTCGTTCGAGACCAAGCAACCCATGACTACGTTCCATATTTATCAATCCACACAATGTCAATGATAGGATATCATTAAATCTTTAATTGAGCTATGAATTCTACTGTTGCTAGTAAAGCCATGTCATACACAAGTCATGTACCCAACATAACGGCTATAGGCTCGATCATTTTTAGAGCATAAGCCTCCATTTATATAAAAGCACATGATTTGCAAACACATGGTTAGTGACTAACTTAGGATTTAGGTAAATCACATCATGAACGTCACAAATGAATTAATTCACAAACGAATTCAGAATTAATTCATCTTGGATCCAATCCAATATATCATTTTACCAATGAATACATCTATGTCTCTACTTGTGGAGTCAACTGCTCTGATAGCCAAGACTAGCCATCTCCCCAATTGGAATTGTAGACGACATAATAATTTTTCTCAGTATTTGAATCAAATGCTCACTTTAATTCTTTTATGGGATTACGGAATTATCTATTGAAGTAAGTTTTCTTTCTCGCAATGTAAACATTCTTACAATGTCACTTATCTTCAGTTTGAACTTAGATAATTAATGAGCTAATATTTGCTTATCACAATGAGCTATGCATGCAAAATATAAAAGACATAAATATAAAAGACATAACAGTGAAATGTGAAATTAACTTTATTTATTTATTCATCGTTCAAATAAATAAAAAATAGTTACATGTTTACTACAATATGGATACATTTCCCAACATGAACTTCACATTAACCACATCATGCAGAGCTTTCTCGAACCTTCTCTTCTTCTTTGGAGTAACCGAAGAAGACATTGCAGACGAGAAGGAGATTACTAGCTAAATTCAGAAGAATTCTTTCCTCTCCACCCATAAATATTTATAGCCAAAGTTTGCATGGTCTCCTTAGTCCATTTTAGCCAATCCCTACTAATCCTTTTGTCTCCTACTAGGGAGATAGCCAAGTTCCAATCTAATTAAACCATAATTGAGATTCAACTAATCATAGTTGAACCACTTAAATTTCTGAATTTCTGGGTAAAGCTCGTGAATTTGTCCATTCAATTTAATCCTAACTTTCCTTAAATTTCGAACTTAGGAGAAAATTGTGCGTGAAAAAAATGTTATTAAAATAAAATAAAACCTAAACTAACCTAAATTTACTAAAATAAACCCTAAAACTAATGTAGCAAAAAACTCCCAAAACTTTCCACAACTTAACTATTTATAGGAGAGTTTAGCAACCCTAATTAGGGTAAACACCAGCCTTAATTACATAAAAAGATGTATTGTGTGGACGAGAACACCCTTGCTTATTTTTGGCCTCACATCGCACCTATGTCACGACACATAACTTCATATGTGACTTTCTTGATTAGCTTGGTTGCGTTGCGACTCCGAAAGCTTATGTTACAACTCAACTTCGTTTCTTATGCTCTTAGGCCTAAAATTAGGTGTCTTGCACACTCAAGTAAGTTGTTAAAATCACCTTAAGGCCGTTATTGGCCCGATTAGGTCAACTAACTCGAAACAATCCGTAAAAACACTTATTTTGAAATATTTTAATCCTAAATTAATAAATACGAAAATGCAATAAAATATATTAAAATGATTAGAAAATAAGTTCGTTAAGTGCTTAAAAATATTGAATCTGTCACTATGATTTTTAATCTAGAGAGTAAGGTCGATCCCACAAAGACTACACTAATCAATTTTATTATTTCTTATGACCAATAATTAGGTTAATCCATGAAATTAAAGAAAGGGAATTAAATATGAATATAAAATAAATAGAATAAATTAAATAAAAATAAAAACGAAATTAAAATAAGCAAATGAAATTAGATTTGAATAAACTAATAGTATGAAAGCTCCAACTTCAAGCACGATTTTGACTTCGGCTTCAAACTGATTTCGGATAATGGATTTTCTCATACAACTGATAAATTGAATATAGTGATTGAGAAATAGTCTCAAACCACCAGCCGTTCCATATGTAAAATAACTATAGGAACAATCCAACAACTAACCCTTACCAAACGAATAATCTTGAAATTTGCTTCTATGATTTAATTCCTTGGTAGCCTTGTGAACTAGTACTTGGCTCAAATCAATGGTTTTAAATACGCATGTCACTTAAACTTGATCATTAATTTCCTTGACAAATCCAACTACCCATTCAATTGGTCACGTCAATTTGTTCTTCAGTGAACCAAATGCAATAATTGTGAATCGTACTAATTCACCAATTTTACATCATCCAACACTAAACCGAGGGACCTCTCTTTATTTTGATGCTAAAACAATATTGTGAGACGACTAAGTCTATCTCCTAAATCGAAAAAATAACAAATACAATCGTAGAGAATATAAATGTGATTTCAAAGTACAATAGTTTGAACGTTGAATTAATTATTGGCCTAAAACTAGAATAATTTTTTTTAATATTAATCTCATTATAGGTTCTTATCATGTATGCTCTTTTAAATACAATATCTAAAACTATCCATAGCCCCTCCTCGACCCTTAATAAGAGTATAATGCGCTTCAGCACACTTAAACCCACATCCTCCATACTGATAACAATGTTGCTGCTAATCAAACTAAAACTCAATCTGCAACTAAATTCAAAATTTAACTACTAATAATTTGAAGAATACAAAGGAAATAATGCAAAGAAAATATTATTGAAAATTAGAAAGAGAAGAAGCCAAAATAAAATGGCAGAATCTTTTGATGGTCCCTATGCTTTTCCACTGACGCTTATATATAATTTAAAATAATAATACCTAAAAAATAATAATAACACTTAAAATAAAATATAATGATTATTTACTTGCTCCTCAAGATAAATTTAATCTTAATTAAACTCTTAAAGAGATGCCTTTTAAAATAATAATAATTATTATTATTAAAATAAAAATATTCCTAAAATCCAAAAGTCTGATGCACCTCTTTTAACTTTCATGTCAAATTTGTCATGTAATTCACCTTTTTTAACTTATTCTCTTTTTATCAATTCTATATTTATTAAATGTCAAAATTAGTAAAATTTATATCTAAAATATGATAATCATGGATCATACTGATTCATCAATTATATGTCATCTAATATTAAATTAAGACATTTTTATTTTATTTTAATGTTAAAACAATACTATGAAACAACTAAATTTATCTCTTAAACTAAAAAAGTAACGATTATTGTGGTAGAGAATATAAGTGAATCACAGTTGAAACTGAGGTTAAACTAGAATCGAAATTTGAAGAATACAAAGAAAATAATGCAAAGAAATGTGTGGAAAAATAAATGAATAAATCAAAATACACACAAAATATTAACGCTTAAAATTATATTAATTATTGCTGTGTCTCTTTTCCATTTCACATTTTCCCTCATGTCAAGAAAAACAAAACCATAGTTGTCAATATTCTAGAACATTTCTCGTACAGTCACTTCCTATTATTCTTTCTCTGTGACAAATTCAAATTTTCTATTTTAAATGGAAGATGGCATTATTATTTCTACAACTTCAATTTTTTTATTTTCAAAATAAACATATATATATATATTTTATAAATTCTAAAAATTTTAAAAATACCTCGAAACTCTCAAAACTTCTGATTGAAAAAGGAAAACAAGCTTTGGCTTCAAGTGGATGGAGGTTAGTGGTAAAAAGCATACTCCAATGAAATAAATGTGGTTGATTTTCTTCATTATTAAATATAAAAAAATGTGAAAAGTATTTCAAACCAAAAATGATTGGACAAATATATTATATATATTTACAAACTCTTCCCAAATCTTAAATTTACACTGCACACTACATTGTGTATTTTTTTCTAAAAAATAAAGGTTTATAAGAATATTTAAAGGGAAAATTATGATTTTAATTTGATTTAGTGTAATTATAAATACAAAATTATAATTGTAATTTTATTAGAATAATATAATTGTTTGTCTATACAATATATCAATGTAAAATTATGCTAATTTCATATACAATATATTTTAATTATTCTTATGCTTGATTGTTTTTCTAATATTTCTATTTGATGTAATTAAGAAAATTATTTTTAATTAAAACAATTACAAATATATAAATAAATATAAATTTTACAATTAGGTCATTGTATTTATATTTGTATCGAAAAATTCCAGCCACAGCCAATGAAATCCTTGTATGAAAAAATTATGTGGATGCACCCAAGATGTCCCTGTATTTTAGCAACCTAATCAAAATAGTTTAATTTTTGTACTATTAAATGAATTATATCAAATCAAATTAAAATAGAATTAACATTTACTGTTTAATGGAATTAATATTTTAAAAGATCTTATACTTTTGTAAATGAAATCTTTAGATTAAACTACAATTGAAAATAATAATTTTCAAGATATTTTTATATCGTAAATGTTACTTTATTATAATTTGGACTTATTTAATTCTTTTTAAAAGTACTAGCTTCTAATGACACATGCATTGCATGTGATTTTATGCGTTTAGTATTTAATCAAATTTTTAAATATTATATTTTTAATTGCAATAATTAACATAAAATAATATTTATTATTTAAATTCTTGAATATAATTAAGGCATAAAGATAAGTTTAGCATCTAATGTTTACTTATTTTGTCATTTTGGCCCTTATTCTTTTTTTAGGTCATTTTGGCCCTTAACTTTTAAAATTTAATCAAATTGCTTGCTTTTTGTTAGAAAAATTGACTGAACTATTCAAATTTTAACGGCATTGATGTGACCATTAGCATGGTACTCCACATATAATTCATAAAAGTCCAAAAAACTTAATAAAAAATATTTAAAAAATAAAAAAGTTCGTAAAAACTTTTAGAAATTTTATCCATGCTAGCAATGAAATGCTAGGTAAGCTATCACATCAATGCCATTAAACTTAACAGTTCAATCATTTTTTCTGTTAAAAAGCAAGCAATTTGACTAAAATTTAAAGGTTGAGGGCCAAAATAACCCCCCGAAAGAATAAAGGCCAAAATAACAAAATGAGTAAACGTTAAGGGCTAAATTTATATTTATGCCTATAATTAAAATATATTAACTTATCAATTCAAATATTATAATAGAAAAAAAATTGGTGATGAAAAAGAAATTACAAATCAAATCCTACAAAGGCAAATCTAAATCCCCAAACGGGGATATTTCAAAAATGCATAGACCCTGACTTCTCAAGTGTGCCAACTTGGCCAACATATCGGCTTCCTGCTTATCTCTTTAGGAATGTGATAGATATTTCAATGACGAAGCTGATAAGAAGCTTAAGAATTCTTCCGATCAGAGCTGAATTAGACCCTTCTGTAAGACTTTCCTTGATGGTCATAACCGCTTCCAAGTTATTTGTTTGGATTAACACATTATCTAAACCTCGATCAATTAGGATGTTTAATCCGTCCAATATACCCCACAGTTCAGCCTCGAACGCTGAGCAACTACCCAGGAACCTAATAAAACCAGTAACCCATTCCCCATTTCTGTTTGTCACAACTCCTGTTGCTGCCGCCGAACTATCTTCAAATCTAACAGATCCATTTGTATTCAAGTATAACCCACTTCCAAATGAATTACAAGAAAGGATCAGTTTCTGAATATTGTTCTCCGTAGGCCTTTTGTTAGTCAACAGAAATTGTTTGGCCCAACTATACAAGACCTTAATAGTATCATAACTGCTCCAAATCATAGCCTAAAAGATGAAAAGATTATTGTTCTTCCAAATACGCCAGATGATAATCCCACAAAAGCATTTCCAATCAACCTCCCCAAAGCATATATCAAAATGATTTTCCAAATTTAAAAAGAGCCATTCCAAAATATTTCCAGAGTAAAACCTACGATGTTCCTTAGGAGGAATAATAAGGTCTTAGACTTTCCTTGCTTCAACGCAATCCCTTAAGACATGCAACACATCTTCTGAGGAATGACCACATACTCTACAGGCCGAATTATGACCTAATCCTTGTCGGACTCTGTGTGTGTTTGTGAGTAATCTCTGCTTGAGCACTAGCCAAATAAAAAAGCTAACTCTTTGGGGGCCTTTGAATTTTGAAGGGATCTTCCAAACATCATCCTTCTGATTCTAAGATCCCTCCCGAATTTTGCAATATGCACTCTTAACAAAGAATGAACCGGTCTTCGTTCCTCCCCAGATAATTCTATCCACTCTTACTACCAAGTGAAGTGTTGGTATGCCGATAATTTTTTGAATGATAGTCTTAAACAACCAGAGTCGGAATAAATCAAGGTTCCAAGAACCATCGTCAACTATCATATCATTAAGTTGATAATCCAAATCAAGACTAGCATGTCCTAGGATCAGATTAATGAGAGGTTCTACATTTGAAACCCAAGGATCATACCAAAATCTAATATTTATCGCATCTCCTATTGACCAAAGTAGATTCTCTCAAATAAGTGGCCAAACATTAGAAATAACCTTCCACAAGAAAAAACCTCTATTACAAGAAAGAGTTTCTGAAATACCAATAGCTATCCCATATTTTGCACAAAGCACTTGTACCCAAAGAGCTTTCGAATCAGTCACAATTTTAAGCCCCAATTTCATCATGAAAGAAGTGTTATGATCTTACAATCTTCTAAAACCAAGACCCTTATACTGTCAAGGTTGAAAAACATCCTCCTAATTGACCAAAGTTACTTTCTTACCACTGCTCAAAACCCCCAACACAAATTGTCACACCATACATTTGATTTCCTCATAGAGCTACTTAGAAATCAATATTGATTGCATAAAATAGATAGAAATTTCTAATAATACCCATTGTGCCAAGATGACCCTACCAGCCAAAAGATAGCAACCTCACATCCCATCCCTACAATTTATTATGAACCTTATCTACCACAAATCACAACGAACTATTGGTTATTTTTTCATGGAACAAAGGAACTCCTAAATAACTCTTAAGGTTACTCACTCTTTAAAAACAAAAAATATGTCAAAGACTATCTCCTAAGTGCTCATTTACCTCTTCAAAAAAGCAAACATTCATTTAGTGAGCATTGATCTTGTACCTTGAATACTCACTGAAACTATCTAACACTTTCTTCAAAATTGTGGCTTGATCTTCTTCAACTTAACCAAAAAAAATCAGATCATTTGCAAAGAACAAGTGGGATAAGGGAGGTCCTGAACGAGCTAAGCAGATAGATATCCATCACCTATAAACAATACAAGATTAGATGCTATTACCTATCCATTCTATGCAAAGGACGAAAAGATAGAGAGAAATTGGGCATTCTTGACATACACCCCTAATCTGCCAAAATTTCTGAGTTGGCGTACCATTCCACAAAATCTGTATAGTAGAGTTAGTGATAGCAGACATAATTACATTACAAAGAAAATCTGGAATACCTGTCGCATGAAGAGATGTACTAATAAACTCACACCGTAATCAATCATAAGCCTTCTCGAGCTCAATCTTGATGGCCATCCAATTTCTAATCTTCTTCTTAACTTTAATGGAATGAAGAACCTTCTGAACAATTATAATATTATCAGTAGTGCTTCTTCCTATGATAAACCCCGTCTAATCTTGTCCAATTATTCTTGGGAAAACTAGTTTAAACCGATTGACAATGATTTTTATTACCAACTTATACAGCACCAAGCACTGACTAATCGGTCGAAATTAGGAAAAATAATCTGGATTAAGAACCTTAGGAATGAGGCATATAAGGGCACTGTTTAACTTCAAATTTAAATATTCTAAACCCAAGTACAAATCAAGTCCACAAGATGATCCCACTGGCTCCGAAAAAAAAAGTGCATGAAACTCATCACTTCCGGGCGCCTTCAATGGTCTTATATCAAACATTGTCGATTTGATTTCTTTATTCGAGACTAATTTACTTAAAAACTAGATCTCACTATCCTTTAGCCTCAGAAAAGAACTAGATAGAAGTTCCCTCATCAGCCCCGAATCTTTACCTTACAAATTCTCGAAAAAACGGATCACCTCTTGGTGTAAATCATTCTCATCTAAAATCTACACCCCTTCCATATTTTTTAAAGCTGAGATTTGATTCTGCTTATGCCTTTTAAGAGTGCGCCTATGAAATTAATATTGCAGTCCCCTAAAAAAAGCTAGCTACATCTCACTTTTTTTTCCAGAGAAGCTCCTCGTGATACAAAACTTGTTCCAATTCTTCTCTAATATATAACTCCGACTGAAATAATGGGTCATTATGAGAAAAATCCAAATCTCTTTGAACCATATCAAGTTTTTGAATCAATCTTCTTTTGTGAACCCTAATATGACCATAAACTTTCTTATTCCACTCCTTAAGTTGACTAGGAAGGTAAGAAAGCTACCTAGACATATCACGATAAAAAATCTAATTTTTCTTAATGAAATTATAGAAATCTGCATGTTCAACCCATCCTGCCAAAAAACAAAAAGGATGACCCAAATACAAATCAATCACCGGTCGAAGTGACAAGAGAATGGGCCTACGATCGAAATTGAGTCTAGGAAAATGAGTCATCGAATAGTTTAGAAATGACACAATTCATTCATCATTCTCAATAGATCTATCAAAATGCTCAGAAATTACACCCATCTGCCACGTAAAAGGAGTAGTTCTAAACCCCAAATCATGTGCCCTATATGAATCCATAAATTCTCTAAAAAAAAGGTCATGTTTTACCAATAACACACTGACCTTTTTTTATTAGTAGTCAAAATCGCATTAAATCACCAACTAGCATCCAATGTGACTCAAAGCAAGGGATATTCTCTTTCAAAGCTTCCCAGAGCTTCCTTCACTTACGAATATCAGGACTGCCATAAATCAAAGAAAATAAAAATTGACCTTTGGAACATTCTATCAAAAACCAGGATCAATACAAATTATGGGTGACTCCGAATAATGTCAACATGTAACAAATCCTTCCATCCAACCCAAATTCCCCCAGAAAATCTAATAGCTTCCACTCGATGAGAATATTGGAATCCAAGACTTGCAATAATCGAATCAGCCTTATTGCCACTGACTCTAATTTTTAAAATGCCAATAATATTTGGTTTATAATCCTGATTATATTCATAAAAGATCCTCAGAAACTTGCTATTCGCACAACCTTGACAATTACATAAGAAAATGGATAAATTCATAAAAATAAGAAGAAAACTTACCATAGCTCTAAGGCTAGCATATACCATCTCTGTCTTATCCATCACTGCTTAAATTTATTATCTCAGTCTCGTTATTAATTTGTAAGTTGATGAGTTTAGCCATAGAATTCATTTGCATTTCCAACATTTTTAAAATGTCCCCTACGTTCCTGAATTATCTTATTGATAGCATAACCACTTCGGACAATATCTCCCTTATTCTCGAAACCTCTCTATTTTGAAATCAGAATCCCCTTACCTCTCCCATTCGAACTACCAACTTTAGTAGACTTGAAATTTTTGAAATCTCCATTCTCTTTAAGAATAACAGTTGAATGGCTCCTATAATCTAGAATCTCCTTATTTATTACCACTATAGATTCTATTGGACCATTAAACGTTGGATTAAAGTGAGAACTAATACCTATCATGGATTGATTTTCCCTAAAAATTAGGTTTCCCATGGGAGAAACGGATTTAGAAATATCCTCTTGCCCAATCGAAAGATTGTCCACCAAAATTGGGTTAGCCAAACCCTTACCTCATTGGGTTGTTAAACCAGGCCCAATCGCCATTATTTTTCCAGCATTTTCTAGTGCCTTTTTATCCAGGCTTGAGGACTCTACAGGCGACCCAAACAACTTGTTCGAACCTTTCCTAGCAGGCTCACTAACCTCTCTTCTTTCGGCCCTATCCAAAAGATCTAACCCCTCAATATTATTTTGACCCAAAAAATTAAGTGTTTTCATTAACAACCACTGCACCATTATTCTTTTTTATCCCTAAAAGACCCTCCATGATTTTTGGTCGACGGAAAATCCCCCTTTTGGAAATGGATCCCCGACAAATCAGTATTTGTCGCACCTTTCACTGTCAATTTCCTACCAAGCAGATATAAATAATTGATCACGGGCCCTTTCATCTCTGAGCTTTGATGAATCCAAGGATTTCACCGTGAATTCATTTCAACGATCATCCAAAGGTCAAACGGTTTCGTCACCTCACTCACCTTGTTTGCCTTCAGTAAGTCCTCCGTCGCCGATCTAACTTCCACAACCATATCTTTTGTAGGCCCCTCACTCAGACATAGTTCTTTTAAGTGACCCAAACAACCACAAGAAAAACAAACGGATAGAAGTGATTCGAATTCCACTCACTACATCACCCTAGGAACCATTATTTAAGAGACCCGAGGTTTTCTCAGATCAATACTTATGGCTATCCTTGCAAATTTTCCTCTCGACCCATTGTCCTTCTAAAAGTCCAACTTGATAATCGTCCCTATCAAACCCCCTATTTTCTCCAAAAGTTGGCGTTTGTAGAGGAAACCCGGAAAACAAAGTAACTTGACCCATACCATCGCATTGCTAAGGAAAGCCCAGAGAAGGTCAAACTCCAGTGTCCACGGTTAAACTGTGAGATATTGGCCAAACACAATCCAAAGCCCTTGGGTAAGTACCTTATCATAACCAACACGATTCTGAAACTTAACTAGAAAATACCCATTTTCCACATCCATGAGGTGGAATTGTTAGGACAGTTTTCACATGCTTTGAATCCTATAAGTAGAACAAAATAAGATAAATTTTGACTAAAAAGCTTAACCACAACCATAGTAATCATTTCTTTAAACAGAATCTGTTAGACCCTTTTTGAAAAACTAATAGCGGGAATACCATTCACCGTCGATCTCGGAACATCTCCATCCAAAAGCTTGAAGCCCTCCTCCTTACCAGAATTGGAGACTCTATGATCCAAGACTTTATCCCCCCAAGAGATTTCCGGTGCTGGAAATGAATCCACAACCATGTCATTCTCCATATCACAATCCATACCTTTAAACTCGACTTTCTTAGTATTGTGATCTCCAACCAAGATTTCCCTTCTACCATCCTTCACCGTGTCACTGGTCACAACGCTAGAGAGCATTTTTTAATATTCTATTTTTTAAATTTTTATAAAAGAAAATTTTCAAATCATAAATAAATCATTTATAACATATTCAACATATAATATAATTTTACATTATATAGTTAATGCAATGCAACATTATTTAAAACAAAAACTAATTAATATAATTAACTTTAATATTAATTAAGTGATAATTAAGTTGGTTAAAATTTTATTCAAGTAATAACTCTATTTTACATTAAAAAAATTAACATCACTTTTTAAAAAAAATAAAATTATCACTTCTTTTTTACACCAATTTTTAATTAATAATTGTAATTTAAATTATAATTATAATAGCTTTTACCTATACTTTATGCATAGAGTTGAATTTAAGTAATAACTCTATTTTAAGATTAGCATAATTTTTTAATTAAAAGTATAAATTAAATTATAATTATTTAAAAATGTTTAATTATCACAACTTCTATTAAATTAAAATTTATTTAAAATGCATAATTATCACAATTTCTACTTTATTTCACTTTATTTTTAATTTTTTAAATGTGATTTTAGTAGTATGATGAAAATAATAGATATTCTCGTAAGTTCAAAAAAATATTTAAACTCGTATTTTTATATATATTATAAATAGATACTAAATTGATGCATTTAATAATAGAGAAATTAATTTGATCCCATTCTTATAATATAAAGACAAAAAAAATGACTTTCAAAAAAATATAAATTTAAATATTAAAAAAAGAGTATTGTACCCATTTTGATGGTAAAGTCTTAACAGTCATTGCAAGCAGTCTTCACTGAAAAAATTCCGAAGGAGGCAGGTAGCAAAGTTTCGTACATTGCAAAATAAACGTCTTTTTCAACCTATTTACCAGTTTACCACACCTTTTCTCAAGAGAGATATATTCTTACGTAAACGGCCACATCCCTTGCCCATTCTACTATCCTCCATAAAAAAATTGATAATGGATATTGCGAATTTAAATATTTGTAGATATATAATTTGTTTTTTTAATATTTTGAATAATATGAATTTAAATAAAGAAATAATTTTATAAAATTATACCATTATTATTTTAACAATTTAATTATTAAATTTTTAAATATAATTATATTTTTCATACATATAAAATTTTAAATTAATCGGATATTTTTATCATATTGATCTAAAATAATGTATATATTTGTATTTATTGAATAGTTGAAATTTTCCACATAAAACAATTAGTTGATTTTTTTAATTTACTTTGAATTTTATAAAATATGATGGTTAGATTGTTAAAATAAAAATTATACAAAAATATATCAAAAAGTTTTACATCGATACAAGTGGGTCTTTCTTTTAGATATTCTTATTATTCACAGTAGATTTGAAGTTGATACGTATTAACTTTTTAATTATATTCTAACTTTCTTAATTTTTATTAAAATATTTTAAATTTTTTTAGGTATTTTTCATATCCGTTTTACAATTTATGTTTGAGGTTCGTGGTTGTCCCTCCGAATAATGTCGTCTCCAAGGTTCGAACTTACATTCTATGTAACCTACCACTACACTCAAACTTGTTGGTAAAAATATTTTTAAATTTATTAGAATGATTTTTTTATGCAATATCTAACTTCAACCCGTAACCCATCCCCAACCTTAAATATGATGAAAAACACGCACAAGTCTACGTCCTCTTGGTTGCTACAATAACAACAGTGACAACTAAGTTAATGTTCAATCGACTACTAAAACAAATTTATATATTCAATAAGTAGATTAATTAATTTAATTTTTATATTAATACTCAAATAATATAACAATAACAACAACACGATTGGTTGACTGGAATGGAATAAAGCTTAATGGAATTGAATAAGCATAAAAGTGGATTAGTTAGATGAAATGAAATGAATATTGTAATAGTATTCATATGTTTGCTTGTGAGGAATAGATATGCATTAGTTAAAAAAAAACTCATGAATATTTCTTTTAATATTTTAATGTATTTTTCACATCAATTTAATATTAAAGAATAATATTTTATATCAAAAGAATAATATTTAAATATATATTAAAATATTTTTATTTTTACTTTTATATTAAAATATTTAAAATATTTTATTTTTATATTTAATAAAATTTAAAAATAATATTTTATATTAAATTATATTAAAAGATTTTATTTTGTTATTCAATGTTGCATGGAATAGTCATTCTTTGATGATTCCAAAGAATAGCTATTACAAGAGGATAAGGAATAGAGAAGTAATGACTATTCCATTAAATGAGTCGTTCTTTCAACCAAATAAATGAATGGTTTACCATTCAATGAATAAAGGGGTGCTATCCCATTCCCCCAACCAAATATTATGTAAGGGTTTAAATATGTTAAAAGTCTTTTTATTCTTTTGAATTTTAAAATTTAACCCTTATACTTTAATTTTCAAGCATTGAGTCTATATATCTCCATTCAATTTCAACATTACATTGTTGACGTGACAATTAAAAAGAAAGTAACATAATGTTTTTACCCCTCAATATTTATAATTTTTATCAAATCGATCCTTACTCTTTTAAATATATTGAAAAATGAATTTAAAAAAAACTCCTAAAAAGTTCAAAAATTTATATTAAAAAATAAAAAATTATGAAAAATAGAAATTAAAAAGTTATATTTTAAATTATGAAAAATCTTTTTAAAAATAAAATTTTATTAAAAATATAAAAAAAGTTACAAAAACTCAGAAAAAATGTTATTTACTTAAAAGGAGGGTAATAAAGTCTCTCAAATCTAAACTCTTTGTCCTGTACAAATAAATTGGCTTTGAAGAAATACTATTTAATTTATCAATCATACATAAAAAATATTTTATTCAATTTTAATTATAAAATATATAAAATATTAGTGTAAAAATAAATTTTAAGTAATAATACAAACTTAGAATCGATTTAAATTAGATTGAAATATCTTATATATTGGTTTATCAAAAATTATGGCAGCTATGGCATTAGCAAGTTCATTTCCTTCTCTATATGTATGGAGTAGCTTCACCTCCCAATCTTTTTTCATCAAATCCTTAATGGCTCGGACAACCCCCCTTGGCACCACATTAACACATTCAGACTTGAGTAACCTTGATAGTTTAAGATTATCCATCTTCGACAGTGTCTAACGAATGAAAAGGTTTCATGCTTGAGTTATCTCGTTAAAGACTCTCTATGCTTTTGCTTCTAATGTCGTACATTGAGCAATAACCCGAGCAAAACCCAACACCCGAGCTCTACTATCGTCACGAATAGCACCCCATTACATTGATAAGTTGGTTTCTCTATTGACCGCACCATCAGTGTTCACTTTAAATCAATTGCGAGGCGATGGACTCTATTGGATCATTATCCATGTCTATATAGAGATTGATGAACCAATAACTTGTGATAAAGATAAACAATTTATAACTTCCTAGTAAAATCGTATACTCCTTTCCCAATATGCCCTTACTTTCCATCCAATCATCATCAAATACCTTTTTATTCTTCCTCTGCACCACATATTGAGCATTTTGGATCCATCGTAATATAATGCCTAACACGTTTTGCATTGGTCAATAATCTATGATTACCCACTAGCCAAAGGAAATATTTGAAGCGTTGCGAACCATGAAATTTCCATATAATTTTCCAACATGTATCTGTGCAGCTGGATCTGCCCTCGTCCAATGACTCATAAGTTGTTCTAGTGCTGAAAAGGCCTTGCTTATCCCAACTCACCTAGTAATGTGTTTGCTTTCGTGGTTTGAAGGAGGCATAATGGTCACAATTCGTATTACCACATCGTCAGGCAAGTAAGTCTTGAAACACTCTCAATCTCAAGTACCTGACGGTGTAACTATTTCCTTAACCAGCGTAAAGTTGCTTACTTCAATGGTTGGAACTTGCCATACATCGCTCAAAGCCCCATAACCCGACACCCTATTATATTTTCAAAAGTCAACACTCGATCCAAAGCCAATTTTCCATGTAATATATTTGCGGACATCCTTCCACATATTGCACAATCCTTTCCAAAATTGAGAGCTAGTTGAGTTTCAAAGGTCATTAGAAAAGACCCTCCCATTTATATTTGGATCGTAATATTCTTGCTGAAAGGTGATCTTTTTTGGAGACTAAATTATAGGCAATTCTCATCAGAAAGGATTTATTGTAGCACTTAATCTTCTTAATGAAAAGTCCTCTGTTTCCTACTGGTTGGCATACATTCTCTCATTTAACCAATACAATCCCCTTCTCTAATGTTGTTCCCCAACCAAAACTACGAATAATTTTTTCCATCTCTAAAAGGATTGGTTGCATCACGTAGATAGGAATAGTTACTAGAATCGATTTGCAAGAGTAACTTGACCTATAAATGAGATGTTTTGAGCTTTCCACCCTGCCACTTTTTTGCATATTTTGGATTAAATATTGGAAAGTATTGTTTTGTGACCTTCTTGTGAAATAGAGGCACTCCTAAGTACTTTCCCAAGTTGAAAACAATACTAAATCCCAACCCAGAGCTAATATGTCATCAAAATTGCATATTCACATTCATAGAGAAGAAAAATTATGCTATTTTACCATTGACTCAATGACTAGAGGCACCATAGAATTCATCATGTATCAATTTGATTATTCCCATTTGCAAAGAAAATGTGAGAAATAGATGGTCCACCCTATGACAACATTGACCATACATAAAATAGAATAGACTAACCATTCTATGCATAACATGAATCAATAGCGTGATAAGGGGTTACCTTGTTTGATGCCCCTCGAAGGTTCAAAGCTTTCCAGCATGCTACCATTCCATAGGACCTACATGGACACAGAAGAAATACATTACATAATAACAAATATAAGGTCATCAGGAATACCCACATTATCTAAGGTATCATTTATGAAGCCCCAATCTAATATTTCATAGGCTATTTCTAGGTCAATTTTCATTGCTATGCATCCTTTTCTCCCAACTTTCCTTCGCGTTAAGTGAATGAATTATTAAGTAATAATACTATTATCAATGATACTACATCTTAGAATGAAGCTAACCTAGTTTGGATGCACCCAACTTGCCATGAACGACTTCCATCTATTTAGAATAGTCCTTGTAATATTTTTATAAATAACCAAGAAAATGCTAATAGGGTAGAACTGTTATACTATTTTTTGATGCTCAACTTTAGGGTTAAGCACTAGTAAAGTATGGCCAAACTGGTTTTGGAGTTTTTCACCCTTCAAAGTTCGACGAATAAAGTCGCAAGCATTCCATCCTACTATATTCCAATTTTATTGAAAAAAAAAACCAATAATTCCATCAATAACTAGGACTTTGAGCGACATCTAAAAAATGACCATTTTTACATCTTCATTGGTGACTATGGCCAGTAATTGCACCCTTTCACACTCATTAATTTATAAAACAGCCCTTTCTTAGAGTACCAATAGTTGCTCCATCATCATTGGTAAATAAACTTTTGTAATAATCCGTCACCATTCGACTGAGCATCTCTAGTCATCACACCAATCCCCATTAACCAATTCCAAAGCGTGAATGATATTCCTCCGCCGTCTATTGACAGTAGTAAAATGAAAGTATCTAGTATTTCTATCAGCTTCCAATATTTATTTACAACGAGATTTTTTATGCAAAAGTTTTCCTCTTATGCTAACATCCATTCCAGTTTCACTTTTAACTTCAACTCTAGGGTATATAAAAAATCCAAATGTCTATACTCTAAATGTTTCTCAATTCCCAATAGATGATTTAACAATTTTTTCTTTTTACCAATTGATCTATAGTAATTTGATATGTCAAATTAGGCTTTCCAGTTATACTTAAAAAGCTTGTTTTCTAGCAAATTAGCTTCTTTTCCATAATCGAGTGTAGATTTTAGATTCTCAATTTAATAAGTGTAAATATCTCTTTTTACTCATTTTGAGACCCATATTGGCCAATTATTCCATTGAGGGTCCTAACGTCTGATTGATTTTTGTAGGTACCTAACAGTGGCCCGAAATCATACAAAAACATCATTGAAAAAAGGGGTATCATGACATCAAAGCATGAGAATCATGATACCTTAAACAGGTCCAGGATGAAGACCATCTATAGTGGCATCGTAATATCTACTTTGGGTATCGCGATATCCACCTTCCACTAGGGACCCCATTTCAAGATTGATTATGGTATCACGATATCTTACCTTAGGTATCACAATATCCACATCGTGAAGGGGACAAAAAAATATGTTAGGGGTATTCTTTGTTTAATTGAAGTACTAATCAGATAAATACCGTTCAAGGGCATTTTGGTCACAAAATGATGTCAAATTTTGCTGCTAAAAAAATCCAATTTTGGCTGAGAAGAGAGGATACACACATTAGACTTAATTTAGCTTAGTTTTCTTTTTAGCTCTCTTAGATTTTCTTCTTCATTTTTAAGCTTTTGTAGTTCTCATCTTCCTTAGCTGTAGAGTTATTTTTTTGTAACTTTTCTTCTTGTTCTTATTGTTCTTTAAGTTAGTTAAGTTAGTTATCACTGCAGTTAGGGTTTTTTACACTTTTAGTCTATTTCTTTGCTTATAATGACATTTCAGCCTTTAGTTTAATATGTTTCAGTTTCTTTTAGTTTAATCTATTAAAGACTTCAACTTTTATGTTTCTTGTACTTCATTGTACTATTGAATGTTCATCCACACTTTTCTTTTAAGTTTTATAAATTAAAAATCCAAACTTTCATCTTTTTCTCAAGTTTTATGTTAATGGTTGTCATTTCCTTTTCTTGCATGTTTGTTAGCTTAGTTTTTAGCATGGATAACTAAACTCTAAAGGGGTTGGTTGATAGAGATGTGGGTAAGTTGATTTTTGGATGAGGGACTAAGTTGTAAATAAATTGGACTAAATTGAATAAACATAAAAAACTTAATATTGATGTCCCTAAGGGAATATTTAGGCAAGTGAGACTATGAGGTAATCTTGTTGAGCATCAATTCATTAGTCTCAAGTTAGCCTGTGAAATATAGAGATAAACTAGACTAATTTGTCTAATTTGGTAAAGTTGAGACTAAGAGGTAAAACAGAACTACTTTAGGAGTTTAAGCAATTTAGATCCTTAATTTGAATATTAGTGAACCACATCAAAATCAATAAACCACCATTTTTTATTTATTGGTTAATTTAGTAACTTTGCATATTTTACAATTTAGTCTTTGTATTAATTAGTTGATAAATTGGTGTAATTATCCTTGATTTTATGGCTTTGCGTGCTATAATGTTTGGTGATTAGTTAGTTAGACTTTTTGTTTTGCATGCTTGTAGCTATAATTTACTCAATCATCGACTCTTTTGGGTTTAATACTCGAAGTACTTCGTACCTCGTTGTACAATTAAATTACAACTAACCTGTCACACTTGCAGGCACCACGTTAGTAGATTCTGATTATTTGTTTGTTGCCTTTAATTGTTGATTTCCTCTCGTTGTTCGTGAAAATGACACGAGGACTGTTACCAATGTGCCGAAATAGCTCATTGTTCCAAGTTTGCACCTTATCGATAAACTAGGCTAAATTCCTAGAAACATCCAAATCAAAGTTTTAAGTATTTGAAATAAATTCCAAAAAAATAAAGGATGTTGTTACCAAGCTGCTGCAAAATAAAATGGCCTAGGCTTCATATGTCCCCTGGAATCTCTTACAATCATTAAAATGGGTCAATGGTCAAATCCAACCTCTGGCAAATGCATGACTCTAGCATTTGAAAATGACATCAACCACTTTCATTACAAAAAAAAAAATCTGGGCATTGCGATGAATTTCCCCTCTGCCAGGTGAAACGTGGACCTATAAAATTCATGTTGGTTAAGCCAACCTAAAAAATAATGTATCGAAACAAATTAATTTCACCTCCCCATCTGTTTGAACCGCCATATCTCTTGTTAGTAGAAATAATATAGTTGAAGTCGCCGTCCAAGATTTAAGGAATAGACACATTCGACCGTAATTGGTCAAGACAATCTCAAGGTTGTTGTTTTAATGTTATATTAGGTTTCGTATAAACTACTATTACCAGAGAAATTGCACCATTAGCCTTGTTTCTACATGTTGCATGTACAAAATGAAAATCTATTGTTATAATATCCACAATAACTTCACCAGACCATATGGGCCAAATTCATTCCAAGAATCCAAGAGCCTCTACTCAAAAAAGGTAGTGAAACCCTATATTGTGAAATACTGTATCCATAATCATTTTATGCACCTTAGTTTCCATAAAAGTAAAGGATTTAGGATTTATAGATTTGTAGCTGAGTCTTTATGATTCTTTACAAATAAGGACGATGTGCCCCTGGTAATTCCATATGAGTAAACCATTTATAAAATATAGAAATAATATAGAAACAAAACCTATCTAGAGGAAAGAAGCCTCCGTCACTTTGTTCACCATTTTTACAGCGTCAACTTCCATAACCGAAACATCAATAATACCCCTTTTCATTACTGAATTGATTACATTGATCACCAAATCAAGTTTTTGTGTCAAAGTATTAACCCAGTCCTTTAAAATAAATTATAAGGGAAGCTTTGGTTCATATTTTTTTTTCCTTACCTTGAACCCTTTTTAGTAATTTCCTCCATTCACACAACTTTATCCCTACTATGTGTATTGATCTATTTGGAATGAAATGACATTCCCAGTGGTCCCTCACCCGGTATGATAGCATCAAGATTCTTCTGAAATATTTCAAGCTTGTGATTATTCTTATTTGAACTAGTCTCTTTTTCCTTTATTATGGGTATAGTATTCAACGTGGTCATCTCATTGTATGTCTTATTTGACAACAAGAAATTCTTACCAAGCCCCATATCAGAGTTCATTACATGCATGTCCACTGTAGCACTCCTAGCATCACTAACCTGCCTTTCTTTGACTCGAATGAAACTTTAGCCTACCACACTGCCTAACTTGTTATTGACCTTTTGATTGGTGCTTGTGTAATGGCGTAAATTCAATGTTATCGGAACAGTGGTTTCGTAACCACAAATCCGATTTAAAGAGAAATTTATTTCAATATTTTTGCTTGAAAATTTATATGATAGGAAAATCGTATGAAAATATTGATAGGAAAATTTTATCAATTTAGTGATTAGTTAGAAAAAGAAATTATTGAAGAAATTGGGTAAAATAAGGTATCGGGACCTCTATCTCGTAAAACCGAGTCAAAAATAATTTTATAAATATTTATGAAATGTTATTAATGTGGTATTAAAATTTCGTTAGGAAATTTTAATGTTTGGGTAGTCAATTAAATGAAAAGGACTGAATTGTAATAGGTGTAAAAGTTGCTAGAGTGATTAAATAGCTTATTAGTCTAATGAGAAAGGATTTAAAAGGAAATTAGACCCAAAATTTATTTGGGCTGGACGGCAAGGGTATGAAATCAGCAGAAAAATTGATAAATTAAGGGTAAAATTGGAATATTGCAAAATTAACTAAATAAAACTAGGACTAAATAGGAAATATCTAGATTTCTCTTCATTTCTCTTCAATTCCAGCAGCTAAAAACGCCATAGGAGGGTTCTCTAAGCTGGTATTTCATAATTTTTGCACCAAGTGAGTTAATCCTTGCCTTTTTCTTGTAATTTTTGTGTTTCTAAGACTTTTACAACTAGATCCTACTATTAAATTCATTAGTTTCTGATTTCATGGATAAAATTTAAAGTCACCATGGTTGAGTGCTGTAAGTTTATGATGAAATAGAATGAAATTAAAGCTTTAATTTGTTTATGAGATGATTTTATTAGGCAATTTCAATGGAAATTGATTTTTGGGACCTAATTGTGAAAATGTTTGGAATTAAAGTCTATTGCTGAAATTCTGATTCCTAAAGGTTGTAAACTAGTTTAAGGTGATAGAATAAAATGTTAATTGAGAAAAATCAGCTCAATTGAGAGGCTAATTGAGTAGGGACGAAATTATCATTTATTAAAAGCTTAGGGGAAAATGGTAATAAACAGCTTGCACTAAAACAGTTTGGACAGCAGCAGTAGACTAACTTTGAAAAATCACCAAAAATTGTAGGAATCGAATTAGAAGATGAATAAAATATGGAATTAAAGCTTATTGAGTCTAGTTTCTCATAGAAGAAATATTGTAAGCAATGGATTTTTAAATTTTGATATATAATGAATTTTGTGAGACAAGGTCAGAATGAATTCGGGTTCCCCTGTTCTGACTATGAAAAATTATAAAAAATTGAATAAAAATAATTAGGGACTTAAATTTATATGTATAGAATTATGAATGAGTCTATTTTTAATAGAAACAAACAAGAACATCATTTGAATTCTGTATGAAGAGATAATTTATTTTTAGTGAAGAAGGGTCAGAACTGTTAGACAACAGAACAGGGGTGACTTTGAAGAATAAACTGTACTGATTGGCTAAACCAAAAATTCTGAAAATTTTATGGTAAAAATATATATGAGTCTTGTTTCAGGGAAAATTAACGGATCTTAATTTGGAGTTCTGTAGCTCAATTTATAAATAATTTAGTGACTATGACGCAAGTAGACAGCTTCGAATGAACTATAAATAATAGTTGAATTATAGAGAATGTTGCATATGAACATGAAATGTATTAAATTGATAATTAAATTTATTTATTTAAATCCAGAAGATTAAAATACGAAGCTAGATCGAGGAAAGGAAAAAGTTCGGGATTAATAGATTTTTACTGTTTACAAACAAGTATCAAGGTAAGTTCGTGTAACTTGAATTATATTCTTAAATGCTTGAAATGCATGTTTTTTATATGAATATGATTTGAATGTTCATTATATGGAAATTAATGAAACATTGATATATTTGATAAAATGGGAAGAAATCCCGTTTGAATGAAAGGAAAATTCGATGGATCTCTGAAAAGGAATTGACGGTAAAAAGGATCTAGCCCGGACGGGTGATCCTATCCTGATATAGCCCTCCCGAAGAATATGTGTAAAATGGATTTAGCCCGGACGGGTAATCTGAATTAGGGTCTGAATTTAGCCTGGACTGGTAATTCAGATCCAAGCTCATTAGAGTAATTGTCGTTGCAGGGGATTTAGCCTGGACTGGTAATCCCGACAATACTCTATGAGTTTATATTGCAGGGGATTTAGCCTGGACTGGTAATCCCGCTGCAAGGTTGAGGTTCGCGGGAGTGTGCTCTCTGAAATGGAAATGTGCGCACATGAATATGAATTGACGAACCCGGAATTGTACACTAAAAGTGTACCTCTGAAAATCCATCGAAATTCCGATAAATTCAACGGGATAAATATGAAAAATAATAAGGGAATGAAAATCATGGTATTGATGAGTACATCAATCATGGTATATATATATTATTGATACATGGAAATTATTGTACTAACTTGAATGTTGAGTTTGTGCATGTTAGGGTAATAATACATTGAATGGATATATGAATGTTTATTATATTGTATTGAAAATATTAGGTAAGTATAATTCTTGTTACATGAGCTTACTAAGCACAAAGTGCTTACCCCGTTTCCTTTTTCCCTGTTTTGTAGTGTTAAGAGCTCGGAGGTCGGATTTGGTCGGAAACACATCACACTGTCAACCTCAGGATTTCGGTATATAAAGAAACTTTATTTTGGAAATCAATGGCATGTATAAGCTAACAAAGCAAATGTTAACGTGAAATGAATGTAAAGTTAGCCATTAGTATGGTTAACAAACCTGGTTATAGATATGTGATGACGTTATCTTATATAAATGCATGAATCTATCATGAAAATATGTTGAATTGAAAAAAAAAAATTAATTCGTAAACTCCGGTAATGCCTCTACCCTATTCCGGCAATGAATACGGGTAGGGGTATTACATTTATTGGTATCAGAGCTACGATTTAGCCGGTTCTAGGACTGATGTAACAAATACGGGATTAGCTATACATGCCATTTAAATTATTATTGATAGTGTGATATCTCCTGACCATTTAAAATGTCTTTTTCTTATAGTAATGTCATCCGACCGAGCTCAATCTGAGGAAGCTGGGAGTCATGCTCCGGCTTCAGTACAAAGAGAAGAAACTAGTAGTAGAACGCCCGAGACAGAGGGTCGAGGGGAGGAGGCAAAAATAACCTTATTTCAAATGATGAATGAATGGTTTAATCAATACTTAAGAACTAACCCTATAGTGCAGCAAGTTCAAGCTCCCCCTCCTACTCCTCCACCGGTTCCCGAGATCCCACAAGGTACAGGTACTGAATCTGTCAGAAAAGGGAAAGCTCCAGTAGATAAAATTCAAAAATATGGGGTCGAAGAATTTCGAGCAGCAGTTGATGATGATTCCGAACGGGCTGAATTCTGGTTAGAAAATACTACTCGGGTTCTGGAAGAATTATCTTGTACACCAGAAGAATGTCTGAAATGTGCCGTCTCACTGCTAAAAGATACAGCTTACCATTGGTGGAATACTAAAGCTTCAGTTGTTCCGAAAGAAGAAATTACATGGGAATTCTTTCAGACCGAGTTCAGAAAAAAATATATCAGCCAGAGGTTCCTTGACCAGAAAAGAAAAGAATTTCTTGAGCTAAAACAGGGCAATAGATCAGTATCTGAATATGAAAGAGAATTTGTTCGATTGAGTAAATATGCTCGAGAATGGGTACAGTCAGAAGCTGAAATGTGCAAACGATTCGAAGAAAGGTTGAATGAAGACATTAAGTTACTGATCGGAATTCTTGAAATTCGAGAGTTTGCTACATTGGCAGAGAGAGCTTATAAAGCAGAAGAATTGAGCAAAGAAAAGAAACAGGCTGAGAGGGAAGCTCGAATTTTTAGTAAAAGACCGATGGGAAAATCCCAGTTTTCTGCTTCAAAGAAATTGAAGAAATATCAGGATCGTTCTACTTCAGCCATTGGGTATTCGGGCAAAGAACAAGGTTCTCAACACACTAATCCAAGGCCTTCTACTCCATCAGTGACCAGTGTTGGCAGTGTTGGCACTCCTAAACTGAGATGTCAGTACTGTAATAAAGCTCATTTTGGTGAATGCCGATTTAAGAGTGGGGCTTGTTACCGATGTGGTTCTTTTGACCATTTCCTCAGAGATTGTCCAGAAAGGGTTGAAAAAGAAGTTGAACATATATCGAAGCCGAGTAATCTAGTTTCGAGGGGCAGACCACCTTGACCATTCGGTAATGTCAGTGGTAGTCGAGGAGTTACAAAAGATACTATAGGTAGGCTTGAGGTACGAGCACCTGCTAGGACATATGCCATTCGTGCCAGAGAAAATGCTTCAGCACCCGATGTTATTACTGGTACATTTTCTTTACTTGATACTGATATTACTGCGTTGATTGATCCTGGTTCTACGCATTCATATATATGTGTTAAACTTGCAATTGTTAAAAATTTATCTGTTGAACCTACTGAATTTGTGGTTAAAGTCTCAAACCCCCTGGGCCAGTCTGTGTTAGTGGATAAAATTTGTAAAAATTGTCCACTGATGGTGAGAGGTTATTGTTTCCCGACTGATTTGATGTTACTGTCATTTGATGAATTTGATGTGATATTGGGTATGGATTGGTTAACCCAGCATGATGCGGTAGTAAATTGTAAACAAAAATATATTGTGCTAAAATGTCAGAATGGTGAGTTGCTCCGGGTTAAATCTGATCAGACAGAGGGGTTATCTGATATGATTTCAGTAATGGCAGCACAGAGGTATGTCAAAAAGGGGTATGATGCTTACTTGGCTTATGTACTCGACACCAAGGTATCTGAGTCAAAGATACAGGCAGTTCCAGTGGTATGTGAATTTTTTGATGTGTTTCCAGAAGAATTACCAGGATTGCCACCAGAAAGAGAAGTGGAATTTTCTATAGATTTGATTCCGGGAACTACTCCGATCTCCATAGCTCCGTACCGGATGGCTCCTATAGAATTAAAAGAGTTAAAGACACAATTGTAAGAGCTTGTTGACAGGGGTTTTGTTCGACCGAGTCATTCACCTTGGGGTGCTCCGGTTCTGTTTGTGAAAAAGAAATATGGGTCTTTGAGATTGTGTATCGACTACCGGCAGCTTAATAAAGTAACCATAAAGAATAAGTACCCGCTACCCCAGATTGATGATTTATTTGATCAGCTGAAAGGTGCTACTATGTTTTCAAAGATTGATCTTCGATCAGGTTATTATCAGTTACGGGTAAAGGAGTCAGATGTGCCAAAAACAGCCTTTAGAATCAGGTACGGGCATTATGAGTTTCTAGTTATGCCGTTTGGGCTAACTAATGCACCTGCAGTATTCATGGATTTGATGAACCGGATATTTAGACCGTACTTAGACAGATTTGTAGTAGTATTCATTGATGATATTTTGGTTTATTCTCGGGATGAAGAACATGCAGAACATTTGAGAATTGTGTTGCAAATTCTACGAGAGAAGCAGTTGTATGCTAAATTCAGTAAATGTGAATTTTGGCTTCGAAAAGTGAGTTTTCTTGGACACATTGTATCTGCCGAAGGCATCAGGGTAGGTCCAAGTAAAATCTCAGCTATTGTCAATTGGAGTCCACCGAAGAATGTATCTGAAGTTAGAAGTTTCTTGGGTTTAGCTGGTTATTATCGGAGATTTGTACAGGGATTCTCTCTGATAGCTTCTCCAATGACTCGATTATTGCAGAAAGATGTAAAGTTCGAGTGGACTGATGAATGTCAACAAAGTTTCAACCGATTGAAAGACCTATTAACGAAAGCACCTGTATTAGTGTAGCCTGAACCAGGTAAGGAATTTGTTATTTACAGTGATGCCTCATTAAATGGTTTAGGTTGTGTTTTGATGCAAGAAGGTAAAGTAATAGCCTATGCTTCAAGACAACTTAAACCACATGAAAGAAATTACCCAGTACATGATCTTGAATTAGCTGCTATTGTATTTGCACTGAAGATATGGCGGCATTACTTGTACGGTGAGAAATGTCATATTTATACTGATCATAAAAGCTTGAAATATTTGATGACACAGAAAGATTTGAATTTGAGACAGCGCAGGTGGCTTGAACTGATAAAGGACTATGATTTGATTATTGATTACCATCCGGGTAAGGCTAATGTTGTAGCTGATGCTTTGAGCCGGAAATCTCTGTTTGCTTTACGAGCTATGAATACCCGGTTATCATTGACTGATGATGGTTCAATCCTAGCTGAATTGAGAGCTAAATCGACATTTTTACAGCAAATATGTAAAGCTCAGAAGATTGATGAGAAGTTACAAGTTAAACGGGCACAGTGTGAGTCAGGTAATGATTCTGAATTTCAGATTGGTTCTGATGATTGTTTATTATTCAGAGGTAGGGTATGTGTACCTCAGAATTCAGAGCTCATACAGAAGATTCTACGCGAGGCCCACAGTAGTACTATGTCTGTACATCTGGGAAGTAATAAAATGTATAATGATCTGAAAAAGATGTACTGGTGGTCGGGGATGAAACGTGATATCTCTGAGTTTGTATCAAGGTGTTTAATATGTCAACAAGTTAAAGCTGAACATCAGCTACCTTCGGGGTTACTTCAGCCAATTACTATACCAGAATGGAAATGGGAAAGAATCACTATGGATTTTGTATCGGGGCTACCTTTGTCTCCGAGGAAAAAAGATGCTATTTGGGTGATTGTAGACCGATTGACAAAGTCAGCTCACTTTATTCCGGTACGTATGGATTATTCTTTAGATAAACTAGCTGAACTGTACATATCTGAGATTGTTAGGTTACATGGAGTGCCTGTCTCCATTATATCAGATAGAGATCCCCGATTTACGTCTCGTTTCTGGGACAAATTGCAAGAAGCCTTGGGTACTCAGTTGTATTTCAGCACTGCATTTCATCCTCAGACAGATGGTCAATCTGAACGTGTAATTCAAGTATTGGAAGATATGCTCTGATGTTGTATACTAGAGTTTGAAGGTAATTGGGAGAGGTATCTACCTTTGATTGAATTTGCTTACAATAACAGTTATCAGTCTAGTATTAAAATGGCTCCGTATGAAGCTTTGTATGGTAGAAAATGTAGAACACCGTTATATTGGACAGAGCTCAGTGAAAGGAAGATACATGGGGTTGATTTGATCCGGGAAACAGAAGAAAAAGTAAAGGTTATTCGAGATAGTCTAAAAGCAGCTTCCGATCGTCAAAAATCATATGCCGACCTTAAGCGAAAAGAGATTAAATTTCAAGTCGGTGACAAGGTATTTCTGAAAGTGTCTCCTTAGAAGAAAGTTCTTCGATTCGGTCGAAAGGGTAAATTGAGTCCAAGATTTATCGGGCCCTATGAAATCATAGAAAGAATTGGACCTGTCGCTTATCGATTGGCATTACCACCGGAACTTGATAGAATCCATAATGTTTTTCATGTATCTATGTTACGACGATATCGATCAGATCCTTCACATGTTATTTCTCCGGCAGAAGTAGAGATTCAACCGGATATGACTTACAGTGAAGAACCGGTCAAGATATTGGCACGGGAGACAAAAGAGCTTAGAAATAAAAAGATAAATTTGGTGAAAGTATTGTGGCAAAAGCACGGGATTGAGGAAGCAACATGGGAACTGGAGGAGGCAATGAGGAAACAATACCCAAACCTCTTTACTGGTAAGATTTTCGAGGACGAAAATCCTTAAAAGGGGGAGTGTTGTAATGGCGTAAATTCAATGTTATCGGAACAGTGGTTTCGTAACCACAAATCCGATTTAAAGAGAAATTTATTTCAATATTTTTGCTTGAAAATTTATATGATAGGAAAATCGTATGAAAATATTGATAGGAAAATTTTATCAATTTAGTGATTAGTTAGAAAAAGAAATTATTGTAGAAATTGGGTAAAATAAGGTATCGGGACCTCTATCTCGTAAAACCGAGTCAAAAATAATTTTATAAATATTTATGAAATGTTATTAATGTGGTATTAAAATTTCGTTAGGAAATTTTAATGTTTGGGTAGTCAATTAAATGAAAAGGACTGAATTGTAATAAGTGTAAAAGTTGCTAGAGTGATTAAATAGCTTGTTAGTCTAATGAGAAAGGATTTAAAAGGCAATTAGACCCAAAATTTATTTGGGCTAGACGGCAAGGGTATGAAATCAGCAGAAAAATAGATAAATTAAGGGTAAAATTGGAATATTGCAAAATTAACTAAATAAAACTAGGACTAAATAGGAAATATCTAGATTTCTCTTCATTTCTCTTCAATTCCAGCAGCTAAAAATGCCATAGGAGGGTTCTCTAAGCTGGTATTTCATAATTTTTGCACCAAGTGAGTTAATCCTTGCCTTTTTCTTGTAATTTTTGTGTTTCTAAGACTTTTACAACTAGATCCTACTATTAAATTCATTAGTTTCTGATTTCATGGATGAAATTTAAAGTCACCATGGTTGAGTGCTGTAAGTTTATGATGAAATAGAATGAAATTAAAGCTTTAATTTGTTTATGAGATGATTTTATTAAGCAATTTCAATGGAAATTGATTTTTGGGACCTAATTGTGAAAATGTTTGGAATTAAAGTCTATTGCTGAAATTCTGATTCCTAAAGGTTGTAAACTAGTTTAAGGTGATAGAATAAAATGTTAATTGAGAAAAATCAACTCAATTGAGAGGCTAATTGAGTAGGGACGAAATTATCATTTATTAAAAGCTTAGGGGAAAAATGGTAATAAACAGCTTGCACTAAAACAGTTTGGACAGCAGCAGTAGACTAACTTTGAAAAATCACCAAAAATTGTAGGAATCAAATTAGAAGATGAATAAAATATGGAATTAAAGCTTATTGAGTCTAGTTTCTCATAGAAGAAATATTGTAAGCAATGGATTTGTAAATTTTGATATATAATGAATTTTGTGAGACAAGGTCAGAATGAATTCGGGTTCCCCTGTTCTGACTTTGAAAAATTATAAAAAATTGAATAAAAATAATTAGGGACTTAAATTTATATGTATAGAATTATGAATGAGTCTATTTTTAATAGAAACAAACAAGAACATCATTTGAATTCTGTATGAAGAGATAATTTATTTTTAGTGAAGAAGGGTCAGAACTGTTAGACAACAGAACAGGGGTGACTTTGAAGAATAAACTGTACTGATTGGCTAAACCAAAAATTCTGAAAATTTTATGGTAAAAATATATATGAGTCTTGTTTCAGGGAAAATTAACGGATCTTAATTTGGAGTTCTGTAGCTCAATTTATAAATAATTTAGTGACTATGACTCAAGTAGACAGCTTCGAATGAACTATAAATAATAGTTGAATTATAGAGAATGTTGCATATGAACATGAAATGTATTAAATTGATAATTAAATTTATTTATTTAAATCCAGAAGATTAAAATACGAAGCTAGATCGAGGAAAGGAAAAAGTTCGGGATTAATAGATTTTTACTGTTTACAAACAAGTATCAAGGTAAGTTCGTGTAACTTGAATTATATTCTTAAATGCTTGAAATGCATGTTTTTTATATGAATATGATTTGAATGTTCATTATATGGAAATTAATGAAACATTGATATATTTGATAAAATGGGAAGAAATCCCGTTTGAATGAAAGGAAAATTCGATGGATCTCTGAAAAGGAATTGACGGTAAAAAGGATCTAGCCCGGACGGGTGATCCTATCCTGATATAGCCCTCCCGAAGAATATGTGTAAAATGGATTTAGCCCGGACAGGTAATCTGAATTAGGGTCTGAATTTAGCCTGGACTGGTAATTCAGATCCAAGCTCATTAGAGTAATTGTCGTTGGAGGGGATTTAGCCTGGACTGGTAATCCCGACAATACTCTATGAGTTTATATTGCAGGGGATTTAGCCTGGACTGGTAATCCCGCTGTAAGGTTGAGGTTCGCGGGAGTGTGCTCTCTGAAATGGAAATGTGTGCACATGAATATGAATTGACGGACCCGGAATTGTACACTAAAAGTGTACCTCTGAAAATCCATCGAAATTCCGATAAATTCAACGGGATAAATATGAAAAATAATAAGGGAATGAAAATCATGGTATTGATGAGTACATCAATCATGGTATATATATTATTGATACATGGAAATTATTGTACTAACTTGAATGTTGAGTTTGTGCATGTTAGGGTAATAATGCATTGAATGGATATATGAATGTTTATTATATTGTATTGAAAATATTAGGTAAGTATAATTCTTGTTACATGAGCTTACTAAGCACAAAGTGCTTACCCCGTTTCCTTTTTCCCTGTTTTGTAGTGTTAAGAGCTCGGAGGTCGGATTTGGTCGGAGACACATCACACTGTCAACCTCAGGATTTCGGTATATAAAGAAACTTTATTTTGGAAATCAATGGCATGTATAAGCTAACAAAGTAAATGTTAACGTGAAATGAATGTAAAGTTAGCCATTAGTATGGTTAACAAACCTGGTTATAGATATGTGAAGACGTTATCTTATATAAATGCATGAATCTATCATGAAAATATGTTGAATTGAAAAAAAAAATTAATTCGTAAACTCCGGTAATGCCTCGTACCCTATTCCGGCAATGAATACGGGTAGGGGTATTACAGCTTGCATCAATTTTGAACTATCCCCATTTATATTGAGGCTTATTTTTAATGGAAATACTTCTTTCTTCAACCCTATTATCTTCCATAATCTGCTAAAATCTCAAAGCAAGATTTTTGGGTAGTGACCTTATTGATCATAACTTCTTTCCCTTTCAATTCTTTTTCCATCTTTAACCGATTTCCTCATTCGGTTCGAAATTGCATCCATCTGTTACATATTCCATAGCTTTACCTTTATCAGTTGTCTATGTTACCATTTTTCCATCCATCATTGTTAAACACCCTTCTCTATGTTGGATCTAGTGCCCAAAGTATATTATTTTCGTCTAAGTACACTTGTAATTTTTTTGAACATATTTGTTAATAAAATCATTCATTAATTACGTTAATATACTTTGTATAATTGTTCTCCTATAGTTTTTGCATGCAAAGCAAAATGGAAGCAAATGTTGCTCATCGGTTGTCTAAATGTTTAACTAATACTAAGTGGTATTACGTGGTCAAATCGTCGTATGGAAAGACAACTTGTATTAGTAGACAAACCTAAACATGTCTTTAGTCTAATCGAAAATTAGCAAAATGATTAAAAAACTAATATGTCGTCTATTAAGTCCAATTGGGGAGATAAATTTTCTTGGACATCGGAGCGGATGACTACCAGAAGATAGAGACATAGATATGACTGATTAGACTAACAGTACATCGAACATGACCCAAGCAGAATAAATTCTGAATCTATTTATGGATTTATTCACTTTTAATGTTTATAGTGTGGCATACACATTCATAGTGTGGCATACCTAAATCCTGAGTGGATGGCGAACTATGTATGTATGACTTATACACTTTGATGTAAGTAAAAGCCTAAAATCAAATTGATAAGGAACCGAAAGTTGGCGTGTTGGGTGTACGACGTCTATAGTATGTAACATCATTCACAATAGTGTAATTCATTTCCCAAAACATGGGTGAATGATATTTTCTCATTGGCATTACATGGTTGATGAAAAGTAAACATGGCCACGGGTCGTCCGTCTTTGTGATGGATGACTTGATCACCTTTTGATAGTGATTGACTTTTCATGAAAGAAGATTTAATGGTTACCATAAGATAAAATAGAATCATTTTTGGAGATCAAATATTATCCCAAAAAGATCAAGAATATCCTATAAGGGTAACACACTTATGACAATGTCATTGGACGAGCATTAAGTAGTTACTTTCGAAATGGTATGTTGTTGGAGAGAGCTTAGTCACAATACTATAATGGAATAACTTCATGACTAAATGAGTTTATAATTAATAGACAAAAAGCTAGAACTTAATTATAAATCATTTGAGCCTCGGCTATATATGTCCCTGAACGAAATGGATAGGAAAAGAATAATGGGAAACATTCATGAATGATTATGGTTTTCTTCGAAATGGAGAAATGAAATCATTTGGAAATGAATGTTTTAAACACTATTTTGAAACCCGAAATGAAAACAAATCATTCGATTATAGTGAACATGTTGAGATGTAAAATATTACACATATTTTCTCGAAATTTTACTAGGGAAAATTGTCAAAATTTTGTTGGGGGTAAACTAGGGATAAGAAATTTGTTTTATATATAAATATTAAAGTTTTTTTTAGGAAATAGAAAAACTAAATCGGGTTGGATCACCTTACAGAATACTAGGTCAAAAAGGCCTAGGAAGTAGTCGTAATTGGACATGATGTGAGAAAACCCAAAAACCCCTCATGGACATGAAGGGGGCGGCAATCCTAGTAGAAATACTAGGGCATGTCGTCCACCCTAGTCCTATTCTAAGTAGGATGTTGTTTTTCTATTTGAAATAAACCACTACGACTCAACAAAGGTTCTACCTTCTCTTCCTATAAATAGATGACATCGGTAGAGCTATTAACACAACTTTGCGAGATTGTTATTCTATCAAAAATAGAGAGAATTTATTCTCAACTATTACATATATTTTTTCGGAATAATAATTCTATCGGTTTCTATCAAAAAAAGAAAATTTTTGTTTTTATCCCAAAAGGAGAGAAAACTTTTTCTAGTTTTGTGTTTCAATTCAATTGGTTTGAGCCCATACTTGAAGCAGTTCGTGGTGTGAGGATAGTTGAGAAGATCAATTGGTTGAAAGCTGGGAACAACGAACTTTCTTTAAGTAAAAAACACATGTATGAATTCGGTTAAGGTTTATTGCTATAAATATCACAAATCGAGTCAGTTTTCAAAATTTTAATTTTTCATTGTGCAAGAAACAATTTTCAAACTAGGATTTTTCCAACACTCTACTATGGCTATAGTGACCATAAGAATAACAGATGGTCGACATCCTTTCATATTCGATAATTTAAGAAAACCCATCAATCCTAATGCATGGCAAAAAATGGTTTGGTAAGATTAACAACCATTGCTAGGTGCGTAAATTTACCTCTTTTTGCAATATTTGTATTATAGTCAATTCGCATAATGTCACATAAAAGGTGATCCTTCTTGTAAGACCCTTCAAGAAATATTTGTAGGGGAGTCCAGGCAATTGAACCCAAACAATAACTTTTGATAAATACTTTTTCTTCGTAGAAATATCTTTGCTCTATGGCTAGACCATTAAATAATGTCCATAGATCAACCATGGTCCTGTGGTCAACGCTTTATTATAGTCCTTCGCTAAGGTAAACTTGACTAGAAAGTATTCATTATACAAGTCAGTCAACTTGAATTCGCCCATTGGCTGTCATAGATTTTGAAGTTGACCCTGAGTGCTTTGAAGCTAATAGATTTTCCAAGAAACTGCACAATGATCGTGCTAGCCATGCTTTTGTGTATCATCTCATGGACTCGTTCCGAGAAGAAAATCTTCGAGACTAGCCCACCTCAAGAGACCATTACATCAGTCTCCCTTAACTCAAAGATGTCATTGAGCCCCAAAACCATCTCATTATCCTCTACCATATTCTCTAGCAACTTGCCTCAGAAGGAAATATATTGTTGTCTCCTATCAAGAACTTCGTAAGATTGAGCTTCCTTCCTTACTCTTGACCTTCTCAATCCCTCTATTGATCACTATTAATGGGGGAGACCTATGCCTGTTAAGGCTAGCTGCCAAGAGGGAACTCTCACCCATCTTTTTTTTAAATGAAAAATTATTTAAAAAACAAAGTATGCAACAGAATAAAATATACTGTGATAAATACAATGAAAAAAGGCTTTGAATAAGCCAAATCAACAACTCTTAATTATTGTTAATTGAATCACTAACTATTCAAAAATTTTATAGTGTATTTTGAAAAAAAAAATTGGTATGCTTAAATTTAATATATACGGATTTGAAGTTTATTTTTACACTAATATTTTATAATTAAATTTAAATATAAATATTTTTATATATAATTTATTTGAATTGAATTAAAATTACCTGTTCAAATATGATTTAACATGGATGGAATAAATATCTCAAAATTTGGAGAGACTTTATTACCATTCAATGAGTAAATAACACTTTTTTTAATGGCTTTCTTATATCTTAATAAATTTTATTTTTTAAAATGATTTCTCATGTTTGATTTTTAAAGAGTTTTTTTTTTGGAAAATTTTAAAAGAAATAAATTTTAGGTTTTTTTAAACATGAAACTTTTTAAAACTTTTTTTATCAGAATTTTTGTGTTTTTAAAGAGTAATAACTAAATTGATTAAAACTATAAATGTTAAGAGTTAACTAAGTAATATTACCTGTTTTATAATTGACATGTCAACAATGCAACGGCCAAATTGAACGGAGGATTGAGATTTTTAAATTGAAAAATATAAAGATTCAATGTCTCAAAATTAAAGTGTAAAGACTAAGAGATAATTTATTTAAACATAATTTTTAAAAAAAATTGAATTTAGGTGTTGTCTGATAAACTAAAAAATTAATGAAAAATTAAGTATTAAATTAAGTTATAAGATTTGTTTGATAAATTACTCAAAATTAAGTATGGAATATAATTAGTATGCTTGATGAATGTAAATTTTAAAAATTTAAAGTTAAAGGGTAATGTTAAAAGAAATAAAATAAAATAAAATAGAGTGAAAAAAGAAATTCTACATTAAGTGATAAATAGCTTATTATCTATTTATCATTTTTCACACTTTTTCGTTGAAATAATTCAATTATTTTTTTATTATGGGTTGTTAAGTGTGCTTAAAACTTTTTCAATTCCACACTTTTTCGTTAAAATAATTCTATTATCATTAATCTTTTCAACATTAAGGATATGCTTGATTAGGTGGAAAAGTGAATAAATGAAAGGAGTGAGTAGAAAAGTGAAATGAAAATAAATTTTAAATGTGTTTGGTAGGGAAAAAAAGCGAGAGAAAAAAAAATAAAAGAGATGATAATTTTCTATTTTAATGTATAAAAACTAATATTCCAATTTGAAATAATGGGAAGAGAAAAAAATGAATGAGATACGTATGTTAGTTTAAAATTATGTATTTTTCAAAAGTTTTGTTTTTTTTCTTTTCATTTTCTAAATCTACCAAGTAATAATTTGAAGCCATATACGCAATATATGAATACACTTGAATTTATACTTATAATGTGAGTAGGAACACATTACAAATTTTACATATTCACAATCTTAAATTAATATACAAGTTAATTTTTAAATGTATTCATGTAACACATTCGACCAAAACGTGAGTAAATTATATTTTTTGGATTAATTCAAATATTTGTTAATAATAAAAATGATTGAAAATGTTAAAATACATAAATACTATCTTTTATTTAATAAGGGTAATTTTTGTAATGTATTATTACATTAGTGTTGAGTGTAGCAAAATAAGTTAATACAACTTTTACGGGATTCATATCAAATGTTGTAAAGTAACTTTCCTATAATAAAGAAACACCAAAGTCAGTGTAAATGATAAATAATTAATAATTTTTTATTAAAGTATTGGATTAAATTAAAATTATCCAAAATGTTGAAAATTTTGTTTTTGTTTATATATTTTTCAATGATGTATGTAATTTTAAATTCCAAAAAAGCATATAAACTTTTAGCATAGGTTAAATTTTAAAACAAATTTACGGAGTCAAAATTTTTCAACGCAAAATCGCATCGGTCTATTTTGCAATAACCAGAAAGACGGCTAAAAAGACAAAGATTAAAAAAAAAAAAGGAAAATGACGGTTACAGCGTAGGAACGGCAGTATCTGAGCAGCGTAAATGTAAAAGCGTGTGGACCCCACGGAAATCGATGCGTTTCTTTACCGTCGATGAGCTTTCATGAAAGTCAACGGATCGACGGTCCACAGGCAGCCAATTGTGCCAAATAGGGCTAAATTGGTGAGAGGGGGAATCTCTTGGGTGGGCCCAAAACTTCTTACGTGTCCTACGAGTGACCTGACACAGATGGCGTTTCATTGCCACTTGTATTTTATATTCCAATTTTACCCTTAAAAATGCCATATTTCCATGTTAGTCCCCCCGGGAATCAGCCGAAAAAAAAAAAATGAAAAACGTTCGTCGCTTTCACTCTCAGTATTTTTCTCCTTCACTAACACGCGCACTCAGAAAAAAAAAAACGTTTTGCTCACTAAGCTCACTCTCTCACTACAAGTGCTTCCCTTTCTCTCTATATAATTTGTTTTTGTTTTTGAGATCTCGAAATTATATAAAATGGCCGGTTATCCATTGTAGGGATCTCCTCATTTGATTCGTTGTTTGAGCCGAGGTACGGTTTGGCCTTCGAGAAAATAGAAGGAAAAAAAAATGCTACGTTTCTGTTTTCTTTTTCTACTTTTGGTCGATTCTTTGTTTTGTATGGCATTTAGTATTCTAGTGTTGTTTCAGCCTTGAATTTCTTTTTCAAATTTTTTTTGTTTGATGAAAATGGGAAAAAAAGGAAGTGGTTTTAATTTGAGTGTTGATGTTTCTTAGTCGTTAATTTATCTATTTGAATGAACACAGTTTACGTGTAAGTGCTTGATTACGAGCTAGTTTTGGCCGTTAAAACTGAGTTCCTTTTTTCAAGTTTTACTATTAGTTAATGATTTCGTGTTGTTTATTATAAGTTATATGTTAATGTATATATGGATAAATTTGTTATGTTAACGTTCTTGATGATACCTTTTAATCATGTTTACTTTGCGTTGGTTTTAACCTTGTTCTTTTTTTTTCATGTTGGATTATCGTGATTGTTACCAGAAAATGAATCTTGAATTTGTTGGTGACAATTTCAGGACCTGGTAAAGGCTCCTTGACCGCCGTAATTGATAAAGGATACTTCTAATAAGGATAATTAATAGTTGTAATGACCCTTTAATTTTTATAGTGTAATGAATCATTATTGTGCTTTCTTGTGTTTTGCAAGAATCATAATGTCGCATTGTTTGTATTGCAGGACCTATCATTTATGGCTTTCGACCTCTGGGGGACATCATTCACTGAAGGTGCTTTATTTTTCTCAAATTAGCACATGCATGCAGTCTTATTTTGATCATTTTTTTTTGTGTGGTTTGACTAACTGTCTGTAATCTGCAGAAGAAAACAGCCCTTTCATACAACCAGAATGGCCGTATGACTTTTACTTTGGTTATGGCATCGGTATAATAATGGTCCTATTTTATTTGTACTTCTGGTGGATATTTTCTTGTCTTTTTTAATTACCATAGTTATGCAATGTGTTCTTTTTCTACAGATATGATTGAAGAAAATGCCTTGAATGAGAAATCTTGTATTCAAGTGTTGAGGATATTGATTGCAAAAGCAGATACTGAAATCGATGAACTTGAAAAAGATTTGGTGTTGCTCCAAAGTGAATTGGTCTGGGCTGAACATGAAGAATGGCATGACATTTGCTGTAGTGCTTTGAGAGCTAAGATCAACTGCCTTGATATCTCAATAAGGAAGTTGAGGAACAAGGATGAGAATGACATTGAGGTTTATTTATTGATGCATACTGAACCTGTTGAGAAGTTGCATGAAATAATGAAGGCTCTGCTCAAAAGTTTCTACAATGAGAAACATGAGCAGGTTTGACTTTTGAATATTTTTCATACTCTTTTACTAACCTGACATGAATTTTATTCAACCCAGAAATTTAAAGGGATAATACAAGAAGCATGTGACCTCACGTTGAGTTTTACAAATTGTGTCTCTTAACTCTGCAATTTCAACCAAATTTGTGTACTATATATGGTTTTTGTCTCTCGGTTTTACATTAGCTTGATGGGATGCTTCAATTTATTTCTGGTACATGCATTTTGTTGTGGTTGTTCTGAGTTTAGGTTTAGACGTTTAGTACTGTCTGGATGTCACAAAGTTGTAGTGATGTTAGATTTTTCTTCTAGGCTTTGTCATTCTGGATGGAAAGAGAATGGAGAGCCATAAATTGACTGAAATAGAGGTGGAATATTGATTAGTGTTTTATTTATTTGGAGCGCTTTTGCATGTAGAACTTGATAAGCATGGTCAACTCCTCTAGCTGTTGGCATATTGGTTTTGTTTTTGTAATTCGTGTACCTTCCTAGCATTTGTTTATTAAGTTTTCCTTCTTATATTTGCTTATTTTATGCATTATTTCATGAACTAAGACAATTTTCCTTTCAAGAATGAGCAATCTCAGGATGTTGTCCCAGATTCAAGGTCTGGTTCTCTAGAGCAGTCCGCTGCCCTGCATAAGAACCAAAAATTGAACTCATCAGATTCATGTTTCATTGCAAAGGAGGAAAACAATGGACCCAATGTTACTCCCAAAGAAAATTTTACTTCATCAAATCCATCTATGGAGCTTGAAGTGAAGAAGGCAAATAGTTCAGAAACAGTTAAGTTAGATGAAGCTTTATCCTTTTGTGCTTTAACATGTCCATGACCAAATATTCATCTACTCTACATATAAATACAAGTAGAGAAATCCAAATTTTGGGCTGTCATTGCAGGTATATTATTGCAGTACAGTCACTAAGGGCTGTATTAAGGGTAATTGTTATATTAATATGACAACTTGCCATATCTTCCTACTTTGCATCTTCCTTTGTGTCTCTTTGAATGTTTCACATTTGTCTCTGTCTCTGTCTTTTCTAACTGGGTGGTAGATGTGGGATCTGTCATGGCCTCAATGTTGATTTATTTGTTTGAATTCTTCCTACAAACACTTTTAAGAGAGTTGGTGCTTACTATTTGATATTATAAGCTATTATTGATTTGTATTAACATTTTTCTGGCTCTAAGTATGATTTTTGTGGGTGATATTGTTGACCTTCAAATACTTGTAGCTTTTATCATGTCAAATATTGTGTATGGGCCTGCATGTCTGATTCTAGTTTTCAACACTTTTGGAGATTCATAGATGCTTTCATGCTTGTAGTTGTGGCTGAAATGGTAAACATGTATCCAGCCTTAATATATCTAGGAAATCAAAATCATGGAACAACTTGGTGTTATGCATAGTGTTTATGCTTGATGTGTCCCTCAACTCTCAGATACTAAAAGAAGTGGACTCCAGGGTGTAGAAATCTGAAAAGAAATGATATAGTGCCTATTTTTCTTTGTTTAAAGGGAAAACAAAACTACTTCGGTCTTGGCACCTATGGATGCAGATTTACGTTGCAGATAAATTGTAACAATATAGATGGTCAAAGTCATTTTAGGCGGTAAAGGCCTCTCTTTCTTCCTTTCTTTTTTTTTTTTTTTCCTTTCCAAGTTTCAAAAATATAATCTTCCAAGCATGTTTATGCCCATGCATGCAATGTGTCTCATACTATGCTCTCTTCGTATCAAATTTTTGGTACAATATAACAGCCGATTAGTTTATTATAGCTGAGCATGTGTATGTTCTTGCATGGAGTTATATCTTGATGCTTTCTCTATTCTTATCTGTCTTTGGTACAATTTAATGACCCGTAACCTTTGACCCTTCAAATATGAAGTGCATACCTATATGGTAAAGAATAGAATATGAAACAGGAAAAGGAGATGAGAATAAAGATTTTAGCCTTAAGTTCCTTGTGGGTTTACATGGATGCTTAATTTCCATATAAACTATGTTTGGCAGCTGCATCTTGATTTCTTTGTGTACTCTTCCTGTTTTACTTCCTTCTCTTGCTGTCCTAATGTATCATTCATTTGCAGCTAGCCAATGCCGATGTTAAAGATCTGATGCCACATTTCCTGCTGCCAGCAGCTGGTCAATTTGATGAGAAGAGCATTATAACTTTACTTGATTTAGAAACTACCAAGAAGCTCAAAGAAAGTGGTCGTGCTCTTAAGGATAAAAATGTGGTCCAGCATTTTTCTCTCAAGTCTGCTCAGAAGAGAAAGAATAATCTATACAGGACTAAGGTTAAGGTATTTCTCTCACTCTCTTTTTGGCTAAACAATCAAGTTCAATATCATTTATTAAGTTCTGATTGGAAGGGGAAAATCTTTGTTGAAATGATTTGATTGACAGTGTTGGTACACATACTCTCTTGCAAGTTTCAACCGCAAGTAATCTTTTACACTGTCTAGTAATTAAAATGAAAAATGTTAATGCACTTGAACCTTCGAAAGTACTTTTCATGGTTTTATAAGCCTTCTGCTTGATGTAAAAAATACTTTCAGTTAATATTAATTCACTTTTAACTAGTTCAGTTCAACAAATTATTTAACATACTTTCAGCCCATATTTAATTTTGCATGACTTATGAATGTAGATAATAAATGGGCTGTTTGAGTATGTCTATACTAAAAGATAAGATGTTAGGGCCATGAGTTTGGGATTTTTTTAACCACGGGCAAAGGATAGGAAAATTATTCAAGCTCATCAAAGGGAGTATGAAACTTTAGGACTTGTTAGAGTGAGATCCAGATCTCCTTTAGTATTTTTATAAAGATTCGACTTGCCTTTCTTTTATTAGTTGACTCATCCCTT
Organism: Gossypium hirsutum; assembly: GCF_007990345.1. Classification (NCBI taxonomy): domain Eukaryota; kingdom Viridiplantae; phylum Streptophyta; class Magnoliopsida; order Malvales; family Malvaceae; genus Gossypium; species Gossypium hirsutum. The sequence goes on from NC_053424.1 coordinate 42,696,598, forward strand.
TAAGTCGAAGTTAAAATAATCAAAGGAAGTATATCAAACTAAATAAAGTCATACCGAACACAACGTATATTGTCAGAGTCCTAAACAACTTATTTTACTCTAGGAGTCCTACCTAGCAACTTCTCCTAAGAGTCCTATCTAACAACTTCTAAGCATCTACAACAATACTCCCCCCCTGGAGAAAGAGCTTATCCTCAAGCTCGGAATCAAGATAAACTTGGTGAAAGGCACCTTCCAAAAGAGTGATTGACATTTTTCTTGTGCTCACACATCCATTGGTCATATTACTGTCAAATCAAAGGCCATCGTATTAGATAAAACAACCATTGCCTCATCATTATTCCTTCCTGCTACTAATAGTTGAAACCCTGTACTAACAATTTGTCAGCACCATTAAATAAACCTGTTCAAATTTCTCACCAGCAGTAACAATTTTAAAAATAACTGACCTATCTTTTTTAGCAACTCCCAAAACCCAAGCATGCCTTTTGTAATAAAAGCTGATCATTTGTATCAATAAAATGGCTAACTGTTGAGTCTCTATTAAGGGTGAAATCGAGCCAAGCCAAGTCCAAATATTGTGAAGCTTAAGCTCAAATCGAAATTTGAAGCTCGATACTTGGCTCGAGTTCAATTGAACATCTAGTTTTAAGCTTGAGCTCGGCTCAAGATATAATCTAAGCTAATTGAGCTCAAGCTTGATTCAGCTGGTTGATTAATTTTTGTACTCAAGCTCGAACTCGTGCCCGATTAAGCTTATTCGTATTTGAGCTCGAGCTTGAGCTTGGCTCGATTATTAAGCTTAGGGTTAATAATATATATTAAGGGTGATAATGTAATTTAATAATATAAAAATATTCAAAGTATAAATTAAAAAATAAAAAGCTTGATAAGGCTTGCGAGCTATTCAAGCTAAGTATTATTAAGCTTGAATTCAGCTTGATTGATAGCTTGAGTTGCTCGAGCTCAACTCAATAATTATTGAGTTCGAGTTTTTTTCGAGTTGAACTCGAGTAACTTACAAGCACCAGTTTCTCATTTATACTCCTGGTCTCTATCATCTCTAGTATTCATTTTCCTAGGTAAACCATCAAGTTTAGTAGACCCAATAAACTTTTCAGATATAGAGGAGAAGGTGCATTGGGTTTAAAGAAAAGGATGGTGAGTTGTTAGGTAAGGGTTTAGAAGGGGTTAATAAAAAAGACAAGGAAGTGAAGTTGGTTGTTTCATGTTTATTGTCAAGACGGGTTTAGGGGGGTTCAGTGCATAGGATAGGGAAGAGAGATTGGTAGAGATTGCCATGGTTTGCTTTTGTTTAGTTTGAGGGTCTACTTTCGTATCTATCAGAGTTACTGACCTGTCTACCAGCAATCATTTTATCCATTCCTTCATGCATTTGATCAAACACTTTGGTTTTGGTTTCAGCGATAATTTCATAAAATGCTGCAATTTATGAGCAAGCATTTGTTTTATCTTTGTTTGCATATGCTTGAGCTACTTTAGTGTTTCTACTCGCCACTCTGCCAACCATTGCTGAGGATTGTTGGCTCTGATTCCAAATTGTTATGACCTTGAGTTTGGGATCAAGCCATGGGCAACGGGAAAATCACTCAAGCTCATCAAAGGGAGCCTGCAACCTTAGGACTCATCAGAGAGAGACCGAATCTCCTTTTAGGGTTTTGATAAAAAATTGCTTGCCTTTATTTTATTAAGTATATAATCATTTGCTAGAGAATTTGTATTTGGCCTAAAAAGAACCCTGAGAATTTGTAATCAAAAGCTCTTTTGCAGCTTTCTTCCCTTCAACTTTATGCATGTCGTCACATCAATATACTCTTGCTTTCTAGGCAAATTAAGTATATAATCATTACTGTGTTGCATTATAGCCCTTCTCTGGTGTTGCAAGTAAATTAAATTGCGTTTGCTTCTCTTCAACAGGATGCAGCTGCCCAGTGTGTGAATGACTCAGATCTGGATGCTTCAAAACATTCAGCTGGCCGCCTCAACAAGAAGAAAAAAACAAGTTCTTCTAGTTTGAAAATTGTGAGTGAGGAAGCAACAATGCACACTTCTATATCTGCTGCAGATATGTTAATCCTAGATTCATCATCAAATTCAACGGGGATGACAGGGGATCTTACAAAGAAAGTGAAGGTATGGCAAGCTATCAAATTCACGTTAGAACCAAAATTGTGCTCCATCTTTGGATGTCTTTGTTAAGTGATTTTATCTCACATTAACTAAGTTTTGGGTTTTCTGTGGCCATATATATGTATGTGTGTGTGTGTGTGTGTATCGGCCAGTTTCTAGGAGGGGAAAGGGTTGTCCAGATTTGGACCTTGAACTTGGTGCCAACTTTGGACTGGATTTCAACCAGTCATTTGCCACTTGAACTAGTAGCTTGTTGACCATGGTCTCATATTCAAGTTAGGTCTCTACACCTGCTACCGGTTGGCTTTGGGTTGAATACTTAAGATGGTGTGAGTTCCTGAATGTGTTTAGTTGTTCATACCTAATCCCATGTGAGGTTATCCATGTGAAAGCCCTTATTGTGCTACATGTGAGAGGGAATGTTAAGTGAAATTATCCTACATCTACGAAGTTGTGGGTTTCTTGTGGTCTTCCATTCAAGTTGGTCCTCTCCACATATTGTCAATATGTTTTAGATTGGATGCTTCACATGTTGTGTCAAGGTGTGAGAGTGGTTGATTCTGTTTTTAGCTCTCTTGTGGGGGCTTTTGTGGTCTGTCCTTACTGGTTCTCATTTCAGGAAGAGCAGACTGCAGATATTATTGCCAACGATTTGGGCTTGATTGCTCATAAACAGATGATTGGCGACTCCAGTGAGATGAAAACGCTTGGCAAGCATGACGTGAAAATTAATGGATGCGAAGTGCAAGGACAAGATACTAGTAATTTTTCAAATTCATGTTTGAATCCTGAACATGAGGGAAATATTCAGAACGCAGATAAGGTACAATAAACTCTTCTCCTCTAATGAAATTGTTGTATTTATATAATTGTCAATCTTAGGGGGAAATAAATCTATGGCTTGGGCAAGCTGTTGTTTTCATTAGAGTATTTGAGTTAGCATTTTGAGTCATTTGTTTGAATCTAACTTAAACTATTGCTTCTCAATAAGAGTATAATGTTGATTTCTGCAAGCAGCTTCTCTGCAAATTAGGTCTGTCCATAGGCCCGGGCTGTAGCCTGAATTTTTCTTTTTATTTTTTTTTGCCTGGAACTGTTTTTGGCTCAGCCTGGAAGCTCAAATTCATTATTCATTAATAGTAAAAGATTTAAAAATATTGTTTATTAATATTTATATAAATAAAAATTTAAAACTAATAAATAGTAAGTCGGGCTGGCTCGAGGTCACATTTTCCTTGTCCAGGTCTGGACTAGGCTGGGCCAGGGCAGGCCTACTGGGCCGTTGGACTGGTCTGCCACTAATGCCGTGGTTAAAAATATTAGTCGTGATACTTTGAGAAATACATCTAGTCTCAATAGGAAGGAAAATTATTTTGATTCTAGTTTAAGGTGATTTTGGACAGGTAGAAAGTCTGAAATTTGACATGGATCAAAAGCTATGCGACTTCGCCGTGAAATCTGCACGCAAACAAAGGACCAAAGAGAGTAAGGTAGCTTCAATGGACAAGAATCAGCATTCAAATTCATTATTGAAGGGAGAAGAGAAAAGAAACGACACCTTACAAGATGTGACGCCAAAAGAAGCTTCTCCAAGTGACAATGAGCATTCTGCCTTGACCTCGCTTGTAGAACCGCAGGACGAAAATGGAGAGGATAAAACCATCCAACTTATGGAGGAAAAATCACAAATGGAGGAAGTTCCGATGTCTGAAGTTGTTTCTAGTGATGGCAAACTTGTTACAAACTTGTATATGAGGCTGCAAAGAGGGAAGGTAAAGACTGTAAAGCCAAATATGGAATCAACTGCCGCTGATGCTGAAGAATCTGGTTTAAATTCGATGGAAAATCTTTCTAACTCATCTCCTTTTCCAAAAGGCAAGAGGACATGGAAGAATACTAACAACTGTAGTTTGAACTATTCGTTGACTGGGAAAATCATTAAGAAAACTGTTCAACATAGCCAATGCGAAGCTGAGGGGACAAGCTTGATGCTGGATGCTAGCCAGAATACAATGCCATTGCCACAGAAGAAATGTAAAAAGCTTTCTAGTGTGCCAATAGTTGTGGAGTTCAGAGCTTCATCTGTTCAAATGAACATCTCAAAGTTGCATGGGGACCTAAATAAGAGCAACATTGTGAAGACGGAATTTGCTGAATCGGGGGCTTTGGTTGATGATCTCGGTGCAAAGGGTGTGGTACCCTGGCCATTGGATGCAAGTAGCTTGATGAAAATGAAGTTGCGTGATTTGAGGGCCATTGCGAAATCGCAGAAGTTAAAGAAATACTCGACAATGAAGAAAGAAGATCTGGTCAAGCGATTGGAAAATGGATTAAGTTGCTAATGAATATATGAATTGCTTTTTGTACAGGTTAGTTGTTTCCCACATGTTTTGTTCTTCTTCTCATGCTTGTTGCATTGGCATATATGTCTGAATTTGCATCATTGTATGAATCCCAAAGGTAAAATATGAAAGTCTCTTCATTTTCCTAGAAGTAGCTATGTTGGATACCCGTATCTAACCCATATTTGAATTGAAGTATAAAGACATAACCTTCTAAAGACAACCCATTTGGGTATCCAATACTCACAACTTGAGTATTGGATAACACAGATCTTTACTCTTGATTTAGGGATCACACAATAAGAGAATGCTCGTTCGTATCCGATTCTATGACTCGTGCAAAATGTATGTATGTGTGTGTGTGTCTTGTGTGCATGTATGTGTATGTGGGTGTGTCTGTATGTCATACAATGTGTGTATGTGTCTCTGTGTGTGTGTGTGTGCGTGCACGTGTATGTGTGTGCATGTATGTGTATGTGTCTTTATTAAGTGCAAGTTTGGATTTGTAAATGCAATGCATGAATTGTGGCAGGAATAGCATAAGACACTGATACGGTCTACATTAAAGAAAATGACATTCGATACTGTTGGAGAAAGATGAATAGGAAATTCAAATTATATAAAAAATGGAAAAGAAAATAATTTAATTTTAACTTCAAAATTAATTGAAAGGAAATATCTACAAAAGGATAAGAACTAAATTTTAAATGTCCAAATGTTTGGCATGCTTTGCGTTCCAATTACGGTTTGTTAATAAAAACAAATATTTTTACTTAAATTTAATTATTAAAAACAAAAAAAGTTGATATAAAAAATAATATTTTAATATCCGAAAAAGAGAAAAATGTAATAATTATATTTAATATTTAAATGTTTAATTAGACTTTTTAATATCTATTTTTTTATTCAATGATGAGATGACATTGTTCACTAACAATGTGTGAAACTTATGCATTGATAATACACCAAATATTAGTTTTTTCTTTATATTTTTATTTTAAATGTAGAATCTAAAAACTTCATCAAGACTATTGTTACTACTTTTTTATTAGACATTTCATTTTATAAAGCAAGGGTTACAAGGATAACGTTCAATACAAGAAAGAGTTCAAACCCAAATTCACATAGTAGGAGAAGTAGTCGAGTAACTCAGTTTCGTACAAGACAAAGCTAACCTAATACTCTATGAAGAAAAGAACAAGTAGCCATTGCTTGATTCAGGTCTTCTCGTCAATAAAGTTGGAGCAAGAAGAGACTCATGCACGTTACTTCAGCCAACCAACCATCAAGATGATCATTAATACGAAGAATTTCTATCTAAATTCTTATCGTTGTGGCAATGGAAAAATCTCTAAATCTGAAACAATAATTTTATTATTCGAAAAAACTAAGCCTCTTCAAGCCGAAAAATTATTGATGGTCGATAAGGGTGTATGGTGACCGACTGCCCTACGACCATGAGGATTGTTGGCATAAAGCTCTCAAAGGCGCAAGAGCTTTCTGCCTTTTTCAATAGTTTAGGATCTCCAACCAAAGATCTGAGCAAAATTTGAACTCTCATTTATGTTAGGTGGATGTTAGGAAGTGATCTCATGGTGATTGATGGACGAAATTAATTCAATTAGAACTGTTGGCTGAATTGTCTAAAAAAAAAAACTATAAACATAAATAAAATAACAATAATGACATAAACATCAATTAAATATTCTCCATAACATTAAGACTCATCTAGCTTTAAATCTTTTCACTCTAATACTTAGTCTACTGATGTATGATAGGAATATACTAAATTAAATTTCGATAAATTCATTTAGGCTTTGTTTTGTTTTTTGTTGCATTTTTTATGTCAGCTTTTTATTTAGGCCAAAAGTTTAAAATATATTAAAAGGGATTTACAATTTTTTTACTAGTTCAATTTATTGCGATTTTCAAATTTATTCAAAACTCAATTTAGTATTTTTTTCTTGACCGGAGACGGCGGCAAGAAGTAATGGCAAAGGCGGGGATATAAGACATGAATCAAATTTAGAACAAATTTCACGTGTACAATCTTTATATTAATTTTAGCGACGAAATCGACCAAACTCATAATCTCATCTTCACTAGCTTTGAGGATATGCTGGTTCCAACGTTGCTTTTGAAACATTACATAAGAGACAAAAAGGATAAAAACAACACAAAATTGTCAAAAGCAACCATTTAAAAGAAAATTTGTTGGGTCGAAAATGAGTTTTATAATTTTTCAATAAACACAACTTGACTTTAGATAGAGTCAGGCCCAATGCCAATAGTGGGGCCCTTAGACAAAAAGAAGGTGTCATGCTCCTACCAAGAGCTATGAATGGACAGGTGAAGCCCAAAAATCTAAATTAATTTTATCTTTTTTTGTGTAATCGATATGCTAAATAATCAAATTTAGTAAGATTAAAGAAATTTTAAAATCAAAGTTTTAAGAAGTAAGGTGGATAATTGATTCCCATATTTTAATTCACATCTTTTTATTTTTCAATTTAAAATGGATTTAAATAATAAATATAAGATTCAAATTTTTCATTTATAAAATTAAATTGATATTATGAATATTGTTAAGTGGATGCTCATTATACTCAACATTTTAACAACCTTTCAACTTCCTTAACTCTTCACCTTTCATTTCCTATTTATGTATTAGAAAATGAGGAGTCTAATCTCCATATATATATACATATATATATAGGAGTATAATAATTGTAATGATAATGAAAAAGAAGAGAAATTCAATAGAAATCTCAATTATTCTCATCTATTATTCTTGTGTTCTTTGCATTATTATTATTTCATAACATGTTACCAGTACGATCTTACTCGATAGTATTCAATATTTCGTTGGAGAACAAGTAATCTAGACGTACAACATCCTTGTTGAAGCAACAATCCTAAGGTATGCGATTTTCTATGCATGAATGAAAGATTTTGAGATTTCAATATTCTTAATGAAAAAAAAAAATGATGCTCATTTTTTTCCGTATTTAAGTACACATTTATGTTTTATATATTTCATGATATGTTTTTTTAGACTTTGAATAATATTAAAGTATCGACAACTTGAATATTTTTGCTTAAATATGTATATCTTTCATAGCATATATCATTCATATCATAGCTACATTGCCTACTGGGTTATTTCTAATAGAGCCACATATGATTTGTGAGTATAAACGAATTTGACTTTTTATATAGACAAAGCCAAAACCATTGTTTTTGTCCAACATCATCTATATGAAGGATCAAAAATAGAATATCTAATTACGAAAGATCCTTTTGACTATTGAATTGCGTAATAATTTGAAAGAATGAATTGACCATTAGAAAACGATAATACTCTCTAAAGCTTGTTATTATTGAAATACCTTATGTGCTCTAGCAGTAGCAATATTTTTAAAAACTATTTTGAAACTATCTCATGCCTTCTAATGAAAAAAAATTCATTTAGGGGTGAGTATTTGATCGAGTCAAGTCGAATCGAGTCAAAAAATTTCGAGTTAGTAGAGTTGACGAATCCTATTTTAGCAACCGAACTCAATTTGAATTTTTTTCCAATCAAATCAAATCAAATCGAGTCAGAAGATTTCGAGTCAAGTTGAGTCGAGTTAATGAATCCTATTATTTATACTCGATGTTGCGTTTACATGAATTGGTTATTTAACTAGTAAACGAAGCATAAAATTATTTAACTACATAAACAATATAGTGGTTTTGCCTTTTAACTTAATGAGTAAACATTTATCAAAACAACGTAGTTTTGCCTTTTAACTTAATGGTTTTGACTTTTAACTTTAGAAAAAGGTAAACATTTATCAAAATGGCATAGTTTTACCTTTTCTTATTCAGATTTTCAGATACTCGAATTGTGTAATTCATATTCGAGGTAAATCGAAAAACTTAATGTTGATCCAAATAACTTGATTAAATCAAATAAATCAAACTATTTAATTCAAAATTTGAAAATTTTATCGAGTTTTTCGAATTGAATCAGATTTTGCTCACCCCTAGTTTCATTTCCTGAAGTGAATGTAACAATACATAATAATTATGAAAAACCAAAAAATAGAGATCATGGTTGTCGTTGTAATTGAAGATGTGGTTGGAGACGTATTAATAATTGTTATAATGGTGGTTTTAATAGTGATACTTCTAACCACTAGAAAAAATAATAAGGAAAAATAAGAAAATGGTGGTCAAAATATTTGAAGGTTATTGAAAATTCATGCTACCAATGTGGTGTGAAAATGCATTAATCACGTACCTGTTGCATGTTTAAGCATCTAGCAACACTTTATCAAAACATCCATTAAAAAAAGGAAACAATATTGAGATAAATTTTGTTATCCCAAAATGATGAAATGGAGGATAATTTTTCGACAAAAAATGAAAATTTTTACTATGATGCTAAAACTGGCCATGCATATAAGGATGATTAATATGTTTTTAGTTTGTGTCAAAATTTTGTTGGGATCCAAGCATTAATATTGAATTATATGGTTTAAGAATAATTAGAATCAATGACTACTTGATATTTGCCTAGGGATGATCTCATTCTCTTCATCACAAAGGATGCTTATAATAATTGCTTCTCATCCATGGTAACCTAAGTCAGCTTAATTAGTTTCTTTTAAAATTTGATTTGATTTCTATTAAGAAGTTTAATTTATATAATTCTCTATCTGTAACTCTAAGAATTTTTAAAACTATTCACAGATTTAGTTATTGGGATTTTTATGTAGAGATAAACTTTTAATTTTTTATCCGTATCTGTTTGAGTCAGGTAAATTTTGAGGTCAAAATTTCTTTTAGGGGGAGAGAGTCGTAGCGCCCCAAAATTTTAGAATTTAACTGTGAGAATCTACAGTATTTAAAATTCTGTATCTATGGTCCTGTGTTCTGCTATTGTGTTTGAGGTCTAAAGTTCGAGTTGCATCGTTAAAAGTTTTGTTATTTTTAAAACAACCCTTATCCATGTATTATGTAGTTAGGTGCAATTCTGTGTAAATCTATATCAACAATGTGTTTGCTGGTTCACTTGTAAGCATATGTATTCTGTTTGGTCTCGAGTTCGAGTCTCATCGTATGCGTTAGGAAATATTTTTGCTAAATGTCGAAAGGAGGGATGGAGGTTAACTTAAAACATTTTGAAAGAAATTCTATCGTTCTTCTCTTTTTACTTCTCTAAGTTGTTATTTATTTTTTCCTTTTCTTCTTTTCTTTTCTTTTCTTTTTGCTTGTTTCTATACTTGATTCTGTGTTAATTGGGAATTCTTCGTTGCTTGTGAGGCTGATTGTGCAATTATTATGTAAGTTCTGTCGTTGTTTCCTTTCGTTTCTGTGAGTTTGGTCTTGTTAACGTTATTTTGTTGAAATGAGATTTTGCTCGTTTATTTGAACGCTCTGTTTAAAAGCTCAATTAGATACTTTTTAGGTGAGGTTATTTCGAGAGACGCTCCTCTATTGCGTTAGCCCAGTTTCCTCTGTTCGTGTGAGGTAAGTGTGCGAATTGAGTTAGGGTTGCGTCAAAACTTTCAACATAATTTTGACGATAGGTTAATTTTAGTAAAATATTGAGAGTAATTGATTATTGGATGGTCGTTTTAGGTTCTGGAATCCTCTTATGTCATTTCTGCATCAAAACTACTTTAGGTGCATATGGAAAACTTTATTTTTCGTGAATTTTGATTGCCGAAAAACATGGTTGTCGACGCTACACAACCGTGTAACAAGCCATGTGAGTGGCCGTGTAACTCACTGTTCATCAATTTGGAGCCACATGGGTAAGGCACACGGGTGTGTGTCTAGGCTATGTGTGGCTATGTTAGTGCAGGGTTCACACATGCAAAGGACAAGAGCGTGTGTCTAGGCCGTGTAACTCACTGTTTGTGACTTAGAACAACACGGGCAAGCACAAGGGCGTGTGCCCAGCTGTGTGAGTCACATGGGCAAGGACATGGGTGTGTGTCCAGGCTGCGTAATTCTCTGTTTACATTCTAGAACCACATGGGCAAAGGACATGGGCGTGTGAGCCACACAGGTAAGGACATGAGCGTGTGTCCAGGCCGTGTGGCATGCAAAAAGGGCCCGAAACCTATTTTTAAGGCCGTAAATGTTGCCTAAGACTAATATTGGTTTTTACAGGAGTGGACACGGGTGTGTGTCCAGGCCGTGTAACTTTACGTTCCAGAACCACATGGGTAGAGGACATAGGCGTGTGAGCTACACGGGCAAGGACATGGGCGTGTGTCTAGGTCGTGTGGCATGTAAAAAGGTCATGAAACTCGTTTTTGAGGCCGTAAATATTGCCTAAGATTGATATTGGTTTCCCCATTATATGAATGATCTGAATTTGACCGAACGAGCACTCTCTGATACTCTATGATAGATGTATAAATACCATAATTGTATGTGTACTGTGATACTTAATCTGATATGTACTGTGTTATCTACTTGTGAAATAGTTTAGAATAATTGAATACATATAGTGGATATTTGTACTCTACATCTTCATGGGTTGGTATATTGTGAAGAAGGAAGTGATCTGCTCTAAACTAGTGGCTCAGCCACCATGTATATAACTTTGATTCTAGCACTTCATCGCATTACAATCTAGTAGCTAGGTTGTGTTTCTGTAAACGTGTTAGATAGGCATTCTATGGTGTGTAGAGTTGGCTGGGCATTGAACGCCCTCAATGGTGTGTTGGGATAACCAAAGATGGTGTGTAGTGATGGGGGTTAAGAATATCTGCATCTGAATCTAAAATGTCCTGTATATGAAACTAAAATTTTTTCTGCATATGTAATTAATCTGACTTAAATCTAAATTAGAAATGCTTCTGTTACCTAATTAAATCTCTGAATACGGAAACTATTTGATAAATGTGTCTTAGTTAAACAAAATTTGTTTACGCACTGAGTTCACAACTCACTTTGTTATTAATTGAATTTCAGGTAGTTCTTAGACTTGAACGGGCTGACGCCGCGGGAGCTCGGTCAAGCTTTTATCTCTCTTTTAATTACTACTATTAGGGATTTCGATATTCTAAGATATTATGATGTTCGGAAAGATTGTATACTCACTTAATTTTTGTGTTGGACATTATGTGTTAAATGGTTCATTTTGATTGTGTTATACATGTGGTGTTCTAGTATCGTGGATGTAACTCTCTTGACTAGGTCTACATGCCTAGTCGGGTTTAGGGTGTTACATTATCATTCATGTTGAAAAGAAGTGCAAAAGTGTATATTATTTAAAATAAATTAATCATTCATTAAAGTTATATTATAAAATAATTATATGCTCCCGAAGAGCTAATATTGTATCAAATAGAAGGAAATCTGTATGTGTTATACATTAAAACCATATATAGAAATGTTATGAAATATTCATGTTTTTATATTATAAATATTTCCTAAAGGAATAGATTACATGTATATAATTGACATAGAAGATAGTGAAAAGATGTAACACCCCTTACCCGTATCCGGCATCAGGACAGAGTCCGAGGTGTTACCGGACTCAAACATAATCATTTATAGAAAATCAGGCCATAAGATTTAGCGCAAGTTAAAAACCATTCTTACACAAGCTTATTGTCCCTTATGAGGGCCCACGAGGCCCAAAACATACATTGGAGGTGGTTCGGGACTAAACCGAGAAGTTTTGGGACTTTTGTGACACTTAGAAAATTTTCTTGTTTTGGAGGGTCATATGCCCGTGTGGGTAGGCCGTGTGATCACACACGCTCGTTTAGCTTGAGACACACCCGTGTTTTCGGCTCGTGTAACTCTCTGCTTATGAAGTCATCAACTAAATAGGGTTACATGGCCAAGTCACATGTTCGTGTGCCTAGGCCGTGTGGCGAATTAAATTCCAAAAATCAGGTGTAGATTTCACATGGCCTAGGCACACGCCTATGTCCTGAGGTTGTGTCCTTCACACGGCTGAGACACACGGTCGTGTCTCTACCCGTGTGTTTACTACTGGGTATTCTGTTTTACCTAATTAGGGTGTAGGGGACACATGACCGAATCACACGCCCATGGTGCTATAACACCCCAAACCTGGCCCAGACGTTACGACCGAATCTGGCGTGTGACATTGAAGCGTTCCTAGAGAAAGACATGTTTTATCTAAAATTTTTCTTAGTGTTCAAAGGATATTTTCGTTGTAGATTAAAGTGAATGAAAGCTGTGCACCAAGTAGGATGCCAGAAAAGAAGAGGTGAGTCTATTGACTGCTTAAGTACCTAGCTCTCCACGGATCTAATCCTAGACATGCACACCACCATTGCTACACTTTAACCGAGTGAATGTTCATGGAAAACCTATTCGTTTAAAACCATTTGAAGAGGTTATTAATTTTGAAAACGTTTTTGTTGCGGAAGCTTTGCTTTGTTATCACGATATTTTGAAATCAATTAACCTTTTTAAAATGCGCCCTAAAGCTAGTCAATTTCATACGATTAAAACAATATCATAACTAAGCTAACAAAACATACTAAAAACAATTAAAATAATTAAAGCGGCTTTGTTACAACCTGAAATATAATTGAAAAATAATTTAAAGGAATACTAATTTAATTAAAAACCATCTGCGCTATCCACGTGGCCACCCTGAATCCTACCAGCCCTAAGTCCCCAGTTTAAGGCTCACCTGCAAAGATGGGAAAAAGGGGGTGAGTTTGGAAAACTCAGTGTGTAAAGTATCCCAACCAGAGCCCAAATCAATTCAAGCTTTACTGGGCCTAAGCCCAATTCAGAAATCAAAGTTAACTGGGCCTTAGCCCACATCAATATTAATCTAGGCCATAGCCCCTTACAATATCAGAGTATACTGGGCCTAGCCTATATTAGTATCAATCTGGGCCATAGCCCTATTACAAGTTGAGATATATTAGGCCTTGCCCATATTAACATAGTTGGGCCCATTTTAATATAGTTGGCCCATAACAAAACAGTCTCATATGATTAATGCATGATAACCCCATCCAACCCTGCACTTGCCTCCGTCCATCCCTACACTTCCTGTGGGGAATAAATCACCCACGCCATCCCTACACTTACAGTGTTAGCACCGGTTGCGGCACTAACTATAATCCGCAGCAAAGCTGCTTATATCAAAATATGTGGCACAGCCACCAGAACGGGTTCTTCCTCCATAACAAAATCCAACCCCATGCAGTATGACGTGTATGCAAAATATATATATCATTAACAAGACATGCTTCAGAAAGATAGTCAGATTATAGCGTATGAACAGTTATTTACCCCCGAGGGGCGTAATCGTAAACTTACCCCTTTAGGGGTATTATGGTAATTCTATCTTATAGAGGTATTTCAGTAATTTTATCAGTCTTTTTAGGGTTTCATGCTCATTACAGTTATTAACGTATTAACAGAAACACTTACCGAGCGTTTTTACTGAATTGGGCCTGTTGGCCCATTAACCTGATTTCGGCCCATTAACCCCAAATATACTGAAGTGCACGAAATTGCGCACTCTGCAATCTTACCGTTGAAGTTACCAAAATTATCAATACAAACAATCTCACGAGCGTTCGCATGCTCGCAAGTTCTCGAAATGTCGGCTTTTCGGTATTTCGGCATTTCGACATTTCAGCTTTTGCCTATCTAGTCTACTAGTGGGTGTCGTTTACACACCTGTTTTTCGACGAAACGTTGACGAGTTCCACACACGAGTTGCCTACAATCAGTTACTATAACATTAGATTAAAACTCGATAACAACTTAACACATCAAACCCTTACCATATTCGGCCATAGTCCATATATTTAACCTTTACCTTTATCGATCTCCAACTACCAGATCTAGATGCTCCAACAGTGTCAACCCTCTATGCTCCTTGATTGCTTGTCCTTAAATCCACACTAGATACATAACAGAACAATAAACAAAACCAATAACCCTTTAGTCTTAGTCGATAGCCACCCTATGCATATAGGGGTTTTCGGCTTTTCTTAAAAACCTGAAATAACGAATGGACAGAAAGATCTGAGCACTTACCGAGGATCTACTTGCCAAAAACATTCCGAAGTACCTTCCTATTCTAGATTTGTTGTTGATCTAACCCAAAATACGAATAGAGAATAGATCTAGGTGATTCGGATTTTGAAGAAACGACATGGAGAATAGAAGTTTGTGAAGTAGAGGGGAGATGTCGGCAGAAGGATAAGAGAGTTGTGAGGTTCGGCTTTTGGCACGGAGAAAAGTCTCTATATTCGGCAATAATGAGAAGAGAATCAAAGCGAAAAGACTTATAAGTAGGAGTAGAAGATTAAGCTTGGTGAAGAAAAGATGAACAAAAAGAATGAAGGTCGATCTCAAAAATAATAATAGAAGTGAATGGCCCCAATCTAAATCGACTAACACTTAAAAATACCCAAAACTAAACAAAGAAGAAAAACAACCCATACAAGCCAAAATTTTAAGAGCTTTTTTGGAATTTAATTGCCTATAGCCGAATTGGTACTACCATGAGTCCTATTTCGGCATAAAATCCTTCCCAAGTTCAAATTCCATGTTTTGCTCCTAAATTTCAGCCACCACCAATTTAAATCCCATCCAAATTCCTTGCACCATCAACAGCAGTCCACTGCTTGACCGACTCAAGCCGCTGCTAGGAGAGTTTCGGTCAAACTCTAACTCTTCCCCAAGTGAGCAGCAAAATTGGTCCTTCGCGCGCACAGCAGTTCGAACTCCAGACCTCATCCTGTTCCTGCACTCTACAACCTGCTGCTGGCTACTACACTAAGCTTTCCTTTACACTATAATAGGGTCACAATTAATCTTAATCTATTCCTGTTGAAGCCTCGGTTACTTACGAAATAAAAAGGAAATTTTGGCTGCGACCTTCTAAACACACACATACGCTGCTTACCACTGCACCGAAGTTCCTTTCATGACATAACCTTATCACAATTAACTTATAACCCTTACCTGCTTCAGTTCTGGCCCGCTTTTAAAAATAAAACAGAATTTGCCCGCGCAAGGACTCGAACTTGCGCCCTCTCCGTGTGCCCAGCACGCTGCTGCCACTACGCCACGGCACTCCTTGTGCTGGATTATGCTCGCAACTCTTCTTAACCCCTATTCCAACCGTAACCTGAATATTAAAAAACAACCATTTTGCGCGCACCGTGCCTTGAACCCAGGCACCTCCCACGCTCTCCTAGCGTGCTTAGTCATTGGGCCAGGTGCTTGTTTGTGCTAAAACTCAGCCCAAATTATTAATAAGGCCTACTGCCCAGATTCCCTTAAGACCTAAAGCTACGGGCCGAGCCCCAGACTTTTTCCCACGCCATAAACCCTTCGTAATTTATTTAATTACTAAACTAAACATACGAATTAATAATAATAATAACATCCAAATTATTCAGGCCTCTACCCGAACCCAGACTCAAGGCCCAATACTTCCAGGCCCAAAAATCAGGGCGTTACAGGTACAGACCGTGTGTGACACATGGTCTAGACACACGCCTGTGTGTCACACACGGTTTAGACATACGCCCCTGTGCTTACCTATGTGGACAACTTTGAGGCTATTTTTCAAGCCTTTTGTCACTCTCAATAACACATGCACACTTACACATATCCATGACATCCTACATAGCATAAATGAGCACTTACACATTCATAAACATGGCTCATGCATATCAACTTCTTATCAATTTATACATGCTTAAGACTTCATATTTTATTTAGACCAAGCTTACCAAATTCACATGAAATATGAAACATCAATTTACTTTCATTTCATACATTCATGCCTTAATTTTTATTATGCCATTTACTCATATTTCCATCATCAAACATCCATGATCATATCCACAATTCATCCATGCCAAATGAATTTAACCATAACATTAGTGACCATAGGACATGCATGCATATATGAATAGGATTACATCTCCATAATTAATATGAGCCATATCTCATGGCCATATACAAAATGAATCATCAAATCATTATAAGCCAACACATTTGGCTAAACCAATATCACATACAACAAAAGACCAAGTCCCTATACATGCCATACTTAAAATACTTGGATTTACTATACCCAAAAGATTAGTTTGATAATGTGAATTGAGCTCCAATGTTCTTCGATCCCCGATCTAGCTTGGCGATACTATAAGAAAATGAAAAAGAAAGGGGAGTAAGCATAAAACTTAGTAAGTTTACATGTAAATAATTAACAACATTAACCATGCATTATTATACCATAACATAATAATATTTATCACAATGTCATCAAGTATCATAGGCACATTTTAAGTCATGCTATTTACATAATTACAATAAAACTCATGATCATAATTCATTCATTCACTTCTTCTGAGGTCTCATCGATTCATAATCTCAATATTTATGAGCTTTTTGTGTACGTACCTGTACCCTTTCAACATGATCACACCTTGTCATCTCTTTGACATAATCGTTGGATTACCTATTGAACCACTTGGAATACTAAAGGATACTTGGGAACTCTCATATACATAGTAAGATGCCAATGCCATAACCCAGATATAGTCTTACATGGGATCACAGATCGAAGCTGATAGCCCATCTATAGTCTTACACGATGTCTGATATAGATGCCAATGCCATATCCAGATATGGTCTTACATGGGATCACATATTGATGCCAATGCCATGTCCCAGACATGGTCTTACATGGGATCACATATCGATGCCAATGCCATGTCCCAAACATGATCTTACATGGGATTACACATAACTTTAATGTCATGACATTCGTATCCTAACTATTCCTAAGGTTCAACCAGGATTTTAAGTTATCAAACTTCGTCGAATCGTCATCAAGTCATCATTAATTAAATCCACAAAGACAATTACACAATTCATGCAATATTAAAGTAAATACATAATAATGTAACGTTACATTATTTACACACAAACTTACCTCGGTACCAAAATATGGCTAACTATTCGATTTAGTCCACAACCTTGTTCTTTCCTCGGTTTAGGTCTGGACTCTTTTTTTCTTGATCTATAATAGCAAATTTCACTTATTAATTATCACATTGTTCAAATTAATCCATAAATCATACTTTGGAAAAATTATAATTTTACCCCTAAACTTTCACATAATTACAAATTAACCCCTAGGTCCGTAAAATGAAATGTGTTCATTTTTTTTGTTACCCAAGCTTAGCCGAACTTATAACATGCTCATGGCAGCCCACATTTCTCATTAAATCATACATCTTACTACTCATTTTAAAAACTTTACAAACAAGTCCTTTTTAGCCATTTTCACTGGAAATCACTTAGTAAAATATGTTTATCACACATCAAACATTCATGTTCTTCCATTAAACATCAAAATACATGCATGCCATACATGGGTCAAATTTCAAACATGGACCCTATTTCAAAATATGGCTAGAAATAGGTAAATTGGGTTACGAGGGTTTCAAAAATGTAAAGAGCATTAAAAACGGGGCTAGGATGCACTTACTATTGAGCTTGAAAGTTGAACAAAACCCTAGCTATGGCTCCTTGAGGTTTTCGGCCAAGGTAGGAGAAGATGGACACAATTTTTGACTTATTTTCCCTTTTTATTCTTTTATTAACCAAATGACAAAAATGCCCTTAAGACCTTTCTTTCAAAAATTTCCTATTCATGCCCATTTTTTCCATAAAAATAAAAATTGGGCAAATTGATATTTAAGGACCTCTAATTAATAATCCATGGCAATTTCATGCTTAAAGCTTCCAAAACTCACATTTTGCAACTTTTTCAATTTAGCCCTAAATGTCAAATTGGACACTTTATCAATAAAATTTCTTCATGAAATTTTCACACAAGCATGAAATCATATCATAGGCCTCATAATAATCATAAAGAAATTATTTCTACTTTATATTGTGGTCTCGAAACCACTGTTCCGACTAGACCCTAATTTGGGATGTTACAAAAGAAGTTCATAGTGTTGGTTGACCAGTTAGACAATCTCGAGTCAATGGTGATGCAAAATAATTCGATGAAAAATTATATGATTTTATTGAAGAATTAGAAGTTATATTTTAATAATTGTCATCAATACTAATATCAGCAAAAGTTAGAGGCCGGTTGCATTTTTAGATGATAACCAAATAATATATAAGTTCCTGTATCACATGTATGCAACCCGAAGTTTGCGATATTATTGCTTAAAATAATTTGATTTTGCATAATCTCTATAGTATGCAATTTGTGCTAACAACGCTGGTACATTATATCCGAAGCTTGATTTTTGTAGTTTTTGCTGGGATAATATTAAGTTTCTATGTATATATGCTATACTTAATGGTTAGCAAAACTATGCTTCCATTTAATTGCTTAACCATTAATACAAAAATAGCTTTAAAGTAAGCATTTAATTTTATTTGCATCAAGCCAACATGTAAGAAATATTTGTCTCGTGAGAATTGACTTTCATTTATAAGCCAATAGATTTCATCTAAGAATATTTGGATATGCAGTATCTATTTTATGTTCCACCATAACACGCTAATATGGATCATTAAGTATGAAGTTGAGCAAATTTAGAGTTTTCATTAGATGTAAAAAAAGTAGAATGGAGATATATTTATAATTTTGAAAAAGTATTATCATGTTGCAAATTTTTTCAATATTAAAGGGAGATAAGTTGGTTAAAGAATTCCAAGTTTAAACTTGGATAATCCCTTTTCTAAGGTCAAAGAAGGCCTTGCCTCCCCCTCTTGGTAAAATAGAACAATTGTACTTTTAACCTCTAATAATTAATAATTCGATTTAAGTTTATTTAGCGCTTAATTAAACAAAACACCTATACATGCCATTTAACCTAAAATATACCAAGTCCAAAGTACTAAAATGAGAGTTTGATAGTGCGACACGATCTCCGACGACTTCTAAATTGAGCGAGCTTTTGAAATACTATAAAACATGAAAACATAAACCGAGTAAGCAATTAAGCTTAGTAAGTTCGTAATACTAATCAATATAACTTACCAATTCATCCACAATTTAAATAAATATAAATAAACATAGGCAAATTCCAATTCGGCCAATAGCCTATCACGTAAACATGAGTAGGTTAGCCATGCATGAATTCAATCACTATATATTATTTTTCGTATTTCTCACGAATACTTATACTAATTTGTATTAACTCAGATCACCTCATATTACCGCGAAACTCATTGAATTCTTTAAATATCGATAAATATACTTGCCTTGTCTTTCCAAATTTGATAACGACTTACGGATATGAGTACGTCGTTTTCTTTATGCCATAGTTTGACTATGGTCTTACACGTGAATTGCCATGGCCTTGCCATTGTCTTACACTTATAATGCCATAACCCAGTTATGGTCTTATCATTTGCATGCCTTAGCCTAGCTATGGTCTTACATACAAATATTGCCATGGTCCAACCATGGTCTTATCCGTTAATTCATTACTTGCATAAGACGATTGTACTCAATTCTGTGATGTATAGTTCCATTTCAAAATTCAAAAATAAATATGAAAAATTCCATGATTTCATTCATCAATCAAATAAATAAACATTAATTGTTTAACTATACATACTTACCTTAAACTCAAACGGAAAATACAATCTTTTAGTCAACGACTTTATCTTTTCCTCGATTTAATTTCGATGGTTGCTTGTCTTGTTCTATATAATCAAATTTAACTAATTTAATTCACTGTCTATTCAATTCAATCTAAATTTCATGTTATGGAAAAATTACCATTTTGCCCCTATGCTTTTGACCTTTTTACAATTTAGTCCCTAGGCTCGTAAAATGAAATTCATGCCATTTCTTCCCTATACAAGCCTAGCCAAATTCTATATAAGCCTATAGCAGCCGATACAATTAAAAATTTCACACATTTAACACAACATTTTCACATTTCTTAATTTAGCCCCTATTTGGCAATTTCATCAAAATCCTTTAACAAAAGTTGTTTAATTAACAAGGACTCATATTCTTCCATTAAACCTCAAAAACCTATTATACAAATCAATGGAAAATCTCAAACTATTCAATAGTTTGGCAATTTAATCCCCTAGTTAGCTAGCTTAAGCTACAACGATCCCGAAAACATAAAAATCAACAAAAACAGGATGAGTTTTCACTTACATGCAAAGGAAAAAGCTTGAACAAAAATTTTCTCCTCTCTAATGGTGATATTCAGTCAGCACAAAGAGAATAGGAGAAAGATGATAGCTTATTTTTGTTTATTTTACCTTTAATTGCCTTTTTACCAAATTACCCTTACCTAACTTTAAGAATTACACAATTACCAAGCCATGCACATCCACTAACTTAATTAGTGGTATAATTACCACATAAAAACCTCAAATTTAAATTTCTATAGTTATTTAACAGCTTTAGCTAATAGAACACAACTTTCGCACTTTATGCGATTTAGTCCTTTTTCACAAATTGAGCATACAAACGATAAAATTTCTTAACAAAATTTTTCTACAATAATTCTAACAAGCTGTAGACCATCAAATAATATTAAAATAAATTTTATGACATCAGATTTATGGTCCCAAAACTACTATTTTGATTCCACTGAAAATAGGCTGTTACAACTCTCCCCCTTTAGGACTTTTCGTCCTAGAAAATCTTACCAGAAAATGGGTTAGGGTATTGCTTTCTCATAGTTTCCTCGGGTTCCCAAGTAGCCTCCTCAATCCCGTGATGATTCCAAAGAACTTTTACTAAGGCTATTCTTTTATTTCTTAACTCTTTGATCTCTCGTGCTAAAATTCTGATCGATTTTTAATTATACGACATGTCGAGCTGAATCTCAACCTTGGTTGGAGAAATAACATACAAAGGATTCGATCGGTACCGTCGTAACAGAGATACGTGGAATACATTATGAATTTCCAACTCTGACGGTAAATCAAGTTGATAAGCCACCGGCCCAATTCTCTCGATAATCTCGTACGGTCTGATAAATCATTGACTCAACTTTTCTTTGCGACCAAATCAGAGAATTATTTTCCAATGCGATACTTTTAGAGACACTTTATCACTGATTTGAAACTCAATATCTTTACGCTTTAAATCTGCGTACGATTTCTATCTATCTGAAGTGGCTTCTAAACTGTCACCAATCACTTTCACTTTCTATTCAGTTTCTTGAATCAAATCAACCCCGTGTATCTTTTTTTCACTGAGCCCAGTCCAGCACAACAGAGTTCAGCATTTACAACCATACAAAGCTTCGTACGGCGCCATCTTAATGCTTGACTGAAAACTGTTATTATACTCAAATTCAACCAAAAGTAAATATTTTTCCCAATTTCCTTCAAACTCTAATACACAACATCGGAGCATATCCTCGAGAATCTGAATCACTCTTTAGACTAACCATCGGTTTGAGGATGAAATACGATGCTAAAATGCAATCGTATACCCAAAGCCTCTTGCAATTTCTTCCAAAATCGTGATGTAAATTGCGGATCTGACAATCTCAGATATAATAGAGATTGGCACTCTGTGCAATCTGACAATCTCAGAAATATACAACTCAACTAATCTGTCAAGGGAAAAGTCTGTACGTACCGAAATAAAATGTGCAGCTTCGTCAAATGATCTACAACAACCAAGATAGCATCATTCTTTTTCGAAAATAGGGGTAAACTCGATACGAAGTCCATCTTAATGCTATCCCATTTCTACTCTGGTATCATCACTGGCTGCAACAGTCTTGAAGGTACTTGACGTTTGGATTTGACCTGTTGACAAATCAAGCATCTCGACACAAAATCAGAAATGTCACGTTTTATACTTGGCCACCAATACATTCGTTTCAAATCACTGTACATCTTAGTACTCCCCGGATGAACAGACAAACTACCACTGTGTGCTTCGTGAAGAATTTTCTGTATAGTATCGGTATTTTTCAGTACATACACTCTATCTCAAAACAATAAACAATCATCGAATCCGATCTGAAACTCTGAATTGGTAGTCGACTCGCACTGTACTCTTTTAGCTTGAAATTCATTATCACATTTTTGAGCCTCACAAATTTGTTGTAAAAACATCAGTCTAGCTTTTAATTCTGCTAAAATCAAACCATCCTCAGACAAACTCAATCCCGTATTCATCGCTCTCAGAGTGAACAAAGATTTTCTATTCAAAGCATCCATGACCACATTTGCTTTCCCCGGGTGATAATCAATCACTAACTCATAGTCTTTCAACAATTCGAGCCATCTTCGTTGTCGTAAATTCAAATCTTTCTGAGAAATCAAATACTGCAAACTTTGTGATTAGTAAATATATGGCATTTTTCATCGAACAAGTGATGTCGCTAAATTTTTAACACAGACACTATTGCGGCCAATTCCAAATCGTGTGTCGGATAATTTTTCTCATGCTTCTTTAACTGTCTGGAAGCATACGCTATCACTTTGCCTTTTTGCATCAAAACACATCCCAAACCATTCAATGACGCATCACTAAAAATCACAAACTCTTTACCTGACTGAGGCTAAACTAAAACTGGTGCCTCGGTTAACAGTGTTTTCAACTGATTAAAACTCTGTTGACATTTCTCAGACCACTCAAACTTTACATCTTTCTGTAATAACCGAGTCATCGGTATAGCTATCATGGAGAAACCCTTAATAAATATTCGATAATAGCCCGCTAATCCCAAGAGACTTCTGACCTTGGAAATATTTCTTGGTGGTTTCCAATCAACAACTGCTAAAATCATGCTCGGATCAACTCAGATGCCTTTCGCTGAAACAATGTGACCCAAAAATCCAACTTATCGAAGCCAAAACTTGCATTTGCTAAATTTAGCAAATAATTGTTTATCACGCAGAGTCTGTAACATAATTCTCAAATGTTCCACATGCTCAGATTCGTCTCGAGAATATATCAATATATCATCAATGAACACAACAACAAATCTATCCAAATACGGTCTGAAAATTCTATCCATCAAATCCATAAAAACTGCAGGAGCGTTAGTTAACCCAAACGGCATAATAAGAAATTCATAATTCCCTTACTTGGTTCTGAATGTAGTTTTTAACACATCCGAATCTTTAACCTGCAATTGATAATAGCCAGATCGCAAATCAATCTTTGAAAATACTGTTGCTCCTTTTAGCTAATCGAACAAATCATCAATTCTAGGCAACGGATACTTGTTCTTAATTATAACCTTATTATGCTGTCGATATTCAATACACAATCTCATTGATATATCTTTCTTCTTTATGAAGAAAACTGGTGCACCCCTGAACGACGAAAATGTGCAAGTGTACACAATCACAACAAGTAATAAAGTGACAAGTAAATGTCGAGTTATCGTACCCACAGCGACTATGAAAAGAATTATTTATGAATGCTATTTAGAGCACTTTAGTGAAGAAAAATATTTTTTTTGAAGAGGGTGATTAAAAACTAAGACTTTAAACTAATTAAACTAAATAAATAAATGTCAAATGCACGATTTCAAAATACGATTTCAATCAAGATGACATAATTGTGTTCGATTAATTACATTTCATAACTTAGGATTATTAAACTCATGTTTACATTGTTACGAATAAATTCATGGAAACTCGGAAATTTGCTAACATATGAACATAATCACCTGCCAAAAGCCATTCATCTCTTGGACATATCTCTATGTCAATTCAATCGATTAAACAAATCTTAATAGGCAAATATGTTATAGCACATACATACTTATTAAATTGAAATAATCTCTTAAACATATCCCTATGTCAATTCAAACAATTAACTCGATTTAATAAGCATATAAAAGACTATGTGAGGTAACAAAGTATCCATACCTTGAAATGGTTTAATCACAATAATCTTGCAAGTTATGCAAGGCAATTGTATCGTTAGATATCGTTGCCTACCTTAGATGATTAAACATGCACTAATTAAGTACTATGTCTATTAATTACAATTTCAATTCGCTTAAATAATTAATTCATTAGTTATGTAACATTTGTAATGCAAGAATAACTTTGTCATGATTTTACTTAATCAAGCATCTTACCGAGGCCTATAGCAACATAAACACAATTTTAACAATTTAAGAAGACGAAATGCAATCAACCTAACACAAATTAAATTCAAGCTAAATTGATTAAATTAACCATTCCAAAAACATAAATATTCATAGATATGTTCATCATAACAACAATAAAAATTAAAGAGATAGGGAACAAGAATCAAATCTGGTGTTTTTTCGTGGCTTGACTAGCTTGCTCATTTCTTCGTTCTCTGTTGTCATCGTTGATCAAAGCTGCTACGAACACTTCAATGTTGCTCCAAAATGGCTAATGAACGCCCCTTTTCCAAGGGAGGAAATCGACAAGAGAGCAAGAGAATTTAGAATGGCAAAGAAGAGAGAAAATAGAGAGAAGAGAGAAAAGATATGAATGAATTGAGGTGTGTTGAATGATCAGCCAATGGGGGGTTTTTATAGCTGAAGATGGCTGCTAAAATTAGCTAAAAATAGCAGCCAAAGAGCCATCCCTTGGCCGGCCACACATGTGGCACGGTTGATGGTTTCAACTTTGCTAAATTTGGCTTGGGGCATATCTACAAAGCCACCAATTGTGGAGGGGTTTGAATGCAACTTGAACAAGTCTTCGAGGGTCTCTTTGCAAGCTTAAATAATCAATTAATAAGCTGATTTGGGTCAGCTCTTGGGACGGTTTTGGGCTGTCCATTTCTTAGGTGGTTCGGTTCAGTCGGTTTGATTCAACTTGACCATTTTTTTCATAATTAATTAATAATAATTTATTAACCCAAATTAAATTGGATATAAATTAAAATTATTTATATTATGAATTAATACATTTAATTTTGGACCGTCTTAGGATGAAATTTAGTTCGCCTCTGTAACACCCCTAACCCGTATCAATCGTCGGAACGGGGTTACAAGGTATTACCGACATAGACAGTTCAGAACAGACTTTCATTACAAAGTAAATCATCTATTAAATTTTTATATTATTGTTTTTTGTAAACCAAACTAACATGTTTCAATTATACCATATTTGCAATTATTCGAATTACTGTTAACTCAATACATACAAATAATCATGGAAATTAAATGCTCAACTCATAATCCATTGTGTTCATTTCATATTCAAATCATATAAACAACTTAATATTAATAGCAGTTGAATGATTTACATGTGAAATAATTTATCTACTTACTAATTTGTTGCACATGCATAATTTAAAACACAATTGCCGAATCACAAATATAACATTTTAATAAATCTAATTAATATACCAAGTCAAATCTACTTGTCTATTTCAATATGTTAACAACCATGACCTATGCGCATCTATATAAACACATACTTTGTCATAATAAATGAATTAAAATAATAAATCCCATTCAAATACATATAGATATTTCATTATCAACTCATTTCAATACTAGACCGTCTTAACATACAAATTTTGAGAATAAAACATATCAAAATTTATCATATGCAAAAGTATAAATATGTAAATGTATATATCATTAGCTGAATATACATACATGCCATTTACCAAATTTCCAAGCAAATTTTACAAGTCAAATTATATATCAAGGTTTGTGTCAGTACTACGATACACCAAATAACTAATTTTACTATATAGCAAAGTTATCACATAACTTAACCAAAACATGTACACATTAATCCATTTTCAATCTTAGATACCGAATTCATCTATTCATGATGTCATACATTTCATACACATTTATTATGTTAATAAACTACACATTACCTTTAGACATGATCAACTAAAGTCATTCATTAAACATATAACTTAACAAATATATCAAACACCTCACACATACCTATATATATATGCCTAAAAACATATATATGCAAGTGCCGAATCATTAATGAA
Source organism: Gossypium hirsutum (assembly GCF_007990345.1). NCBI lineage: Eukaryota > Viridiplantae > Streptophyta > Magnoliopsida > Malvales > Malvaceae > Gossypium > Gossypium hirsutum. The sequence goes on from NC_053424.1 coordinate 42,723,052, forward strand.
ACATATTCATTATCCAAATCCAACATTTATCCGAATTCACTCATCAATCCAAAATAACTATTAATATCTAATGCAAAACATACGCATATCATTTTTATCATGAGTAACGTAACAAATATATTTTATAATTATGTATATACCAAAACTGATTCAACCAAATCACATCCAAAACCATCAACCATATTCCATGCATATAACATATATGATCATGACTAAATTCCTATATTCACTTATCATATTAGCCATTTTCGCATGGCTCAATATATACACCACGTTATACCTATCCAAATATAACCTAGCTTATACATGCCATAGATCCAAGTTTAAACTTATAATGTACCAAAAATAGTTGATAGTGTGATAGACTTTGCTGACGATCCCTGAGCTCGTAACTTGATCCAAAATCTATAAAACAGAAGCACACATACACACAGAGTAAGCTTTTATAGCTTAGTAAGCCATAAGCAAATAAACAACCCAATGATATTATCAATGTAATTAAATTAAACCAAATTATATTATCATTATCACATTTAATTCCAAACATATAAAGTTCATAATTATTATATATATATCTTCATTCAGACATGTCACCTTGGCCGAATACTCATATAGCCAAATTAACATATTATCATTCAACTTCCAAGGCCAAATAGTCATTATAAAACTTAGTCTACATATACTCAAATGTATAAGCTCATGTATTAAAATATAACTTCATATACATATACTAGTTATGTGGCCGAATACACCTGATCATACATGCACATAATTAAGATTCATTTCAATAATATTCACAAGGCCGAATACACTTACCTAGTTCACATATATTATCCATTTGCATTACATATAATTTGTAACAAGTATTAAGTTACTTACTTACCTTATTTTAAGTAGACAACAAGCTAATTCATACCTGGCTATTTAGCTTGTTTTACACATTCGATCACAACTTATCTTTGTCTGATGAACCATTCGAAATCAGATAGGACACTTGGATATTTACACATATCGTACAATGTCAACGTCCTAGACGTGGTCTTACATGTAATCACATATCGATGCCACTGTCCCAGACAGGGTCTTACTCGCATATATATATCGGAGTCACATATTGATGCCATGGTCTTACTCTCACATCACATATAGGAATCCTATGTCATGACATATGTATCCCAACTATTCCTAAGGTTCATACGGGGCTTTCGGACGTCGTAACTCGGTCGAAACGAATACATGAACATGGTTACCAAGCCTGTACACATTTAGCATTTCATATATATATATTCTTACATTTCATTTCAACACATAATTTGCATTTAATTAAAATTAAGTACGTCTATTTGCTTATAAACTTACCTCGGACGATGTAAAGCGGAATGGGACGGTTAGTCGACAACTTTAGTTTTCCCCCGATCATAATCCAATTTTCTCTTTTCTTGATCTAAATTAGTATAAATTAAACTTATTTAATCAAATATCCAATCAAATTTATCCAAAAACACATACACGGGCAAATTACACTTTTACCCTTGACATTTCATATTTTTCACAATTTAGTCCCTATTTCACAAAACTCAAAATATTCAAAATTTGAATACACCCATGTTAGGCCGAATTTTACCCATGTTCATATAAGTCCATATATTTTATTTATTTCATATTTTAGTCCCTCAATTTATTATTTTTGCAATTTAGTTCTAATTACTCAAAATCATCAAAAATTTCAATACAAAACATGTTAATCTATCACATATCTTTTATTTTCTACCATCAAACAACGAAAATCACAAGCTTTCAACAATTGCATAACTCAAAATTTTCAAAAAAATAAAAAATTCAAGCATGGGCCTTGTAGATAACTCAGTAACGATCTCAAAAACATAAAAATTATCAAAATCGAGCTAATTACATACCTTGATTCAGTTTAGCAAGTTGCCGAGCCCTTACAGCTTTCTTTTCTCTTTAGTTTTGGCTATAACAAATAACATGCATGGTTGTTTTTATTTTATGTTTTAATATATACATATTATTACTTATATTATAACTTTAATCATTATAATATTATTTCCACCCACTAACTAGTGACCGAATGTGTTCATGCCAATTTCAATGGTATAATTGCATTATAAATACCCCACATTAAAAGAACAAAGCAATTAGGCACTTTAACAATTACCATGCAAATTTTACATTTTTTACGATTAAGCCCTTTTATTAAATCGGGCACTCAAACGAGAAAATTAAAATATGAAAATTTCACAGATATAAATTCACACATAATAAAAACATAAAATAATTTTAAAATATTTTTCTGACTTAGATTCGTGGTCCCAAAACCACCGTTCTGACTAGGGTCTAAATCGGGCTGTTACAACTCTCCCCCCTTAGGGATTTTCGTTCCCGAAAATCTTACCGGTGAATAGGTTTGGATAGCGTTCTTTCATCGTATTCTCTGGTTCCCATGTTGCTCCCTCAACTTCGTGTTTATGCCAAGTATCTTAACTAACAGGATTTTCTTATTTTGTAATTCTTTCATTTCGAGAGCTAAAATACGAATCGGTTCTTCCTCATATGTCATATCGGACTTAATCTCAATCTCAGACGGACTAATCACGTGTGAGGGATTCGATTGATATCTACGAAGCATCAAAACATGAAATACATTGTGGATCTTTTCTAACTCAAGTGTCAACAACAGTCTATAAGCAACCGACCTAATATGCTCTATAATCTCATACGGCCCAATAAATCTCGAACTCAGTTTTCCTTTACGCCCGAATCTGAGTATTTTTTTCCACGGTAAAACTTTCAAAAATACTTTATCTCCGATCTGAAACTCTATACCTTTTCGTTTCAAGCCGTATACGATTTTTGATGATCTGACGCTGTTTTCAGACTTTCACAGATCACTTTTAATTTTTGTTCAGTCTCTCTGATCAAATCGACCTCGTGTATCTTGTTTTCACTGAGTGTAGTCCAATACAATGGTGTATGATATTTACGACTATACAAAGCCTCATAAGGTGCCATTTTGATACTCGATTGAAAGCTATTATTGTACGCAATTTTAATCAGAGGTAAGTATCGTTCCCACGTACCTTCAAACTCGAGAATGCAATATCTCAACATATCCTCAAGTATCTGAATGATTCTTTCGGACTGACCATCTGTTTGCGAATGGAAAGCTGTGCTGAAATGTAATTTTGTACCTAATGCATCTTGCAGTTTCTTCCAAAACCGTGATGTAAACCTCGGATCTCTATCCGAAACAATAGAAATATGTACTCCGTGTAATCTCACAATCTGCGAAATATACAATTCAGCTAGCTTATCAAGCGAGTAATCTGTGCAAACCGAAACAAAATGAGCCGATTTAGTCAATCTATCCATAATAACCCATATTGCATCTTTCTTGCTTGGTGTTAATGGCAAACCAGATACAATATCCATAGTGATTCTGTCCTATTTCCACTCAAGTATCATGATCGGCTGAAGTAATCCAAAAGGTACCTGATGCTCAGCTTTTACTTGTTGACAAACTAAACATTTCGAAACAAGGTCAGAAATGTCTCATTTCATACCATGCCACTAGTAAAGCTATTTCAGATCATTATACATCTTCATACTACCCGCGTCAATAGATAACCGACTGCTGTGAGCTTCGTTTAAAATCATCTGAATTAACTCTGAATTTCTAGGAACACATATTTGGTTTCTAAACCTCAAACAACCCTCAGTATCAACTCTGAACTCTGAATCAATATTTGAATCACATTGAGCCCGTTTTGCTAACAAATCATTATCAACTTTTTGAGCATCACAAATTTGTTGAACAAATAACGGTCTTGTTTTTAATTCAGCTATTATCAAACCATCATCAGACATAGCCATATGTGCATTCATTGTACGCAAAGCAAATAGTGATTTTCGACTTAGAGCATCAGTAACAACATTACCTTTTCCTGGATGGTAGTCAATCACAAGCTCGTAATATTTTAATAACTCTAACCATCGACGCTATCTCAAATTCAGATCTTTTTGAGTCATCAAATATTTCAGGCATTTGTGATCAGAATAAACAGGACATTTCTCACCGAACAGGTAGTGACGCCATATCTTCAATACAAACACAATAGTTGCTAACTCTAGGTCGTGTGTCAGATAGTACTTTTCATGCGGCTTTAACTGTCTCGAGGCGTAATCTATGACTTTGCCTTCCTATATTAACACACAACCCAAACCATTTAAAGATGCATCACTATAGATAACAAATTCTTTACCCGATTCGGGCTGAACTAGTACTGGAACTTTTGTCAACGAGGCTTTCAATTGATCAAAACTTTTCTGGCACTTTTCTGACCACTCGAACTTAACATCTTTATAAAGTAGCTTTGTCATCGGGGTTGTAATCATAGAGAAACCTTTCACAAACCGTCTATAGGAACCGGCGAGTCCCAAAAAACTTTAGACTTCAGAAACATTTCTCGGAGGTTTCCAATCAAGTATAGCCAAAATCTTACTCAGATCAACCTGAATACCCGATGCCGATACGACATGGCCCAGAAAACTAACTTTACGTAACCAGAACTCGCATTTACTGAACTTAGCATACAACTATTTATCTCGTAAAGTATGTAACACAAGTCTCAAATGTTCGGCATGCGCTGTTTCATCCCGGGAATAGATCAATATGTCATCTATACACAACCACAAATTGATTCAGATACTGTCTGAAGACCCGATTCATCAAATCCATGAAAACAACAAGTGCATTAGTAAGTCCAAAAGGCATAACCAGAAACTCATAATGTCTATATCTCGTTCGGAAAGCAGTCTTTGGCACATCGGAGTCTTTAACTCGCAACTGATAGCAGCCTAATCTCAAATCTATCTTTGAAAACACTGTAGCTCCTTTCAACTAATCGAACAGGTTGTCAATACTAGGCAACGGATATTTATTCTTTGTAGTCACCTTATTGAGTTGTTTGTATTCAATACATATTCTCATAATTTCGTCTTTCTTTTTCACAAATAAAACTGGTGCACCCCAAGGAGAGAAACTCGGTCGCGCTAAACCTCTATCTGTCAACTCTTGCAACTGAGCTTTCAATTCTTTTAATCAGTAGGTGACATTCTGTATGGAGCTATCGAAATCAGAGTCATCCCCGGTACTAACTCAATAACAAACTCTACTTCTTGGATAGGTGGCAAACCCGACAATTCTTCAAGAAATACATCCGGATACTCGCACACAACTGGTACTAATTCAATCTTTCTTTTAGTCACTTTACTATCAAGCACATACGCAAAGTAAAATTTACAGCCCTTTCTCACATACTTTTAAGCTAAAATCAAAGATATCACTGCCGGTAAACCATTCAGATCATTAGATTCAATCTGAACAATCTCATCATTCTTGCACCGTAAATCAATAGTCTTTCTTTTGCAATTTACGACAGCATCGTGCAAAGTCAACCAGTCCATACCCAGAATTATATTGAACTCGTCGAATGGCAACAACATCAAATCAGCTGGAAAACATGAATCTCGAATCATCAAAGGACAATTCTTACACACTTTGTCAACAATAACACACCCGGCCCAAGGGGTTCGATACTCTAATAACAAACTCAGTCGACTCAACAGGCAAAGTCTTACTGAATACTAAAGTCTCACACACATAATAATGATTCGAACTAAGATAAACCAATGCTATTACACTAGTATCATAGAGAGTGAATGTACCAGTAATAACATTTGGGGATAAAGCCTCCTCGCGTATGCGTATAGCATAAGCTCTGATAGGTGCGCGAGCCTCAGATCAAATTGCTGTGTCTTTAGTTCCTTTCTGACTGCTACTCACACTACCCGTATTTTTGGGTGGTCTACCTCGAGCTGCAGTGTTACCTGATCTTGTATTTTTCACTTTATCTTGCTCGACCAACTCAGGACATTCATGGATGAAGTGATCCATCGATCTAAATTTAAAACAGGCCTGATCGTACAATCTACAACTGCTGGGATGTCGTTTACCACAATATTTACACTCCGGTTGATTTGATTTAATGTTACCAACACTAGCTACTGAGGTAGCTTTCGAATTTACAGGTGGTCTATCCCGATCACATTTAGTATAACCTGTAGTAGCCTTTGAATGACTAGAATCATCCCGGAATCTCTATGATGCCAACTGAAAAGACTTACTCGATGATCTCTTACGTGAATCTCTAGCTTCAAAGTTAGCTTTTCTTTTTTCTTTCCCGAGCTCTTCGACTTTGTATGCTCGCTCAACCAGTACTATGAACTTTTTTATTTCAAGTATGCCAACAAGTAGTTTAATGTCTTCGTTCAACCAGTCTTCGAATCTTTTACACATTATAACTTTGATCGAAACACACTCTCAGGCATATCGACTGAGTCTCACGAATTTCCGTTCATATTCTGTCGCAGTCATGCGACCCTGTTTTAATTCCAGAAATTCTTTGTGCTTCTGATCGATAAATATCTGGCTGATGTATTTCTTACGAAACTCAATCTGAAAGAACTCCCAGATCACCCGTTCTTTCAGAACCATTGATACTAGTGTATTCCACTAGTGATATGCGGTGTCTCTAACAATGATATGGCACATTTTAAACACTCATCCGGGGTACAAGATAGCTCATCAAAGCGGATAGCATTATCAAGCCAAAATTCAGCTCGCTCAGCATCATCATCATCAGTAGCTTTGAATTCTTCAGCCTCGTGTTTTCTGATTTTATCAACGAGGGACTTATGCAATCTCAACGGATCAATTACTTAAGGTATAGCAGGTATCGGAGAAGGATTAGTTGAGGGTAGAGGTTGTTGTGGAGCCGGATTAGTCCGGATATACTGAGTGAACCAGTCGTTCATCGTCTGGAAGAAGGCTTGTTTAGCCTCTCCCTCATGGCTACTCGTAATAGGTCTAGTATCAGATTGCACTACCCCTTGTGCGGGAGCGGGTGCATTACTTTCCAGGTCATCTGCTACGACTCGATCGGGATCCATTTACTATACGAAAACACATTTTAATTGTCAGGAATCATCACACTATCATAGTATATCAATATGGCATGCATAGCTATACTCACATGCGCTACATTAGTCCTAAATCGACTAAATCGTAGCTCAGATAACAATCAAATGTAACACCCGTAACCCGTATCCGTCATTGGAACGGGGTTACGAGGAATTACCGACAAAAACAGTTCAGAACAGAATTTTAAAAAGTAAATCATCTAATAAATATTATTATTATTTTATATATCAAAACCAATTCAACCAAATCACATCCAAAACCATCAACAATATTCCATGCATATAACATATATGATCATGACTACATTCATATATTCACTTATCATATTAGCCATTTTCGCATGTCTTAATATATACACCACGTTATACCTATCCAAATATAACCTAGCTTATACATGCCATAGATCCAATTTTAAACTTATATTGTACCAAAAACAATCGATAGTGTGATAGATTTTGCTGACGATCCCTGAGCTCATAACTTGATCCAAAATCTATAAAACAGAAGCACACATACACACAGAGTAAACTTTTATAGCTTAGAAAGCCATAAGCAAATAAACAACCCAATGATATTATCAACTTAATTAAATTAAACCAAATTTTATTATCATTATCACATTTAATTCCAAACATACAAAGTTCATAATTATTATATATATTTTCATTCATAAATGTCACCTTGGCCGAATGCTCATATAGCCAAATTAACATATTATCATTCAACTCTCAAGGCCAAATAGTCGTTATAAAACCTAGTCCAAATATACTTGAATGTATAAGCTCATGTATTAAAATATAACTTCATATACATATACTAGTTATGTGGCCAAATACACCTGATCATACATGCACATAATTAAGATTCATTTCAATAATATTCACAAGGCCGAAGACACTTACCTAGTTCACATATATTATTCATTTGCATTACACATAATTTGTAACAAGTATTAAGTTATTTACTTACCTTATTTTAAGTAAAAAACAAGCTAATTCATACCTGGCTATTTAGCTCGTTTTACACATTCAATCACAACTTATCTTTGCCCAATGAACCATTCAGAATTGGATAGGACACTCAAATATTTAAACATATCGTACAATGCTAATGTCCTAGATGTGGTCTCACATGTAAACACATATCGATGCCATTGTCCTAGACAGGGTCTTACTCGCACATACATATCGGAGTCACATATCGATGCCATGGTCTTAATCGCACATCACATATAGGAATCCTATGTCATGACATATGTATCCCAACTATTCTTAATGTTCAAACAGGGCTTTTGGACGTCGTAACTCGGTCGAAACGAATACATGAACATGGTTACCAAGCTTGTATACATTCGACATTCGACATTCGACATTTGCATATATATATATGTTTACATTTCATTTCAGCACATATAATTTGCATTTAATTAAAATTAAGTACATCTATTTGCTTATGAACTTACATCGGATGATGTAAAGCGGAACGGGACGATTAGTCGACAACTTTAGTTTTTTCTCGATCCAAATCTGATTTTCTCTTTTCTTGATCTAAATTAATATAAATTAAACTTATTTAATCAAATATTCAATCAAATTCATCCAAAAACACATAAATAGGAAAATTACACTTTTGCCCCTGACATTTCACATTTTTCACAATTTAGTCCTTATTTCACAAAACTCAAAATATTCAAAATTTGAATACACCCATGTTAGGCCGAATTTTACCCATGTTCATATAAGTCCATATATTTTATTTATTTCACATTTTAGTCCCTCAATTTATTATTTTTGCAATTTAGTCCTAATTACTCAAAATCATCAAAAATTTCAATACAAAACATGTTAATCTATCACATATCTTCTATTTTCTACCATCAAACAGCAAAAATCACAAGCTTTCAACAATGACATAAGTCAAAATATTCACCAAAATAAAAAATTCAAGCATGGGCCTTGTAGATAACTTAGCAATGATCTCAAAAACGTAAAAATGATCAAAAATCGAGCTAATTACATACCTTGATTGAGCTTAGCAAGTTGCCGAACCCTTAAAGCTTTCTTTTCTTTCTTATTTTCTTTAGTTTTGGCAATAACAAAGAACATGCATGGTTTTTTTTTTTATTTTATGTTTTAATATATACATATTATTACTTATATTATAACTTTAATCATTATAATATTATTTACACCCACTAACTAGTGACCGAATGTGCCTATGCCAATTTCAATGGTATAATTGCATTATAAATACCCCACATTAAAAGAATAAAACAATTATGCACTTTAATAATTAGCATCGTTTATCGGATATGCTTCAGCCTCAATCCACTTAGGCACCTAGTCTACAGCTACCAAGATGTACTTGTGACTAAAAGACGGAGGGAAAGGATCGAGAAAGTCAATACCCCAAACATCAAATAATTCTACCTCAATGATATTTGTTCTAGGCATCTGATTACTGTTGGTGGCATTTCTGACCCTCTGACATCGATCACAACTCTTTACGTAAGCATATGCGTCTTTGAATAGTGTTGGCCAAAAGAATCTAACTTGCAATACCTTGGCTGTAGTACGTGTACCTCCGAAGTGTCCCCCATTCGGAGCTGAGTGAAAATGGTATAAAATCTTATGTACTTCATGTTCTGCCACGCATCTCCTAATTATTTGATCTTCACACTTTTTAAACAAGTATGGTTCTTCCCAGAAATAGTACTTCATATCGTGACGAAACTTTTTCCTTTGATGATACACCTTATCAATCGTTCAAACCAAAAGCTAAATAGTTAGCAATATTAGCAAACCAAGGGGTATTATGGACATGATTTACCTTCAGTATGTGTTCATCTGGAAATGTTTCCTGAATGGGTATAAGTGGAGAGTTCCCTTCTTGCGGCTCTAATCTGGACAAGTGATCTGCTACTTGGTTTTCTACTCCTTTTCGATCTTGAATTTTTAAATCAAACTCTTGAATTAGAAGTACCCATCGGATCAGCCTCGGCTTAGCGTCTTTCTTGGCAAGTAAATACTTAATTGCTGAGCGGTCTGTATAGACAATCACCTTGGTACCTACAAGATAAGATCGAAACTTGTCAAAAGTAAACACAATAGCAAGTAACTCTTTCTCTGTTACCGTCGAATTCAGTTGAGCTCCTGTCAGAGTTCGACTTGTGTAGTAGATGGGATGAAAAACTTTGTTCCTTCGCTGGCCCATAACAGCTCCTATCGTGAAGTTACTTGCGTCACACATCAATTCAAATGGCAAATCCTAGTCTGGTGTAACGATTATGAGTGCCGTAACTAATTGAATCTTCAAATTGTTGAAAGCTCTTAAGCACTCTTCATCAAATTTGAACGTCATGTCCTTCTTCAATAATTTGCATAAGGGTTTAGCAATTTTGGAGAAGTCATTGATGAATCTTCTATAGAAACCAGCGTGGCCCAAAAAGCTCCTAACACCCTTTACAGATGTTGGAGGTGGGAGTTTCTTAATAACATGTACCTTTTCTTTATCAACCTCTATTCCCGATGCCTTAGAACAATACCTTCTCGTACCATGAAATGACACTTTTTCCAGTTGAGTACGAGGTTTGTTTCTTCGCATCGCCTTAGTGCCTTGGCTAGATTGGCTAGGCAATCATCGTATGTATCTCCAAATATTGAAAAATCATCCATAAAGGCTTCCAAATATTTCTCAACCATGTCAGTAAAAATAGACATCATACATCTTTGAAATGTAGCAAGTGCATTACATAAACCAAATGGCATATGCTTAAATGCAAATGTACCGTACGGGCAGGTGAATGTTGTCTTATGCTGATCTTCCGATGCTACTGTAATCTGGTTATACCTCGAGTATCCATTGAGAAAATAGTAATAGTCTTACCCTGTGAGTCTATCCAGCATTTCGTCCAAAAAGGCAAAGAAAAGTGATCTTTCCTAGTCGCCTTGTTCAGCTTCTAGTAATCGATGCAAATTCTCCATCCTGTAATCGTTCTAGTCGGTATCAACTCGTTATTCTCCTTTTCAATGACAGTGATACCTCCTTTCTTTGGCACGTACTAGACTGGGCTTACCCATGAACTATTTGAGATAGGGTAAATTATACTCGCATCTAACCACTTGATGATTTTTTTTTCTTGACTATGTCCTTCATGATGGGGTTCAGTCTTCGTTGTCCATCAATCATCCCTTTTTTGCGATCTTCCAGGATAATCTTGTGCATGCATACAGATGGACTAATATCACGAATATTGGCTATGGTCCATTCGATAGCCTTCTTGAATTATTTCAACACCAGGATGAGTTTCTCTTCTTGCTCAGTAGTTAATTTTACTGAAACAATCACAGGTAGAGTAGAAGAGTTACCTAAATTAACATATTTCAAATGTGAGGGAAGCACCTTTAGTTCTAATTTAGGTGGCTCTTCGATTGATGCTTTTGGTTGGGTATAATCCCTTTTCTCTAATTCTCAAGATTCAAAATGAGATTGCGGATTAAATCCCCTTTGATTAGCTTCTAACAAAGCTAAGTATTCATCCTCCATTTCATCATTTGGAGGATTTGGTGTCAACATTCGTTCCAATGAGTCCTCAACATAGTTGAGTTCCTTTTCTATGACTAACTCCTTTAAATCGGACACTGCAGAACAATCATCAATTGTGTCAGAAAATCGCATAGACTTAAAAACGTTAAATGTTACCTGATCATCATGAAATCGCATAGTAAGCTTGCCCTTCTGCACATCAATAAGGGTCCTTCTGATTGCTAAGAATGGTCTTCCTAAGATGATTGGTACCTCTTTGTCTACTTTAAAGTCTAGAATCACAAAGTCAGTAGGAAAGATAAATTTGTCTACACATACCAATACGTCCTAGATTTTTTCTTTTGGATGTGCTAAGGATCAATCTGCGAATTGAAGTGTAACCGTACTAGGTCTAACTTCACCTATCCCCAACTTCCTAAATATTGACATGGGCATCAAGTTGATAATCGCACCTAAGTCACATAGTGCCTTACCATAATATGTTGCTCAAATGTTGCAAGGTATGGTAAAACATCCAGGATCCTTTAACTTTGGGGGTAGTTTGTTTTGAAGATATGCACTGGATTCCTTTGTTAGGGCTACCGTTTCAAATTCTCCAAGCCTTCGTTTTATTTCCTTCATTAATTTGACGTAGTTCAGCAATTTTTCAAGTGTTTCAACCAACGGGATGTTGATATGAAGTTGCTTGAGTACGTCTAGGAACTTCTTGAATTGAATTTCCTACTTCTGCTTCTAAAGTCTTTGAGGGTAGGGTGATGGAGGTTTCTTTACTGGAACTGGTTGATTCGTCTTCTGTGGTAATTCTGCATCTAACGGAGTTATTAGTTGATCAGGATTAACTGGTTCTGAAGTCACCTTGTCAAATTTTGTAGACTCTGGTTTTGTTGAAACTGGAATTTCAACACTCGATTGAACTTCCTCTAAGTCTTGAGCATCAGCTGGCTTCTTTTGAACTTTGACGGTGTTGGGCTCTTATGTCTTTCCACTCCTAGTGTCAATGCTTTACAATGCTTCTTCCCTGGATTCCTCGGATTCTCTGTATCACCAGGTAAAGCACTTTGTGGTCATTTTTTGAGTTCAGTAGCAAGTTGACACATTTGGTTTTCCAAGTTTTTCAATGTAGCTACTTGGCTTTGAATTAAGGCATCATTCTTTGCCATGTATGCTTTTAAAACACTTTCTAAGCCATGAGATGGTTCAACTTGGGTTGGTTTATAAACTTATTAGGGAAATCTAGGTGGCTGGGTCGTTCTAGGTTAGGCGTTAGTGTTACTGGTTCCAGCCCTTGGTTACTCCAGGAAAAATTTGGGTGGTTTCACCCTGATGGGTTATAGAAATTGGATTGCAGTCTTTGCCTTCCTCGATTTTGGTTTTGGTTCCCATGTAACATATGAATTTTGGGTTTGATGGACATTCTTCAAACAAATGTCCTTCCCTACAAAGACACAGGCTACATTTTCAAATTGAATTGGTGGCTGTGCTGCAAAACTCTTAGACTCATGAATAGTAAGATTTTTTAACATTGAGGATATTGATGATACCTGAGATGCGAGTGAAGTAAGAGCGTCTACTTCATGTATTCTAGCAACTTGTCTTCCTGACGCTGCTCGATTGGTTGGCCATTGGTAATTGTTGCTGGTGATCCTCTCAATGATTTCATAAGCCTCATTATAAGACTTAGAAAGAAGAGAACCATTAGCAGAAGTGTCCACTACCATCCTCGTGTGAGCATTGAGACCATTATAAAATGTCTCAAGTTGGATGCAATGTGGGATTTCGTGATGAGGGCACTTCCATAATAATTCTTTGTACCTTTCCCATGCCTCATACAAGAACTCATCATCGATTTGTTGGAAAGCAGTGATCTCGTTCCTCAATTTAGCATTCTTTCTAGGCTTGAGCTCTGTCCCTTAGTGAATATGGGAATAGCTTCAATTGTAATGCATGTAACACCCCGAACCCGATACCGTCGCCGGAGTCGAACACGAGGTGTTAACAGACTTCAAACCACTTATTCGACATTTCCCAGACAAGCTGCTGATCTGCGTACTAGTCGCTTTAAAAATCATATCTTGAGTTTCACAACTCGAAAATAAGTTTCGTGATTTTTCCCTGAAACTAGACTCATATGCCCATCTCCATAATTTTTTCTAGAATTTTTGGTCAGGCCAATTAGTACAGTTTATTAGTCAAAGTCTCCCATGTTACAGGGATTGACTACACTGACCCTTGCGCATTACGAATTGGATATCTCCCTGCACAGAGCTTCAATACTGATGTCGTTTGTTTCTATAGAAACTAGACTCAGAGAGTAATCTGTACATATATGGCATGACTCCTAATTATCTCTGGTTAATTTATAATAAATCTCCAAAGTCGGAACAGGGAATCCAGAAACCGTTCTGGCCCTGTCTTACGAGAACCTGAATATCTCTTAACATACTGTCCATATGATCTTTTCGTTACTTCTATATGAAAATAGACTCATCGAGCTTCGAATACATAATTTATTCATCAATTAATTCCACTCCTACTATTTTTAGTGATTTTTCGATCTCACGTCACTGCTGCTGCCAGCATCTGTTACGAAAGCAACTATGCCTATTTCGTGATTTCTCCTTGATCTAACTAGTAATTCATCATACATATCACCAATTATGATCATGACTAGCCATGCCAAAGGCTAATCATTGTCAAACTTCCCCCTACTACACTATTGCCATATCATGAATTTTAACACCAAAATAATCAACCATGACGTATGGCATAAAAAGGTCGAATTATCAAGATTTGCGACCTAACGTTATGAATCCAAACCCAACCGAACATTTATACCATTTTCGCATGGCTAAAAGATTACATACCAAAGTTCAAACACAACATAATAGCCTATACATGCCAAAATGTTCTCCTAAGCCAACTAAGAAGAAAGTACCAAAACTTGCTATCCGGTGTGATGACTTCGATGACGGCCCGACCACGCAAAAAGAGACGAGTCCAAGAAACCTAGAATAGGTGACAAGGAAACACCGAGTGAGTTTATAACTCAGTAAGTCATAAGCGATGCACTACCATCCATTAATAACATTATCACAATAGGAAATAAAATGGAACGAGGCTAGTTACTCCATCCATACCGAACCATGCCATGGTTCCTCAGACCTATCGGTTCAATCTCATACCAAATCATGCATTCACATTCCGTATACTCATCAATAGGATATTTGAGGCATTTTCATACATCATTTTATTTTCGTTACAATCATACAACTAAACGGCCTTTCACCTATTCCACGATAAATCTTATGTACGTGACTTCAAGTATATTTGTCACATAGGTTCAAACTTACCAAGCTCAACTCCAAATATAGACATAGCACCTATTAGCCATGAACTCAAGGTACTTACCCGATCCGCTGTCCGTGATCGACTCAATAACGTCGCACACTTAGTGTCCATAATGTTTCAAAAATATATAATAAGTCCGCACATTCAGTGCTATATAATCAACTCGCACACTTAGTGCTATATAATCAAACTCGCACACTTAGTGCTACATAGTCAAACTCGCACACTTAGTGCTACATAGTCAAACTCGCACACTTAGTGCTACATAGTCAAACTCGCACACTTAGTGCTACATAGTCAAACTCGCACACTTAGTGCTACATAGTCAATTCGCACACTTAGTGCTGCACAATTTAAACCCGCACACTTAGCGCCAATCTCATGGTCATAAATGTTTATACCCGCACATTTAGTGCCGAGATCAACAACTCAATACATCTCACCTCTTTTCTTTTCATTCAACACTTTCATCATCACATACGTACATGCATATATATATTTATTCATTCCATTCAGCATCATTACATAAACGTTATGACCATTTGAATTAATACCAACTATATGCTTAATGACTTACTTGGTGTTGGGTAAGACGGTTCCAATTCGGCTACTCGATGATCTTTTCTTTGCCTTTGCTTGATTCTCCTCCTTTAACTCCTTGAGCTTAATCAATAAATCAACTAGTTTAGCCATCTTGCTAAACATTCATAATTCAATTACACATGCATATGTATGTTTGTATATTCAGCAACCATCCTCACTAATTACCCATTTAGTCGATTATACACATAATTAAAGGTAACATCCCGAATGGGCATACTTGTGTATATATACATATATATGTATATATATATACTTCGGAATGGGCATCACAATTAGATTTAACACCACCTTCATACTCAATTAGATGGCCGAATGTATGTATACATGTACAATGTCAACTATAACATCATGTAAATCCACATATAATTACATTTCTTAAGTTCCACATCTTAATGCCCATTATAGCCACTCCCATAGTCTAAATCTAGCAATCGGCAACACCCACCTTTCCACTATGTTAGCCGAATACTCATTCTCTTCCTAGTCCTAAATTCAGCACCTCCAACAAAATAGCTTAACAATTTCAACTTTCATGCTAACATAACAAGCAACTTAACACATCCATATAACTAGCATGCTAATAGCATCAAGGTATCAACTAAAATTTTTTTAAGCTCCTT
Organism: Gossypium hirsutum; assembly: GCF_007990345.1. Lineage (NCBI taxonomy): Eukaryota > Viridiplantae > Streptophyta > Magnoliopsida > Malvales > Malvaceae > Gossypium > Gossypium hirsutum. Next base: position 42,739,231 of record NC_053424.1, read on the forward strand.
AGCCGAATCCTAACTCTCCAACAACCCCAAATCCAACCATGGGATAGATAGAATTTAGGCTCATCACCCAAAGGTTGTGTAAACTTCCAAAAATATCATTGAACATACCTTGATCTAAAGGACCACCTTGGCCGAATCTTGCTTCCTCTTCTTCCTCTAGTTACGACAATTGCAAAAGAAAGAAAACATGAACACTCCTTCTTCCCTCCTTATTAAGCATTCAAACTCCCTCATTTTCATGCCACAACATCAAACACTCCTCCTAGATACAAGCAATGGCCGAACTCTTTCCAAGTTTTTCTCCCCTTCTTTTTCTTGGTTTTTCGGCTAGGAGATGGCAAGTATGACACCCATTTTTTTTGTTCACTTTCCTATTATTATCCCCATCATTTGTTAACCAAAAGAAAACATATTAAATTAGAATGAGTGGAGCATCATCACTCCTTGGCCGGCCACCATGTATTTTATGGGCAATTTGACATGCAAAGCCATGCTTCCTCACCCTATTATTACTTACTCCTTATAATTCATCTATCATCTTTTCTAACTTCGTCAACTAGGTCCTTTTTGAATTAATTCACAATCCTAAAGCTAATATTAAGCATTTAATTTCTCATATATTCACTGTCACACAAAAATTTATGCAATTAAAACACAAAAATAAATTTTTGGCTCGGTAATGTGGTCTCGAAACCACATTCCGACCAGGGTCTAATTTGGGTTGTCACAATGCATCTTCGGGAACTCCGGCTAACTTGAAAGAATCGTTCACCTCCAAAACAGTCTTAAGTGTAGGTGAGGATTTTTGGTAGGCATTCCACTGAATTGGCCCACTGTCTGAAGAATTTGGAACATGACTGGCTTCAGCTCGAACTGTTGTGCCTCGATTTCGGGTCTCCTAATACCCAGAATAAGGTCATGAAATACTGGCACGGCATACTATCTTAAAGCTCTATCCCTATCATCAGTACTAAGGATAGAATTTTGAGCAGGGTTTGGTCTGTTTCCTTGATTCAGGTTTTCGAAGTTCATTTCTTCTGTCATTCTCTGACTTGGTTGTCTTCTTCATTGTTGAAAAGTTCATTCAATCTCAGGGTCTACAGGAAGTCAATCGATGATTCGGTCAATACTCATAAACACCTAAAATTATCATGAAAAAATTAATTAAGTTAAATTTAAATAGAAAATTAAACCAAAATGCAAAACTAACAAATTCACAAATAATGACTTTTTAAAACAGTCCCCGGCAACGGCGACAGAAATTTGGGACGACGAAAATATGCAAATGTACACAATTACAACAAGTAATAAAGTGACAAGTAAATGTCGAGTTATCGTACCCACAGGGAATGTGAAAAGAATTATTTATGAATGCTATTTAGAACACTTTGGTGAAGAAAAATATTTTGTTTGAAGAGGGTGATTAAAAACTAAGACATTAAACTAAGTAAACTAAATAAATAAATTTCAAATGCACGATTTCAAAATACGATTTTAATCAAGATGACATAATTGTGTTCGATTAATTACATTTCATAACTTAGAATTATTAAACTCATCTTTACATTTTTATGAATAAATTCACAGAAACTCGGTAATTTGTTAACTTATGAACATACTCACCTACCAAAATCCATTCATCTCTTGGACATATCTCTATGTCAATTCAATCGATTAAACAAATCTTAATAGGCAAATATGTTATAGCACATACATACTTATTAAATTGAAATAATCTCTTAAACATATCCCTATGTCAATTCAAACAATTAACTCGATTTAATAAGCACATAAAAGACTAATTGAGGTGACAAAGTATCTTGACCTTGAAACGGTTTAATCACAATAATCTTGCAAGTTATGCAAGGCAATTGTATCGTTAGATATCGTTGCTAACTTAACCCTCAGCTACCTTAGATGATTAAACATGCACTGATTAAGTACTGTGTCTATTAATTACAATTTCAATCCATTTAAATAATTAATTCATTAGTTACCTAACATTTGTAATGCAAGAATAAATTTTTCATGATTTTACTTAATCAAGCATCTTACTGAGGCCTATAACAACATAAACACAATTTTAAGAATTTAAGAAGACAAAATGCAATCAACCTAACATGAATTAAATTCAAGCTACGAACATTTCAATGTTGCTCCAAAATGGCTGATGAACACCCCTTTTCCAAGGGAGGAAATCGGAAAGAGAGCAAGAGAATTTAGAATGGCAAAGAAGAAAGAAAGTAGGGAAAAGAGAGAAAAGATGTGAATGAATAGAGTTGTGTTGAATTATCAGCCAAAGGGGGTTATAGCTGAAGATGACTGCTAAAATTAGCTAAAAATAGCATCCAAAGAGCCATCCCATGGCCGGCCACACATGTGGCAAGGTTGATGGTTTCAACTTTGCTAAATTTAGCTTGGGGCATATCTACAAAGCCGCCAATTGTGGAGGGGTTTGAATGCAACTTGAACAAGTCTTCGAGGGCCTCTTTACAAGCTTAAATAATCAGCTAATAAGCTGATTTGGGTAAGCTCTTGGGACGGTTTTGGGCTGTTCATTTCCTGGGCAGTTCGGTTCAGTCGGTTTGGTTCAACTGGACCATTTTTCATAATTAATTAATAATAATTTATTAACTCGAATTAAATTGGATATAAATTAAAATTAATTATTTTATGAATTAATACATATAATTTTGGACTGTCTTAGGCTAAAATTTAGTTTGCCTCGATACTTCAAATTGCTTCTCGATTTTGTGCTTCTAATAGTGTCTACCGAGCCATTTCTCGCCCTTTGTACAAATCTGTCGAAAATAACCAAAATTCCTAAAAATTAATTATAAAATCAACTAAAATTCAACATATATTTTAAGTGCACTTTAATTATTTTATAAAAATTAATTATTTTTCGACAAGAAGTCTATCGAAACTGTATGATTTTAAGTTAAAAAGGGTATGTAAAAATGCGTAAATTTCTGTGTTCCCAACCCCAAGGCGAGAAAATTAGTCGTGCAAAACCTTTACCTGTTAACTCTTGCAACTGAGCTTTCAATTCTTTCAACTCTGTTGGAGCCATTCTATACGGAGCTATCGATATCAGTGATGTTCTCGGTACTAGCTCAATTGCAAATTCAACCTCTCTGATCGATGGCAACCTAAGTAACTTTTCTAGAAACACAGCTGGATACTCACTAACCACTGGTACTGATTCAATATTCGATTCAAATACTTTTGTATCAAGCACAAATGTAAGATAAGCCTCGCAACCCTTTTTCACATGCTTCTGTGCTAGCATAGCTGATATTACAATAGGCGAACAACTCGAATCATCGTTTCAATATGAAGGGTCTCACCGTTCTGGCATTTTAACACAGTAATCTTTTGTCTACGATTCACAACTGCATCATGCAAAGTCAACCAATCCATATCTAGTATCACATCAAACTCCTGAAACGAAAAAAACATTAAATTGGCCGAAAAACTATAACCTCGAGTAATCAAAGGACAATTCTTGTAGACTTTATTAATTAAGACATACTGACCTAAAGGGTTCGATACTTTAACTACAAATTCAGTGGGCTCGACATGTAAACCCTTACTAGACACTAACTTTGTACATATATATGAATGAGTTGATCCCGGGTCAATCAAAGCAATTACATCAGTGTAAGAGAAAATGTACCGGTGATAAAATCTGGTGCCGAAGCATCCTCGGAAGCGCTAATGGTATAAGCTTTAGTTGGCACTCGTGCCTCAGATCTCACAGCAGAATCTCGTAGCACCTCAACTGCCACTCACATTTTTAGTATTTTAGGGGTGGTCTCTTTCTAGCAGATGTATTGCTTGGTCGAGCAGTTGGAAGTTTTTCTTTCCTGGGTAATTTAGGGCAGTCACGAATGAAATGTTCTAGCAATCCACATCTAAAACAGGCTCTGTCATTCACTCAACATTCTCCAAAATGTCATCTTCCACACCATTGACATTTCGGTCTATTGGCCTTAACACTACCAACGCTTGCTATTAAAGTGGCTTCAGCTTTTGAACCTACGTGTTGTTTACCTCGGTCTCGGGTAGAAAATCCCACTGAAGTGGTCGAACAATTGTGGAAATATTTTGATTTCTTTGACGATGAGTTATAAGATTTTCCCATTGACCTTTTTCTCGAATCTCTAGCCTCAGAATCAGCTATTCTCTTTTCTTTACCAAACTCCTCAGCTTTGCAAGCTTTATCAACCAAAACAACAAATTCTTTCAATTCCAGAATTTTGATTAGAAGTTTAATGTCTTCATTTAACCCATCTACGAACCGTTTGCACATAATTTATTAAGTGGAGATGCTTTCTTGAGCATACTTACTTAGTCTCAAAAATTCTCTTTCGTACTCGGTTACATTCGTATGACCCTATTTCAATAAACTGCTGACTTATATATTTCTTTCTGAACTCGTTCTGATAGAATTCCCACGTGATCCATTCTCTCGGCATTACAGATACTAAAGTGTTCCACCACTGGTATGCAGTATCTCTCAGAAGAGACACAACGCATTTAACACACTCGGATGGTGTACAAGACAATTCGTCAAATACCCAAATTGTATTCTCAAGCCAGAACTCAGCTCTCTCAGGATCATCATCAACTGTAGCCCTAAACTCTTTAACCCGATATTTTCAGATTGTATCAACTGGCGGTTTGCTCAAACGTACTGGTTCTAAGACTTGAGGAGCTATAGGAATTGGTTGGGGAAAAGGTGGGGGTGGAGGTTGTTGAACAGCCGAATTCATTCGAACATACTCAATGAACCATTTGTTCATCATTTGGAAGATGGCTTTCTTAGCCTCTCCTCCATGACTTTTAGACACATATAAATATTTAGATGACGTTACCACTCGAACCGAGGTTGGCGCGTTACTTTTAACATCATTAGAGTTTGCTCGATTAGGATCCATTACAATATAAAAAAACATGATTTTAAATTGTCAGGAGATGTCACAGTATCATAGGTTAATAAATGACATGTATAACTAGACTCATATACGCTATGTTAGTCTGAAAATCGACTAAATCATAGCTCTGATACCAATAAATGTAACAGGCCTAACTTGTATCCGACACCAAAATAGGGTTACGGAGGATTTCTGGACTTATAACTCAATCATTCAAACATTTCATATACAATTCTCATTCAAATAAAAAAACATTCAAAGTCATTCATATAGTCCCTAATGCAAGCCCTCGAGGCCCTAAAATAAACACTGAAAAGGGTTCGGGACTAAAATGAGCACTCAAGAAATTTTTAGAAAAACATGAAAAATTTTCAAACTGTAGGGGACACAAGCCTGTGTCTCAGGCGTCACGTGTCCAACCTCATGTAACTCTCTAACTTGGGTCACATGGCCAGACCACACACCCGTGTTCCAGGTTGTGTACCTTTCAAAATGGCCTCACATGCCCGTGTGCCAGGCCGTGTGCTAGGCTATGTGAAAACTGCAGGGTATACTAACTTGTGCCACACGGAAATGCCAGACGTCCGTGTGCTAGGTCGTGTGAAGCTATTGACTTGGTTTCTAAATAAGTATCAGGGGACACACGGTTGTGTCACCTGGCCGTGTGTCATACACGGCTGAGACACATGCCCTTGTCTCTGCCCGTATGGGTAAAAATAGACTATTTTCCAAGCCATTTTCCTCACCCAAATTGGTGCCAACCTAAACTCAACAATGCACATACAACCATGGCATAAATAAACACTTCAAGCCAACCAATATTAAGTTTATATCATACACTATCACACATACAACATGATATCCATAAGCACATTCACTTAACCACTTTAACACACCAAACATACTTACTAAGTCTACCTAAAAGGTCAAATTCATATATGAGAATTTGTACCTAGAACTTATCATGCATACTCATCTCAATTCCAACCATTTGTTACACGAGATACCAATCCACAACAAGGCATTCACAAAGCCACTATACACAACATATCAAAAGGCCATATATACATATTTACAAAACATATATCATTTTCAAGCCAATTCACTTGGCTGATGTTATAACCAACATATAGGCTACCTTAACCGAAACACCTATACATGCCATTTAACCCAAAATATACCAAGTCTAAAGTACCAAAATGAGAGTTTGATAGTGCGATACGATCTCCGACGGCTTCCGAATCGAGCGAGCTTCCGAAATACTATAAAACACGAAAACATAAACTGAGTAAGCAATTAAGCTTATTAAGTTCGTAATACTAATCAAGACAACTTACCAATTCATCCATAATCTAAATAAACATAAATAAACATAGACAAATTCCAATTCGGCCAATTGCCTATCACGTAAACACGAGTAGGTTAGCTATGCATGAATTCAGTCACTATATATTATTTTCTGTATTTCTCATGAATACTTATACTTATTTGTAGTAACTTGGATCACCTCATATTACCACGAAGCTCATTGAATTCTTTAAATATTAATAAATATACTTGCCTTGTCTTTCCAAATTTGATAACGGCTTATGAATATGAGTACGTTGTTTTCTTTGTGCCATAGTCCGACTATGATCTTACACGTGAATTTCCATGGTCTTGCCATGGTCTTACACTCATAATGTCATAACCCAGTTATGGTCTTATCATTTGAATGCCTTAGCCCAGCTATGTTCTTACATACAGATACTGCCATGGTCCAACCATGGTCTTATCCGTTAATTCATTACTTGCATAAGATGATTGTACTCAATCCTGTGATTTACTTGTTTTACATTTAGTTCCATTTCAAAATTCAACAATAAAAATGAATAATTCCATGATATCATTTGTAACAGCCTATTTTTCAGTGAAATCAGAACAGTGGTTTCCGGTCCACAAATCTGAAGTAAAAATATTTATTTCATTATTTCTTTAAGGTCTATAGTATAATAGAATAATTGTGTGAAAATTTCGTTAAGAAATTTTTTCGATTGAGTGCTCAATTTGTCTAGATGGACTAAATTGCAATAAGTGCAAAACTTGAATTCTATAAGTTAAAGGTGTCCAATTGTTATGAAAATTTAAATTAGAGGTCCTTAAATGGTAATTAGACCATTATACTTCATAATGGACAAAAATGGACATGGCTAAGTAAAATTTGAAGGTTATGCATTAAGGGCATTTTGGTTATTTGGCAAATAAAAACAAAATAAATCAAATAAAAGTGTCCATCTTCTCAATTTAGTCCCCCCTTATCCGAATTTGAAGAATCTCCATAGATAGGGTTTTGGCCAAGCTTTAAATCTCGATTGTGAGTCCGTTCTTGTCTCGTTTTTAACGATTTTTATATTTTTGATATCGTTGTAACTTGATTTAGCTATTTCAAGGACTAATTTGAAAGAAAGACAAAGTCTAAAATTTTACCCATGATGAATATGTTTGTATTTTGATGTTTGAGGGTAGAAAATGAAAGAGCATTGATAGATAAACAACTTTTACAAGGTAATTTTTGATGAAAACTTGATTAGGGACTAAAATGAAAAGTTGTAAAATTGGAAGAAAAAATTCTAAAATTTTATGTACACATGTGCTGTAAAATTTGTAATGGGGCTTTGGTTAGGCTTGGAATAGGGAGTAATTTGCATAAGTTTCATTTTCCGAGCCTAGGGACGAAAATGGAATTTTTAGAAAAAGTTAGGGGCAAAATAGTAATTTTGCCTAAGACGTAAATTGAGTTCGTTTAGTCCATGACTTTATCTTTTCCCCAATTTAAATCTGAAGGTTGCTTGTCTTGATCTATATAATCCAATCTAACTAATTTAATTCAGTTTCTATTCAATCCAATCTAAATTTCATGTTATGGCAAATTTACCATTTTGCCTCTATGATTTTAACCTTTTTACAATTTAGTCTCTTGGCTCGTAAAATGAAATTCATGTCATTTATTCCCTATAAAAGCCTAGCTTAATTCTATATAAGCCCATAACAACGCATACAATTCACAATTTCACACATTTAACACAACATTTTCAGATTTCTTAATTTAGCCCCTATTTAACAATTTCATCAAAAGTCCCTTAACAAAAGTTGTTTAATTAACAACAAGGATTCATATTCTTCCATTAAACTTCAAAAACATATTATACACATCAATGGAAAATCTCAAACTATTCAATAGTTTTGCAATTTAATCCCCTAGTTAGCTAGCTTAAGCTACAACGATCTCGAAAATATAAAAATCAACAAAAATGGGATGAGTTTTCACTTACATGCACAAGAAAAAGCTTGAACAAAATTCTTTTTTTCTCCAATGGTGATATTCAGCTAACGCAAAGAGAATGGGAGAAAGATGATAGTTATTTTTGTTTATTTTACCTTTAATTGCCTTTTTACCAAATTACCCTTACCTAACTTTAAAAATTACTCAATTACCAAGCCATGAACATCCACTAACTCAATTAGTGGTCCAATTACCAAATAAGGACCTCTAATTTAAATTTATATAGCTATTTAACACCTTTAGCTAATAGAACACAACTTTTGCACTTTATGCGATTTAGTCCTTTTTCACAAATTGAGCATACAAACGATAAAATTTCTTAACGAAATTTTTATACCATAATTCTAACATGCTGTAGACCACTAAATAATATTAAAATAAATTTTATGACTTCAGGTTTGTGGTCCCAAAACTACTATTCCGATTCCATTGAAAACGGCCCGTTACAATATTAACTTTAACATATATGTTGTTTGCATTCATAGATATACTCTTTATTTTCTTCGACAAGGTACTAGCTCATCTAACATCAATTCCATGAAATATTGGTGAACTTGCAGGCTGTAAATGAACATTGTGCTAATTACCTCGATGGGATACCCAATGAGCAGTGGACTGAATCATATGATAAAGGTGTACAACACAAGCACATAACAACAAACCTAGTGGAATCATAAGTTTCATATTGAAGGACACGTGTCATTTCTCAATAACATCGGTAGTGTAACACCCTGAAAATTTCTACAGTAAGATATTATCCTTAATATAGTAAAATAAGGAAATAAAGTGACAAGAAGAGGAAAAATTGAGTTTTGTCACTGGGAAGTATATTATGATATACTGATTTAAGAAAGGACTAAATTGTAAAAGTGAGAAAAGTTTTGTGGCCCAAGAGTAAATACTCAAAATTTGAGGGATTAAAATGTAAATATGAAAAGTTGAAGGACTAATAGTACAAATATTTTAAGGGTGGAAAGATCTAGAAACCAAGGAAAATTGATGAATTAGGACCAAATTGAATAGGTGAAGAATTATAAGGGACTAAATTGTAATTTTACCAAATTAAGTGATGACTCAAGAATGGAATTTTAAAAGATCACTAAGGGAAAAATGGTCAATTGGAAAAGAGAGAAATCTAGAGACAATGATGATGTTGGAGATATTTTAGATAAATTAAATAAATAAATATTAGTTTATTAATACTTTAAATTAATTTTTAAATGATATTTTATTATTTTATTATTATTTTATTTAGTATATATAAGGAAAGAAAGATGAAGAATCATCATCTTTTCTTTCCCATGCAAACCAACGTGAGAGAGAGGAAGAAGAAAAGAAGTTTTCTTTCTTTACAATTTGGTCCTTCCACCAAAAATTCACCATTTTCACCTAGAAATCAAAAGAATTTCCATAGCTACTAAGAGAGAAAAATGTTATGGAGACCATGAGGAGTTAGAATATCAAGTTGGATTCAAGAAATAGAAGCTGGAGGAGAGAGAAAATCAAGTTAAAGATTAGTATCAATAGAACAAGGTAAGTACATCAAGATTTCAATATGTTTTTAAGTTTGTTATTATTGACAAAGCATGGAAATAATGTAATAGTAGAGTTTTTTTACATAAGGTCCTATATTCTTGATATTTTAGTGAAGAGAAAATAAGAGAAAGTGATGAGAAATGGTGTAGAAAAAGAAAATAAGGGTGTTATAACATGGTAATTAATATTTTGCACTAAAACAGTTTTGGATAGCAGTAGTAGTCTAACTTTGAAATATCATAAAAAATTGTAGAAATCTAATTATAGGATGAATAAAATATGAAATTAAATCTTATTAAGTCTAGTTTCTTATAGAAGAAATGATGTAAGCAATGTAATTGTAAATCATGAGATATGATTAATTTTTTTAGACAAGGTCAGAATGATTTCGGGTTCACCTGTTCTGACTTTGTAAAATAATAAAAAAATGGATAAAAATAATTATGGGCTTAAATTTATATATTTAGAATCCTGAATGAGTCTATTTTCAATAGAAATAAATGGAAACATCATTCTAATTCTTTATGAGGATATAATTAATTTTTAGTGAAGAAGGGTCACAACTGTCAGACAGCAGAATAAGGGTGATTTTAAATAATAAAGTGTACTTATTGGCTAAACCAAAAATTCTAAAAATTTTATGAAAATAATATCTATGAGTCTAGTTTCAGGGAAAATTAGCGGATCTTAATTTAGAGTTCTATATCTCCAGATATAAATAATTTAGTGATTATGATGCAGATAGACAACTTGAATATTCATAAAAGTAAATAATAAAAATTATAGATAATGTTACTTACAAGTGTGTATATACATTAAGGATGTTGAATGGAGAGAAGAAGGAGGAAAAATATGTACGAATATTCATCTAGCATGGCTAATTTGCATATTTTAGGCTCAGGGACTAAATTGAATAAAAGTAAAACTTTATGGGCAATTTTGTAAAAATGTCAAAAATGACCAAATTGCATGAAATGGATTATTTTATTATTTAAATTATAAAATTGAATGAAATTATTAATTTCGTTCAAGATCGGGGGAAAACATGTTTTAGGGATTAAATTGAAAAGAGTTGAAATTATGGAAAATTCTAATATTTTATAGAATTCATGGACTGTTATCAATATGTATGAGAATAATAGCTGGAAATAAGGATTAAATTGCAAGAATTTTATTTTCCTGACCCTAAGGATGAAATCGTCATTAATAAAAAGTTTAGGGGCAAAATGGTAATTTTGCCTAGAGCATTAATTAAATGCATTAGAATATGTAATGAATGAAAATGATGATCAAATTTATTTATAAAGATCCAGACGACTCAAATATGAGACTTGATCGTGGAAAAGAAAAGGTATCGGATTAATGAAATTATAAACACAAACAAGCAATGAGGTAAGTTTGTGTAACTTGAATTGTATTTTTAAATACTTGAAATATGTGGTTATGTGATGAAAACATGATATGAAATGTGTAAGACCATGGTTGAACGACACCATGGCAACATGATATGAAATGTATAAGACCATGGTTGAAAGATACCATGGCAATAGAATATAAAATGTGTAAGACCATGGTTGAAAGATACAATGGCAACATGACGGGAATGAATAAGACCATGGTTGAAAGATACCATGGCAATATAACATGAAATGAACAAGACCATGGTCGAAAGATACCATGGCAACCTAACAAAAAATGAGTAAGACCATAGTTGAAAGACACTATGGCATCATGTCAAAGATAAATAAGACCGTGGATGGGAGACATCGATGACATCTATTGAACAATTGATATTCAGGTAATATGTATCAGATGATGAATGGTTATATGAAATTGTTGTGTGAAATGTTTACAAGAACTGGTCATATGGAAATGTATGTACAAAATAGTTGTATGAAATAATTGTGAAGATAGATAAACGAAATAAGAATAAGTACATGGAATATAATTTATGTTAAGTTTGATATAAACTTTACCGGAACAAATATACATAAAATAAATGGAAATGATGGAGCATGAAATATTGATATAATGAAATAATTGATATATACTTATGAAGAAACGGTAAGAGAATGATATTTTCATGACATGTACATATATGATTATCTTTGATATGTTGATATAAGGAAATTATGTAAGTAAAGACAATTATTAAACTCAAGCGTGACATGTCGAGAAAATAAGTATATCAATGTTGAATTTATATGAAATATGTGCAAGTATACTAACAATGATGTTGTTTGACGCTTAGACAAGTGTCAAGCTATTGATTGAATGGTAACATGTTTAATTATAAGAAGCATTGAAATGGTAAGTACTTAGATGAAAATATTTAAGATTTTATGAAATTTTTTATAATCCCAATTTAATTTCGGTTGGTTTTTATATGTTTGGGGTTTCAAGGGCCCAATAGAGAGACGTTATGATTATTTTCAAAATATGAATAATAAATGACTCAGAATTATCTGAAAATGTTCAATAAACTCCGGTAATGCCTCATACCTATTCCGACAATGGATACGGGTAAGGGGTGTTACAGGTAGTGAAAGAAACATATTTTCGTTTAGTAGACTTATTTCCAAAGTGAGCGGAAAAGTATGTTGGAAAGATAAAGGGTAGTCATATTTGGTGTGGGGAGGTAATGAAATATATTAGAGAAACTACAGAAAGAGTGAACTCTATGTATATAGTGTGTCACTTGCGCCCAAATCAAATATTTCGAGTTATGGAGTTCCATAGACCCGACGAAGTTATTATCTGGAGATCGTACTGTGTATACCTGGGATGGAAACCTATAATTGTGGGAGATTTCAAGCACTTCGTTTCCCATTCGTACATGCAATTACTGCATGTGCCTCAACATATCTGGATTGCATGAGCTATGTTGACGAAGTTTACAAACTAAAACGCATATATAAAGTATGGAAATCTAAAATTCCATTGGTCCTAAATGAAAGTATGTGGCTGCCTATCTCAAGCGCTTCATTCGAGTTGGTACCGTATATTATGTTGCATCACAAGCTAAAACGTCAATTGAATTCTACTCGGATACGTGACAATATGAATATTCGGGAGATGATAGACTAGCCGAGGTTATGCAGTTATTGTAAGAACCCGGGACATAGTAAGTGACCGTTTCTCCTTCTGTTGATGAGGGAGAGATAGGAAATCAACACTCGAGAATTAAAATACAATATAAAGATCACGTCTTTATTGCAAGTGTGACAGGTCATTTGTAGTGTTATAATGGAACACTGAAGTACTCCTAAGATTGAACCTAAGAGAATCGTGGATTGAACACTATCTAAATAACGCGTGTGTAAAATAAAGAGTCTAACCAACTAATCACAAAAAAAAAATTATATCATGAAAAATCATAAAATCAAGATAAATTAATCTAATTAACTGTCTAACTAGTATGGACTAAATTGTAAAACATATAAAGTTACGAAATTAACAATTACATGAGAAATGGTGGTTGGTTGACATTGATGTGGTTCACTAATCCTTGAATTAGGGATCTAAATCGCTTAAACTCCCAAAATGGCTCTGTTTTACCTCTCAGTCTCCACTTTACCAAGTTAGACAAATTAATTTGGATTATATCTTGATTTCATCGGTTAACCTGGGACTAATGAATTGGTGCCCAACAAGATCTGTTCTTTGTTTCACTTGCCTAAATGTTCCATTAGGGTTGTAAATCCTAAGTTTTTAAGTACTTTCAAATTAGTTCAATTTATTACGATTTGGTCCTTCATCCAAAAATCAGCTCACCACATCTCCATCAACCAACCCTTGTAAAAGTTTAGCTACTCATGTTGAAAATAAAACTAACAACCATGAAAATAAAAGGCAAAGAACCCATTAAAGCAAAGCTTAAGAAAAATATGAAAGTTGAGATTTTTATGCAAGAAAACTTAAAAGGCATATAAATAAAAGTATTCAATAAGAAAATCTAAAACAATAAACATAAAAGGAACAAACTTCAACAAATAAAAGTGAAAGAAACTAAAATACATTAAAGTAAATATGAAAATGTCTTACAACCAAGGTACATGGACTAAAGGTGCAAATAAACCTAAGCTAGATTGATAAGTAACTTAACTAACACTAAAAACAACTAAAACAAGAAGGAAAGTTGCGGGGAAATGTAAAATCTACAACTAAGAAAATGAAAATAAAAAACCTTAGAAGAAGAAGAAAAAAAGCTAAGAGAAAACCTTGAGAAAACTAAGCCTAAACTAAGGTAATGTGGCCACCTCTCTCTCTTTCAGCCAAAATTTAGCTGATAAAGCAACTATTCTAATCCAATTTGTATGTCCAAAATACCCTTAAATGAGCCTTCAATGATTGGTACTTTGGGTGGACAAAGCTACCTTTTTTCTCCAATTTTGTCCCCTCAAGATATCGGTATCGCGACACCAAAGAAGATGATATCGTGATATTTCAGGAAATTTCAAACTTAAGGGTTTTTTTGGAGGGTGGATATCGCGATACCACTGAAGAGTGGTCTCCAATCTCGAGTTTGTTGGAGGTATCACAATTCCAAGGTTTGGATATTGCAATACCCTCTGCTTTGGTGTCTTTCTCACTTGTTTTCAACCTCCAACATGTTTCTTCACCATTCAACCTTACATTAAGGCTCCCAATGACACTATTGACCAATTTGGGTCTCAAAATGAGTAAAAACAAGACATTTACACTGATTACCTTAAAATTTAAAAATTACAAAAGACTATGAAAGAGACGGTGCTTTGGTTGAGAATAAGCTCCTTAAATATACTAGGAAAACCTAATTTTCCATATCAAATTATGCCAGATCAAACTCCCCCACACTTAACTCTTTACTTATCCTCAAGCAAACACACCAAACACACAAAAGAAAAGATGACTCTTGGACTAAATCAGGCAATTAAGTCACATAGCGATAAGACATCGAACTTGTACAAGAATTACCTCACACTCAAATTAAGAGTCATATCTATCTTACAAATTAAGAGTGATATCTATCTAACTTGTTTATTCCTAATGCAAACATAATTAGTTCACTAAGTTAAAATGTCAATAGATGTAGAGGCAATGGAAATAAACATATGTATAAGTGTTATCCATCAAAATAAATTACGTGGATCGCTCATAGATAGTTAAAAAGAATTGGTCATATACGTTCAAAAAAATGCAAGCTATTGATGAATTATTGTGTTGATGACTTATTTGGGGCCCATATGTCTTCTAGGCTTGTAGCGTTCTGAGGCATAGGATAGTTTGAAATTGAAACAATAGACACTCATAGCGGATTCAAGCATTAGAAATGATTATAAACATGACATTGTTCCCTATTCGACCCCAATTTATTTACGAGTTTATCTCCTTATTTTTCCTTCCCCCACTTTCCTTATTTCTCCAAAATAATAAAAGGTAATACGTGAGATTATTACGAACAAAATTTTGTAATTGTGAAATGAAAGATTTTGTTTTTCGAGCTTAGTTTTGATTTAGCTCTCTTTTTCTTTATTTTGCACTCTCTTATTATTATTATTATTATTAAGTACTAGCTCGCGTAATTCCTTCATTTTCTTTTTCGCACACAAAGCCACCATAATGTTTCTACCTAACCCTCAATGTCCATGATCTGACGTCCATTACGTAGTGTATTTTAAAGAATGGAATCGAAAAGGATTGAGTACTTGACTCATTTAGGTTTGAGGCTTTAATAATAAGACTTACAAGAAAAGGGTACTCGAGGCTCAAAGATATGAGAACTAAGGGTATATAGCAACAGGTAAGCTTTTAAGCTTTAGGATATTACAAACAATGGCTACGGTCTTTCTTGAATCAATCACATACACCAATTCTTCCAAGCATAAATCTATTTAGACGAACAATTAACAATTCAAATTATTTATATACAAGGATCTATATACTTTATTCATCCTATGGTACACTTTATACATTTTCATTTAGGTTATTGCCTTCACCCTATTATACACATTAACTAATTGAACTAACTAGTCTACTATTAAGAATAAAAATTATCTGGTATCATTCAAAATTTACAAGTTCGACAATTCTATGTACTTGTTCAATAGTTACAAATAATGACTTATTACCTAATTTTAGCCCAATCACCATGCAACTACATAAAATAAAAGATGAAAAATGAAAAATCGTTTTGGTATTTTTAATTTTTTTTTGAAAAAGGTGAAGATTTAAAAATAAACAAAAAATAAAATAAAAGCAAGAAAAATAAAACATATAAAACTATGTGCATCTCCCCACACTTAGAATACACATTGTCCCTAATGTGTTCCCAAAAAAGATAGGAGGTTATTGGACTTCCCTAGAATAGAGCGCCAAGCTAGCTCGGGGGTCCACCTCCTCGTTGAAGCCACGAATGTGTGTAGTCTTTTATGGTAACTCATTGCACATAGAAAAAACACACAAAAACAAAACAAAAAACAACCAAAATTCTAAATCTAAAAACAGAAAAGTAAGTCTAAAAGATAGTGTAGTTTAATAGTTTACATGTCACACAAATAATTAAAGGTAAAATGTAAAAACATGTAGGGCGTGTTGTCCTCTGAATGAGTTTCCTCAATTATCTTCCCATTTCTTCTCTTGAGAGCAGTTCTCTTGGCGCGCATTTGGGTGATAGGAGTGCTCTTCTCTTAGATGACAACACCCTTGATCGTCAGACGTGCAGGGGTGAATATGTCTTCGATGGTATTACATAAGTGTCACATCATCATCCTTTACTGCCTTATCATCAGCTGCTTTGACAAATGCCTTCGTCATCCCCTCCTTATCGACTTCCTCCTCCTTGTCTTTCTCGTCCATAAATAAATCACTTGACTGGTTGGGGCATTGTATTCCTTTTACTCACTAACTCGCCACAAACATATCCATAAATGGTTTCATTGCCTCTAACATTTAAGTTGTAATAGCCCAAAATTGGGTCTAATTGGAACAGAGGTTTCGGGACCACAAAATCTGAGATATAAATAATTATTTTATGATTATTTTGAGGTCTATGATATGATTGCATGATTGTGTGAAAATTTCGTGAAGAAATTCTATGCATAAAGTACTTAATTTGAAGTTAGGGACTAAATTGAATAAGTTGCAAAACTTGCATTCTAGAAGTTTCTAGTATGAAATTGATTTGAAATATTAATTAGGAGGTCTTAAATAGAAATTTGACCAATTTCTAAGTTATGGACAAAAATTGGACATGGATGGAATTTTTGGAAAGTTTGTAGTAAGGGTATTTTGGTCATTTAGGGGTAAAATGAATTAAAATACAAAATTAAAAGCCAATTTTGCTCATCTTCTTCACCATGGACGTGTATACCAAGGGATACTCCATGGCTAGGGTTTTCAAGCTTCCCAAGCTCAATTGTAAGTCCGTTCTAACCCCGTTTTTCAAGTTCTTTACGTTTTTGGAGTCCCGATAACTTGATTTAGCTTATGCTAGCAATAATTCAACCTAGGGTTCATATTTGGAAAAATACCCATAGGTAAAATTTGTGTATTCTGGTGTTTTATGATACAATATGAGGTTTTAAGTTATGTTAGACAACTTGTGCTACTCGGTTTTAAGTGAAAACGAGCAAAAGGGCTTAATCGGTAAAAATACCTAATAGTCATAAGTATATGTTAGAGTGAGAATTTGATGTTTCCATAGAAGGGAAAAGTGATCATCATGTCATAAAACATAAGAATAAGGGATGAAGTTTAATTCCCGAGCCTAGGGGCAAAAGTGTAAATATGCAAAAGTTTAGGGGCAAAATTGTAATTTTTCCAAAGTTTGAGTTAAGGACTGTTTTGAATAGTAGATTAATTAAATAAGTAAAATATGATGTTTTAGATCCCGGAAAACGAGATTTGAACCTAGAATGAGAGAAAAATCGAAAATTGGGAAAGTTGGTAAAATGGCCGTTTTAATATCAAGGTAAGTTCATATGTATAATAAGCATTAATTTATGCATGTTTCAATGTAAAATTGATATATTTACTATGATCTCCGAGGTGTTGAAAGTATGTAAGTTGGTATGATAATAATACAACAATAATGCTGTAATTTATATTTGAAAGTTAAATTTAGTGAATTAATTGAATTATGTTAAATTAAATGATTATGGTGCCAAGTTTATGAATTGATTTAAAAATATGTCTATGGTACATGAAGTGCATTGAATTATCATACATAAATGTGATTTCTATGATTATGGATATTATGGGAAATTGTAAGTTCATATGATTTTTAATAAGACAATGTGTAATTTAATGTTATTGCGTTGATATTAAATGAGATGTAAGTTTATATGTAAGTAATACATTACTATTACTTATATTATGATATTTTATAAAAATATTGGAAATATGTTTGTGGATAATTACTTGATTGGTGAAATTGTTGGAAAAGAGAGAGAAATCCCGGTTGAACCTTCGGAAAGATTGGATGATACAGATGGTATGTAGCTATGTCACATGTATAGTGCTGACTGCACATCATGTGTACAAGAGAGCTACAAGACATTATGATGTAGCTAGGTCGCATGGGTGATACTATGTGTACACCATGTAGACAAGAGAGCTACGGGATATATGTAGCTAGGTCGCATGCGTGGTTCCAAGTGAAGGACACCATGTAGACAAGAGAGCTACGAGATAAACTGGCTAGGTCACATGGGTGGTACTAAGTGTTCACCATGTGTACAAGAGAGCCGAACTATATGATGGGTGGAGCTATGTGCTGAAACCACCAAGTATCGAGGATTGATCCGAAGTGTTCAACGGGAGACTCTCTATGTATTGCTTTGTGAGTTTTGTGATGAATAAGTGCAGGAACTTGGTTATATGAATGATGTGCTCATTAAGTGACCAGGATGTGGTAAGGTTATAAACAAGTAAGTTATACATGAGGATGATTTTATGGTGACCTTGTGATCATGGGCCTATACTTGTGATGTATGAAATGTGGTGAAAATGATTTGTGATATGTATGTTAAAATGAGGTTAATACAAAGAAAGTGTGAAAGAGTGAATTAGCAATAAAACAGTTTTGGACAGTAGCAGTGACGTGATTTTGAAAAATCACCAAAAATAGTATAAATTGAATCAGAGACTGAATGAGATATCAAATTAAATCTTAATGAGTCTATTTTCATATAAAAGAAATATAGAAAGCAAAGGAGTTCTATATTTGAGATATCTATGTTTTTGTGAGACTGATTCAGAATGATTACGTGATCCCCTGTTCTGACTTTGGAAAATCACAAAAATTTGGAGAAAAATAATTAGAGGCTCAAAATTATATTTTTAAAATCCATAATGAGTCTATTTTCAAGATAAATCAACAAGAACATTATCCGAGTTCTATACTGTGAGATAATTATTTTTTAGTGAAGAGAGGTCAAACTGTCAGAAAGTGAAACAGGGGAAATTTTAATGAATAAACTGTACTAATTGGCTAAACCAAAAATTATGAAAATTTTATGGTGGAAAGATATGTGAGTCTAGTTTTAGGGGAAATTTACGGATCTTAATTTTGAGCTCTGTATCTCGAATTATAAATAATTAAGTGACTATGACTCGTGTGGATAGTTTGATGTGAACATTTATTAGTAAATTGTGAAATCGTACTTACAAGAATGCTATATACATTAAGGATGTGGAATGCAGAGGAGGAGGAGGAAAATAAATATATGTGGAATACATGGAAACTATGGTATATGAAATATTGATATAATGAAATAAATGATATGTGTTTATAAGAAAACAAAAAGAGAATGTTATGTATCATGACATGTATATATATAAATGACTAGTCTCAATGTAATACTTGTTGGGTATGGAATTGAATTGAAATGTTTCAGGCAAACATGTTATTCTGCACATCTGAATCGTGGTATTTTATAAAGATATGATCTAGCTTTAAATATGAATACTTGATGATTAAGCTGAAGATATTTGGTAAGATGATAATCTTGGTATAAATGTATAAGTGGTACTATAATAAACAAGGTAACATGAGTGTGAGAGACACATGTATGATGACATACAAATGCTATGTTTGTGGTTTAATTGAGGATGTTTAATCATTAAATGAATACCATGTTATATGCTTTTGATTTTGTATAAGTGTGTAAGAGATCAAGGTTGAGCAAAGCTTGGAAAATAGCCTAGGTATATTCCACACAGGCAGAGACACGACCATGTGTCTCAGCCGTGTATGGAACACGACTTTGGGACACGGGCGTGTGGAGCCTTAAAGCATGAAATTTCCAAGATTTTCGTAAGTTCTCGGTTTAGTCCCAAACCCTTTCTAAAGTATGTTTTGGGCTCCGTAGACTCAAATAAGGGACTATGTGTAAGAGAATGAACGCTTTGAAATATGAATAAAATTTTATGGCTCGTATTTTAGTTTAATGTTTGTATGTTTGTCTGGTAACGCCTCGTACCTTAGCCCGGCCTCGGATACGGGTAAGGGGTGTTACATGAGTATTGTAGCCATGTCTTGGCCTAGCCTACGTTGTAACTATGTAGGCTCATTCTTAGTCTTTTTCTTGGTGCTTGGCTTCTTTGTTACTTGAGGCACGTCCATCTTGTTTTTGGATCGTTGATTCCACTCTTAAATCTTCTTCCTATGAAGCTCTTGGAATTGGTGGAGAAAGGAATCACCCATGATGCTGCGAGTGGGACGATGAGTCTGCTCGGTGCACGTGATGTCTACGCTAGCCCTACGGAAAAGATCAAGGACCAAATGCAAGAAATAAATACCCATTTTGCTGCCTGTAATGCAATGCTTCAATTGTTGATTTATCCAGATTCTTTTGCATTGCAAAATAGAGTATAATGGGGTTGCTCTAAAAACATTAATGTTATTAGTGTTGAGTGCCGAGAAAAGATTAGTACATATAAATTGCATCCAGATATTTGCAACAAGCAACATAATTGTTTGTTTAAAAGAGAGAGGTCACCCTGATGAAGCTTCTTACTTCCACTTGCCTCTACCTTTCGTAAGGTAGTTCAAAATTGTGTCCTTGCCTACGTTCGTGAAGTGGATTAAATCAAGGGACGACAGATCATCTTCCTTGTAACACAAGACATCATAATATACGTAAATGGCCTCTAGGAAAATATCGACACTAGCATGGCTGACGTACACCCGGTCGCATTCAAAAAATTTCAAATTGGAGTAAAACTCCAATACAATGAGAACTATAGTAGGTTGCTTAGGAAGCATACAAAAATTGTCCCACCTATGAAAGTAGACATCATCCTAAACTTCATCGTTAAATGAAGAGGCCGGATCAAAATCTTATTTAAGGATGAATGTCTATCCCTGAATTGTTTGATAAAAGTCTGCGCCCTCTTTTTGCACAAATTTAACGCCATCAAATTCTGATGACGTAACCGAGGCAGTTTTGGATCAATACTGGTTTCTTTTTCTCAATTTGTTTTGTAATTTTCTTAATTTTAAACAAACAATAGTAAATTGACCAACTAGTCACAAGCAATCAACCAACAAATTAAACTAGTGATACTAGAAACTGAAATTTAAATGACAATAAAAATGCTAAAAATAAAAAGTAAAAATAAAGAAAGTAAAAACAACAAGAACAATTATAAGAAAATAAAAGAAAAGAGAACTTAAACTGATTTGATCACCTTAGCCGAGTTGGTTGATTTGAAAAAGCTCTATGTTCCCCAAGTAATGGAAAAAGAAAAACCTGCAAAATGAGGGAAATAACCAAAACAAAGGATCAAGAAAAGATAATTTACAAGAAATTTGAAGAGATTGAAAGGGAGATTGAGAGAAAATAGAGAATGGGAGAATATTTAGGGGTTAAGATCAAGAAATTTTGAAAGAAAATCAAAAGAATGAGGTGTTTGGGGTGTTGGAAGGCTTTCCAAATCACACGAATCACTGTTAAGGTATCGCCTGACCTGACACGAGTATCGCGTGACCCAAGGGTGGATATCGTGATATCCTTTGTTTTTGGACCCTTCAAATTCCATTCTGTTTAAGGTATCACGATACCACTATGTAAAACTAATTTTTTTTACTTTTGAAATTCCAGTGGTATCACGATACGTAGAAATTTTTTGGACCCCAATAGAGACTATTCAAGAAATCGCAATACCCCTGCTTGGGTATCGCGATTTTATTGAACAAACCCCAAAATACTTACAAAATTGTCAAATTTTCTCTCAACTTTCAAAAATTTGACCTACCAAGTTCAAACTCAAACCAGCATAAATAAAATCCTAATTTAAATGTAGAAAATCCTAAATTAAAATCTAACCTACCAAGTCCATGCTCAATAATCCAAATATTTACAAATTTTTGGTTCAATTGCTACATGTGAAAAATTAAAATTTTCTTCAAGGGTGATATGTAACACCCATAATGATGCTTGCATAAGGTTTTGGGCACCAACACACGTCTTGTTTTATTTAACCGTACGAGTTGATTCACTAATCGTCTCTTCGTGATGCCTCATTTCATCACTTGAATGTCTCGCACCCTCAGTCTCAAACTTGCAAACATGCATCACTTCAAATATTCCACATTCTTAGTCGCATGATCGGACACTACTTGAACGACGTGACAATCTAGCTCACTATTAAGGGACACTTCCTTCATCTTAGGTTCCAATTCCACACACCTATAGATCTTTAGTTCTTCACCTACTTCCATCGTCATTTCTTCTTTACCCATATCTATGGTGGCCAGAGAGGTAGTTGGGAATGATCTCTTAATAAAATTGGTATCTCTAAATCCTTCTCAAAGTCAAGAACTATGAAGTCAATAGGCAAAATGAATTGTCGAACTCTCACTAAAATGTCGTCTAAAACTCCCTTTAGGTGAACTAGGGACCTATCGGCTAGTTGGAGGGTTACCAAAGTTTCCCTAAGGTCACCTAGACCTAACCTACGGTAGATGGACTAGAGCATTAAGTTTATACTTGCTCCAAGATTGTAAAGCACCTTGCCAAAATTTACACCTCTAATCACTATGGGAATAGTGAAACTATCAGGGTCCTTGAGTTTTGGTGGGACTCTCCTAGACATAACAACACTACACTTGGCATTAAGAGCGAATCGTTCTTCTCTCCCAATCTCCTTTCTCCTAGACATAACTTCCCTAAGTAATTTGACATATTTCAATACTTTTTCTAGAACCTCAAGAATGAGAGGTTAACATTCAAAGCCTTAAACATTTTGAGGAAGTCTAGAAACTCCTCATTGTTCCGCTTCTTTTTCTCTTCTAGTTTACTTGGAAAGGGTATAGGTGTCGAATTTGGTTGTGGTATTGGATTGGTTCTACCATCCAGTTTAGTTCTTGTGGGCTCACTATAATATCCTGATTTTGGGCCTAGTTGGAATAGCAATTTCGTGACCACAAAATTCGAGATAGAAATAATTATTTTATGATTATTTTGAGGTCTATGATATGATTTCATGATTTTGTGAAACTTTCGTGAAGAAATTTTATGCATAAAGTGCTTAAATTGAAATTAGGGACTAAATCGAATAATTTGTAAAACTTGCATTCTAGAAGTTTCTAGTATGAAATTGTTTTGAAATATTAATTAGGAGGTCTTAAATAGAAATTTTACAATTTCTAAGTCTATGGAAAAAAATTGGACATGGATGGAATTTTTGGAAAGTTTAGTAGTAAGGGCATTTTGGTCATTTAGGGGTAAAATGAATTAAAATACAAAATTAAAAGCCAATTTTGCTCATCTTCAACCCCATGGCCGAATATAGAAAGGAGAAACCATGGATAGGGTTTTTCAAGCTTCCAAGCTCGATTGTAAGTCTGTTCTAGCCTCATTTTTAATGATTTTTACGTTTTTGGAGTCCCGGTAGCTTGATTAAGCTTATGCTAGAATAATTCAACCTAGGGTTCATATTTGGAAAAATACCCATAGGTGAAATTTGTGTATTTTGGCGTTTTATGATAGAACATGAGGTTTTAAATTATGTTAGACAACTTGTACACTCGGTTTTAAGTGAAAACGAGCAAAAGGGCTTAATCGGTAAAAATACCTAATAGTCATAAGTACATGTTAGAGTGAGAATTTGATGTTACCATAGAAGGGAAAAATAATCAGCATGTCATAAAACATAAGAAAATAGGCTGAAGTTTAATTTAAGAGCTTTGCGGCAAAAGTGTAAATATGCAAAAGTTTAGGGGCAAAACTGTAATTTTTCCAAAATATGATTTTGGGTCAATTTGAATAATGTGAGTCCTAATTAGACTATATTTTAAATGATAGAGCAAGGAAAACTAAAATTCGGGCTAAAATGGGGAAAATACCAAGTTGTGGACGAATTGGTAAAAGTAGCCATTTTCGCATACGAGGTAAGTTCATATGTAAATGTTGGTAACATAGCTATTATTTTAAATGTTTTAATGTTATTTAAATGATATGATAATTATTATGAAATATTATACTGTGATAATTGTTTGTTAATATGTCAAATTATGTGATATACTTGGAAAATGTGAAATACTACTGAGTATCGGTAACGGCATTCCGTAGAAGATGGTTGAGACACATGATTGGGAAAAAGGTCCCGTTGAACCTTAGGAATGGATTAGGATACAAGTGACATGTCACTAGGATATTTGGGCATCCGAACTCGTTGAGTTGAGTCCGAGTTCGAGAGATGTAACTAGGCATCCGAGCTTGTTGAGTTGAGTCCGAGTTC
The DNA here is from genome assembly GCF_007990345.1 of Gossypium hirsutum. Lineage (NCBI taxonomy): Eukaryota > Viridiplantae > Streptophyta > Magnoliopsida > Malvales > Malvaceae > Gossypium > Gossypium hirsutum. Next base: position 42,763,756 of record NC_053424.1, read on the forward strand.
ACTTATGGATGCGAATGCCCGAGCTCATTGAGTTGAGTCCGAGTTCACTTATGGGCGGGTTACATGGTAGCTTGGCTACATATGTGGCACTTATGTGCAAACTTTCCATGTATCCGAATTATATTCCGATGTGTTCAACGGGTAAAATTCTACTCAAATGGAGGAATACTCGAGATGAAAGGGATGTATTGGTAAGTGTTGTGAAATGAATACTTTGAACAGGTATGTACTTAACCCTCGGGTTGAAAACTCGATATAACAACAATATGGTAAGATGATAAATGAAAATGTGATATGAATGTCTCGGTGATGATTATGCAAATGATGTTTTATGTTTGCGTATATAGTTGTGTTACTTGTTGTTTGCATGTGAGCTTACTAAGCATTTATGCTTACTCCCTCCTTTTCATTCCTTGTAGTGTTGACAAGCCAGCTCAGAAATCGGGAACGGTCGGAGGCACACTCACACTATCCGTATACCATCTTGGCATAATGGCTTGTATATTTTGAGTACGGCATGTATAGCATTATAATCATTTTGTATATATGGTCTTATGATATGGTTATTGAGTGGTATGGAAATGCTTGGTAATGATTAGCCATTGGAATGTCTAATCATGATCATATTTGGTGTTATGTATGCTAAATTGCTAGCTAATCCATGGAAACCATGAAATAGGTAAAATTTACCATAAAATAGATTCAGACAGCAACAGTGATGTGAGTTTGAAAAATCATTAAAAATAGTAGAGATACAATTAGATGATGAATAAAATATGGAATTGAATAATTATGATTCTATTTTCATATGGATGGAACAAAACAGGTATATGAGTTATATTTTATGAGATGTTTAAATTTTTGTGAAACAGGTCCAGAGCGATTTCTGGATCCCCTATTTTAACTTTGGAAATTCACCATAAATTGTTAAAAGATAATTATAAGTCATGATTTATATGTAAAGATTCCTTATTGAGTCTAGTTTTATTATAAACAAACGGCATAGTCATTGAAACTCTATACAAGGAGATATCTGATTCGTAATACACAGAGGTCAGAGCAGTCGAACCCTAAAATAGGGGAGACTTTAACTAATAAACTGTACTAATTTTCTAGACCAAAAATTCTGGAAAAAATTATTAAATAGATATATGAGTCTAGTTTTAGGGAAAATTTACGGAATTGAATTTCGAGTTTTGGAACTCGAGATATGAATTTTTAAGCGACTGTGACGCAGATTGCTAGCTTGACTGAAAATTTTAAAAATAAATTGTTTGAGCTGTTTAAGTAATGAATTAAGTCTGTTAACACCTCGTGTTCCACTCCGGCGACCGTCTCGGGTACGGAGCGTTACACTCACTCTCGGGTCTTTCCCTCTCTTCCACCCCATCTCTAGCACTAGGATTTCATGTGCTCTCGTCCTTCTCACTCACTTTTTTCACCCAACTAATTGGTTGGATAGGTTCCTTAACCACAACCTCGGATCTAAAAGTAATCACCTTGGCATGTGGACCACATGACCAAGTGCCCCTGTAAACCCCAAGCTAGTTCATCAACCACACGGCCACAACTCTCCCAAATGACCTGCCACACGGTCGTGTCCTTCTTGTAGGGTAATTTTAGTATTTGACATACAGTCTGTTACATGGCCTAACCACAGGGTCGTGTAACCCTTCCACACGGCCTAAAGCCTCTCACACGGCCGTGTGACCCCTATTTTACAATTTTGCCTAGAAATTTATGATATGTAGTCCCTATATATTCCTTGAATCGTTTTCAGAGTTTTTATTTGCTCAATTTAGTCCCTAATATTATGTTATTATGGAATTTGTGTGTAACACCTCTAACTCGTAACTTGCAAATTTACCATTTTTTTAGCTAAAATTTATGTTAGCCGATTTTTACCTAGTGTCATAATATCCCATATTTACCATCAGTTCACAATATTCTTCTTAAATTTTATCATTATCATAAATAAGTCCTTAAACACAAAATATCAAAAATCACTTAATGAAATACTTTTAATCCTCAAACACACATATCTCATTCATGGTGAGTCTCTAAACTTTTAACGATCTCACAAATTAATCCTCAGGCTAGCTTAATTAAACTAAAACAAACTTAAAAACATAAAAATCATGAAAAACGAGTAAAAAAATGAATACCAAGTGTGTGAAATAAACTTGAACGAAAGCTTGGTTGAAGCTTCTATGGAGTTTCGGCCTTCTCCCCTTTAAATGATGATAAATATGACTTTGTTCATCTTTTTATTCCTGTTTTAATTTTTTTATTTATGTAATTACAATTTTATCCTTTATTATTTAATAAAATTTCATAAAAATCTACACCTATCCATCCCCTCACAATTCATTTGGTATAATTACCATATAAAGCCACCAATTCACCTTTTCATAGTAATTAGACTCTTTTAACATATATAATTCAACTTTTACATCTTTTACAATTTAGTCCTTTTCACTTAATTAATTATTTAAACGTTAAAATTTCTTAACCAAAATTTAATATGACCCTAATAACACTCTGTAAATATTTAACAAAATATTTACGGAGCTTGGTTTATAGAAACAAGGTCCTGATAGCTCATTTTCTAAAATCACTTGACTTTAAAGATTTACCACTTAAACCTAATTATTCGTCCAAATAACATAAATTATCAAATCAAAATTTATAATAATACTATATTTGATTCGTAAATCTTAAATAATATTATTTGCAGACTCGTTCGTCAGAATTATGATCCCGAAACCACTGTTTCCGACACCATTATAAAATGGGCTGTTACATTGTGATTTAATGACTGAAATATTATGGCTATATCATATGTGATGTGTATATTACATGCTATTGTCATTTTGAAACAGATTGTAACACCCCAAACCCGGCCCAGACGTTACGGCCGAATTCGGCGTGTCACATTGAAGTGTTTTTCGAAAACCATGTTTTCATTGAAAACCCTTCTTGATGTAAAACTCATTGGAGCGTTATTGTAAAACTCATGTTTTAATTAAAAATCTTTGAAAAGAATATTTTCATTATAGATTAAAGTGAATGGAAGCTGTGCACCATGTAGAAACCCAGAAAAGAGGAGGTGAGTCTATTGGACTGCTTAAGTACCAAGCTCTTCATGGATCCAATCCTAGACATGCACACATCCATTGTCACATTTAAAGCATATTACTTGTCCACGAACAACAAATTAAGTTTAAGTCCATTTAAAATATTTATTTCCTTTGAAAATATTTACGTTGCGGAAGCTTTGCTCGGTTATCGTGATATTTTAAAAAATAATTAACTTTTATAAAACGCGTCCTAGAGCTAACCAATTTTAAGGAATCAATTTAAGTGATGTGAATCTCAAGTTGAAAACGATTTAAGTAATTTAAAAACCCAAAATAAAAATAATAGATAAGGTAAACTTAAGAAAACCAATCACTTATTTCAAAAGCCCAGAAGCGATCACCGTGGCCACTCTGAATCCGCTTAGGCTCCAAGCCCCCACATCAAGGCTCACCTGCAAGGTTAAGGAAGGGGGTGAGTTCGGAAACTCAGTGTGTAAAGTATCCCAACCAGAGCCCAAATTAGTTCAAGCTTTACTGGGCCTAAGCCTTATTCAGAATTTAGTGTTAACTGAGCCTTAGCCCATATCAATATTAATCTGGGCCATAGCCCCTTATAGTATCAGAGTATATCGGGCCTAGCCCATATCAGTATCAATCTAGGCCATAACCCTATTACAAGTCGAGATATATTGGGCCTTGCCCATATCAACACAGTTGGGCCCATTTCAATACAGTCTCATATGATTAATGCATGATAACCCCATCCAACCCTGCACTTGCCTCCATCCATCCCTACACTTCCTGTGGGGAATAAATCACCCACGCCATCCCTACACTTACAGTGTTAGCACCGGTTACGACACTAACTATAATCCACAGCAAGGCTGCTTATATCAGAATACGTGGCACAGCCACCAGAACGGGTTCTTCCTCCATAACAAAACCCAACCCCATGCAACAGATATACATGTCATGGCATACAACAAACATAATCAGAATATCATGCATTTCAGTCAAAATTAACCCTAGGGGTATGACGGTCATTTTGCACCTAGGGGTAAAACGGTAATTTTCATACTTAAGGGTATTCTAGTAATTTAAATATTTTAGGGTTTACATACATATTCTAACTATTAACACATTAACAGAAGCACTTACCGAGCGTTTTTACCGAATTGAGCCCATTGGCCCACTAACCCGTTTTCGGCCCATTAAGCCCAAATATACTAAAGTGCATGAAATTGCGCACTCTGCAATCATACTGCTTTTGATTACCAAAATTAACAACCAAACCACCTCACAAGCGCTCGCACGCTTGCAAGTTCACAAATGTCGGCTTTTCGACTTTTCGGCTTTTGCCGATCTAGTCTGAGTGGGTGTCGTTTACACACCTGTTTGGGACGAAACGCTGACGAGTTCCACACATGAACTGCCTACAATCAATTACTAATACGTTAACTATGAATCCATAGCAACTTATCTGCAAAACTCCTTACCAAAAATCGACCATTAACACTTTAGGCACTAGTGTTCTTACCTTTGCCGAAATATGAACTAGATCCAAATTCAATCGTTCTAGTTATCCAAGCCTTCGATCAGTTGCCCTTAATCCACACTATAGGAAAAAAAATCATATATCACTACTAAACCCTTTTAGTACAATCAACAGGCACCCTTTGCATATAGGGGTTTTTCGGCTTTTACCTTAATTCATGAATAACGAAAAAAAGATTCGAGTGTTTACCTATATCGTTATGACACTACTCCCTATCGATTGTAGATCCAACCACCGCCCAAGAAGGGAAAATATTCAACCAATGGTTCGGCCTTTGCAGTACCTCAAAGTAGTAAGATTTTGGTTTTGAAAGAAAAGATAAGAGGTTTGGCTTCAATGGAAATTCGACTAACCAGTTTTGTTGAGGATTTATGAGAGAAAAGAAGAAGAATATGAAGGATTTAGGTTCGACAAAAAGATAGGATGAGAATCGGCAAGAGGAGAAAAAAAAGAGAAGAGGGGAAGAGATGAGTGAAGGAAAGAAAATAAAAGAACATAGAAGAAGGAAAAAAATGAATCCTAAAGGCCAAAATATACGGCAATTAATATAGCTATGGCAGAAAGAGTGCCTTTCGGCATAGGAATTCTTTCCCAATTCCAATTCCCGAATTTCCTTGATTGTTGGCCTCATCCAATGTTTGAATTTCATTCAAACTCCTAGCCAATCGAGCCCACCGTTTCCACCGCTTCAGCATACTGCCAAGAGTCCTGATCAGACCCCAATTCCTTCCCCACGCATGCAACAAAAATCCAAACCTTGCGTGCGCGAACTGCAGCTCGAACCCCAGACCTCCGTCCACCTTGCGCCCACGCCTATGCTGCTAGCCACTGCACCAAGCTTCCTTACTAATATAAGGTCACAGTTAATTTTAGACCTTACCTGCTGAAGCTCCAGTCCACTTAAAAATAAAAGAGAATTTCGCCTTCCACGCGATTTGAACCTACGACCTTCTTACCCCACACACATGTTGCTTGCCACTGCACCGAAGTCCCTTTCATGACCTTCTAACCCCTCTTAACCCTTCTTCCAATCGCGATCTGCATACTAAAAAAACTCCTAAATTGCGTGCCCCGTGCCTTGAACCCAAGCACCTCCCAGCCTTCCTAGCATGCTTAGCCACTAGGCCAGGTGCTCCTTTATGCTAAAACTCAGCCCAAACTATTAATAAGGCCTACTGCCCAGATTCCCTAAGGTAGCATAAAATTAAAATTTTTCTAGAGTCTTAAACACCAAAACAACAATACTTTTATATATATGTATTTTCCCTATCTAATAATAATTATAATAATAATTTTATAAATATATCTAATAATAAAAATTTCAAATATCAATAATATAGTAAATAATAATAATTTTCATAAAAATTTTTCAAACATACATGCAGTAATATTTTTCTAATAATAATAATTTTATCTCATAATACTAATTAAAATTTCGTAAAAATTTAAAATATCCGTAATAATAAATATAGTAAAAATTTTCTAGTAGTAATTCAAATTTTTTTTTCTTAAACGGTAATATTTAAAACTTCTTAATTATTCAGGTTTCCTTCTATCCGAATCCCAGACTCAAAGCCCAACTCTTCTAGGCCCCAAAAATCGGGGTGTTACATAGATAATCTGTTAGTGTTAATATTGTCACTGCGCTATTGAACACTTGTTAAAGCATGGTTATTGCTTGTGTTGAACTGAATACACGTTAAGCATGTTAAGCATGATTACTGCTGGTGTTAATTTATTATATTACAAAGTATGTCATGCTGCATTGCATGGGGTAAGATGATATGTACGGAGGAAGAGTGACAATTTAATAATATACAAACAGTATGGTTCGTTCATGAACCAAGTGACAAATTTTTTTCTCTGTAAAAATGTTGTGCACCCACAACAAGTGGCAGTAACTGCAAATATGTGGTTTGATCACGAATCAAGTGACAACTTGTTTGCAAATGTTTTTATCTAAACATATTGGTGGTTTACCCATAATTTTTACAAACCCAATGGGAGCTTTTATCTACAATTATGTTGTGTATCCACAACAAGTGACAGTTTATCTGCAAATTAGCAGTGGTTAATCCATAACTTGGAGTTAAAAGGCTGGATGAGTTCTGGGGAACCTATAGTATGGTGTGCAGCGGTGGGCAGGACCTTTTTTGATAAACTGAAATTGCATTGCCATTCATAAGCATGTGCATACAAAACGATGAATTCTAAAATATTATAATGATACGTTATTCTGATAAATCGATACTGGGAAATTGTGAATTGTTATACGACTGTGTTTATGCTAAGATTTGTTACCTTGTATGTTATGCTTACTGTTGCACACTGATTTTTTTTTATTGGATGCACATTGAGCTTCTTAAGCTCATTCCACCATTATTCCCATATTTATAGATAACCCACCAGGTTAGGATGCGGATACCGTATACAAAGGGCTCGGGTCGAATTGATTTTTTTACTAAAAAGTTTTTAAAATTTACTATTTAAAATTTCTATTATTTTAAAACTGTATCGCTTTATTTGAATTTTGGCATAAGACTTCGATTTTGGTTTTATTCATGCATGATATTATATTTGAATTTAGGATATTGGAACATGGATTCAAAGTTAATTATGCATAAAATTATTTTAATTTTACTTAGTTAAAACTAACTATCACTTTTTCGCCACTAGATTATAAATAAATTGGGAATTAACTATGTTTTCAAAAGTAGTCATTGTTATAAAGAAAATGTTAAACTTAATCAGGTTTTGTTAACTCGGGAGTTTTTTTTGAAAATAGACTAAGTTTTCCTCTAAAATAAAAAAAATGTTTTAAAATAACTGTTTTATAAACTCCAAATAGCTTACTAGACCATTTCAGTGGCCAATATAGTCTTCCGAATTTGGGCCTAGCGTCTAGGCCGAGTTGGGGGAGGTTACATGTCCAGTTCAATTAAGTAAAACATTAAAAAAAACCCGGTTCAATCGCTTGGTTCCCAGGTCGACCGATCTAATGGCTTTCTCCAGACCGATACCCTTTCCCATTTTGATCTAATCGGTCCAACCAACTGATCCGATCCCATTCAAATTTTTATGATTTGTTATGATTTTCTATAAAGTTGTTAAGAAATTGTATATGTTTTTTTTATAAAATTTTAAATGTATTTTATTGATTTTATAGAATTTATAATATTTATAAGTTTACATCAATTTTAATATTGGTAAATATTTATAAATTTTTATAAATTTTTTATTATTTAATTATTTTATGGGAAAATATTAGATTAAACCAAAAGCCGCCACATTCACCATCTGATTGGTCCGTCAATTTATTTTAACGGTCAAAATGGTCAATGAAGGAAACTATTAATGGAGGGGCTTAATTGATTTTTTTTTATTACCAATAGGGACTTTATTAAATGTGAATTTAATACATGGACTTAACTGACTTTTCCACATTTTTTAAGGGGTTTTTTTTATATATAAACATATAATATATATCTAAATCCAAATCCAATACCAATTAAATCCAAACCCAAACTTGAATCCAATTTAAACTTTATTCAAAACTGAATATGAATAATAATAAACCCATTCGAAATTCAAAATTAATATAAATATAATATTTAAAATTAATCAATAAAAAATTTAAAAGTAAAACATAAATTACCAAATCATAAAAAAAAGTAAAACCTACATTCCCAAATCATAAAAAAGAGAGAAACTTAAATTTCTAAATCATTGTTATTAAATTTATTAGTAATATTATTATTGTATAATAAATCATATTTAATTATTTGTGATAAGTATAACACTCGTTATTATATTATTAAATTAATAATCATGTCATTCTATATTTTATATTATCATTAAATTTAATTTTTATATTTTAATAATTATTAATTTTATATATTTATTATAAATATATAATTATAGTGTTAAAAATATTTTATAATTCAATTAATGTTTTAAAAAATTTGTTTAGCATAATTTTACATAAATATATTATTAATTACTTTTTCTATTAATAACATTTTAATATAAATTTCCAATGCTTATGAACATATTTTCGTAAAATAAATAATTATAATTTTTTTTTAATTTAATATTATAAAATTATATTAATTGTTAATGTCTATTATACTTTTATAATTTTTTTTTGGGCTTTAATCCTTCATACACCCATGACTTTTTTCTCCATTGACATTAACATTAAAAAAAAAACATTTACATGGTTAAACATACGTATCAATAAAAGTACATATCTTACCAAGTGCATGAAAACATGAAAATTGAAGAAATGGAGAATCATATTCATTGATTACATGGCAACACGTTCTGGTTGGGTCCAAAACACAGAACTATGCTATAATTCTCATTCTATCATCTTCACTTAAATTCATTTCCTTGAAAACATTATTGGTGCTTACCAAAACTAAAATCTAAACTTCAAAGCCAACAATAATTTTGACATACATGGTAGAAAGGCCTCAAAGACTGCTACTGAACTAACTCCAAAGTACACAACACCATCACCAAAAAACACATAACAATCATTAAGTCCTAAAGTTGTTCATGTAACACTCACTATTAAAGCAAAATTCAATAGACATAACCTATGATCTATCTCAGAGGTAGTGACAATTATCAGATACCATCTAGGTGAGACACTTCAAGTATGAACAAGTTTGATGTGAAATGCATGTGTGTCTGGTAAGCATGAATATATCTGTCATGAACATGTCATTTGTATGATGAGTTTGTGTTGTCTCCGGAGCTGTTAAAAGGGTCCATCGAGACTAAAAATATGAATCTTTGAAAGGACAAGTACATGGTCATAACATTAAAGGACCATATCGTGTAAGATCGTAACTGGTGGGTTGTGGATAATATGGAAAAAAGACCATATTGTGTAAGACCGTAATTGGTGGGTTATGACATTATATGGGAAGAAGACCATAACGTGTAAGACCGTAACTTGTGGGTTATGGCATCATATAGGAAGAAGACCATATCGTGTAAGATCATAATTGGTGGGTTATGGCATCATATGGGAAAATCTAAGGAAGATTATTACCTAATATGGTTCTTCATGTGTCCAGAAAAATGAGGGGTAAACCTCACTAAGTGTGATTTTAGGCGAATCTCTATCATCCGAAATACTAGTAAAGGAATGCCTTTGTGACTATATCTGAAAAGAAACGCCTTTGTGGCACAACCTAAGAATATGATGCTTTGGTGGCAATTCTGTAAAAGAAAGCCCTTATGGAAATTATAAAAGAATCACTTCATGGAAAATTCTGAATGAATGACGTGTAAGGAATTAGGAAAGAATGTCATGAATGGTCCTCTAAAGGCAAGGTAAAGATAGGACTTTGAAGGTAAGGTAAGTGTAAGAGATAATATATGGAAAAATAGAAGAAAATAAGTATCTATCGAACTCGGAAAGAAAGGTACTGTATGTAAATGAAATGGCGAACTTTGCATAGTGACAAGAAATGAACAGTGAAGTTAGAGCGCACCAAAATAGGTGGTGAATTCGAGTTAAGTGTTATAGGCATGTATTGTGACAGCCCAATTTTTAATGGTGTCGAAAATAATGGTTCGAGGCCACCAAATCTGATAAGTATGCTCGTAAATATTATTATTTAATATTTACGAGTCAAATGTAAATTTTAAAAAGGTTTTTGAATTGATAATTTGTGTTTTATAATAATAATTTAGGTCAAGTAATTTTAGAAAATGAGGTATCGAGACCTCATTTCTTTAAACCAAGCTGTAAATATTTTTATAAATATTTACGGAGTGGCATTAAGGTCGTTAAAGTTTCATTGAAAAATTTTAATGTTTCAATAGTTAGTTAATTAAAAACGACTAAATTGTAAAAGATGTAAAATTTAATCACTATTTGACTAAATGGGTAATTGATAAAGGAAAAGGGACTTAAATGGTAATTAAACCATGGTCAAAGTTTCCAAGCGGTGGTGTTATGATTGATTCCACTAGCTTGTGGAATAATTGTTCTTTTAGTCCTAATAAGTTTGGGATTAAATTGTAAATAAGTTTATTAAGTTACAATTTAATTAAATTGAAGGACCAATTGTGAATTAAACTTTCCTTTGATGGTAATTGTGCCATATATTTATGTGATGGAAAAAAAATGGGCATAGATTTGGTGTTTTAAATTAAATTATTAACTAAGGGTACTATGGTAATTTGATGGATTAAATTAAATTAAAATAAAAACATAAGAAAAAAGGTGTGGTTATCATCCTCGTCCCCAAATTACACCCAAAAGCTTCCATGAAAATAGAGCTAGGATTTATCAAGCTTTAAAATCCAATTGATCAAGGTCGAGTGGAAAATCGAGGAAAATTGAATATTTCCAAAATGCCCCTGAATATTGGTATTTTTGCAATTTAATCAGGTAAGTTTGTATGAATTGTATTCTGTATAATTTTGATTAAAGTGAATGTTAATCGGTGATTGGTAGTATATATATCTATATGTTTTGTTGTTGGAATTGAATTATTGTTGGAAAAAAAAATATTATCGAAGTTACTATTCAGTTTGGATTGAATGCGGGATTTGAGTACATTCGTGATTTGGTGAATTAACAGAATTGGAGGAAAATGATGGCAAATTACCCAAGTAAATCGTGGTTCGGCATTTGTTGCGAACTCTCGTGTTTTACTTTTCGTTTAGCTCTTACGAGCTTTTGTTTAACTCATATGAGTTTTCGTTCAGCTTTTTCAAGCTTCTGTTCAAATCTTATGAGTTTCTGTTCAGCTCTTATGAGCTTCTATTTAACTCATATGATTTTTTTAGCTCTTACAAGCTTCTGTTCAACCCTTATAGGTTTCTATTTAGCTCTCACGAGCTTCTGTTCAACTTTCAAGCTTCTGTTAACGATTTACTCAAATCCATAAGTAGTTCTTTGAAAGGTAAAATATCGGGAGTTGTCTTGGATGATATATGTATATGAAGAAATGGTAAGAGAATGATATGTATTATGATATGTATATATATCAATATCTTGATATATTGATACATGGAAATTATGTAAGTTGAGTCAAGTAATAAACTCAAAAGTGACATGTTGAGACAATAAGGTTATTAATGTTGAAATTATATGAAATATGTTCAAGTACGCTAACAAGTGTTTTTGTTTGATGCTTAGGCAAGTGCCAAGCTATTGGTTGAATGGTAATATGTTTAATTATAAAATGGATTGAAATGTTAAGTGCTCAAATGGAAACTTAATTGTGCTCATGAAAGAGCGACAAGTTTTAAGTTATGCAATTTCTTATAAAATGGCTTATCATGTGATTAATTTGAAAAGGGCTATGTTTAAATGCACTAGCTTGTGGCTATGGAAGTATGATATGCTTATGACTTGTGTGTTATGCATATAGAATGGGTGTGAAAGGTAAAGAAATACAAATGAAAATAAAGAAATTCGGAAGAGTATAAAGTTGTTAAAAACTCTACTATACTTGGATTAATTTGTATAAGTGATACTATGGATTTACTCATTTTGTGAGTTGTTGAATATGGTTTCTTGAATCGTGTGGTATTAGTAAAAGTTTATTCTTGATAGGTGAAAATTTCATAATGAAATGGTTGATATGATTAAAGTTTATACGAGCTTACTAAGCATTCATTGCTTACGTAGTTATTTTCCTTTACTTTTCAGATTATCGAAAGCTCGATTGGGTTAGAAGCTTGTCGGAGTTATATCACACTATCCGTCGGTTCTATCGGTATTTTCAAATATTTTGATTTTGGTTATAATGAGATGTGTAGGTATTTTGTTTAATGTTGGCCTATATGTAATTTTTTGAGATTAGCCACTTATTTTGGCTTGTTTTGGATTTGCTAATTATGGCTTGTTGATATGTATAATATTGATTGTAGGTTGACACAATATTGGGTGAGAAATATGGCTTGTAAAATGGCTTATTTTTGTCCACATAGGCAAAGACACGAGCGCGTGTCTCAACCGTGTGTGACACACGGCCAGTTGACACGGTCATGTGTCCCTTTGTATCTTTTAAGAATGTAAGTCAGTATGCTCACACGGCCTAGCACACGGGCGTGTGACTTAGCCGTATGACCCAATGGGCACAGACACGGGCTGAGACATGGCCATGTGTCCCTATTTTGAATGCCCACATGGCCTGAGACGCTGAGGTATCTCCTGATCGTGTAAGTCATACGGCCGTGTGACCCCTACATTATTGAAAATATTAAATGTTTACGAAATTTTTTTCAAGTTTTTGATTTAGTCCCTATTTGTTTCTAATGAGTATTTTGAGCCTCGAGGGCTCGTATAAGGGGCAATATGTATGATTTTGATTGGTTTTTGACATGAATGCTATATGCTATGAAATGTTTGCATTTTCTATCTGTTTGATTTATAAACTCCGATAATGTTCCGAACCCTATTTTAGCAATAGATTAGGGTTAGGGGTATTACATTTAGTGGCATCAGAGTTACAGTTTAGTCGGTTCTCGGACTGAACGTAGCATATGTGAAGTCTAGAAATACATGCCATTATATAACTAGTGATGGTGTGATATCTCCCGACTTTGATGAGATTTGTTTTTCTTATAGATAGAGATGCTTTCCAACCGAGCTAATTCTGATAATGATGAAAGCGATACTCAAGTATATGAATAAGATGTTGATTATGATGAATTGTAACTCATAAAGGTATATGTTATATGTGTGTATATGAGAGTCAATTTTGAGGCTTTACGACATTTACCTTTACCACCTTACTTGTGCGTCTTATACAATGGAAATTCACAAGATTTATATTGATTAAGTTCACAAGTGTGAAACCGAAGAGTTAAGTGGCTGAATTATTAATAATGCGGTCAAAACTGAGAATGGGTTAGCAAGTAAAGACAGTTTCAAAAGATATATTAGATTTTTCTGAAGATTATTCGGGATATACAATGTTGCTATTAAGGAAGAAGTTATTCATGAGTAATCAACTTATTCAGGTATGGCATTTAAAGAACAGATTAACCATAAATTCTTCTGAATTGATTTCTTTAGTGATTGGGATAATGTGGGATCATTGATGACCATAGTAGTCAGCGGGATAGTGTTGAAATTGCAAAGATATCTGAATGCAGTTGTTATAGTCGAGTATTTTAAGTGATCTCTTCTGGGTATTCTATATGTTCCATTATTCTCAGATATATATGTAATTGTTCATTTTCAGATGTGATACTGATCATATAGAAAGGCTGGCTAATCATAATATTAGACAGAATTATTGTTAGTTTGGTTGATTCATGATCGACATTGCTCTATCTTTCTATGGTTTTCTAATCCATTATGTTTTATAGAAGACTCGATGGTAAGACTCATATGATGTTATTTTCTACTTCTATTGGTTGATGCTCTGAATTACATATACGCAAATTATGTTGTTTCTATTGTAAACTAAAAAATATATAGAATTTTTCCTATGTAATTTATCACCTTTTTACTTAAATTCGTTGTTAAAACTAAGTAATTATTTAATAAATTAATGAAATATGTGAAAATATGAAATTAGGACATAAAAATGATTAAAATGTGATTTTATGCTTTATTATATAGTTTTCATGCATAAAATGGCTTATTTTATATTGATTTGAGCATATTATATTTTTTAAGACATAAAATGGGCCATGCATGATTAAATTAAATAATAAAATATAAAATTATATTTAATAATTCATTTTAAAATATTTTATTAATAACTTGGGTTTTAATTAATTATTTAAATTAGTTAAATTTTATTCTTTGGTCCTTTAACATATTAATTTATTTTGGACAGGTTTGATAGCTTTGTTGGATTACAAAACCATCCAAATTGAAGACCAAGTCAACCCAAATTCGGCTACACATGGCTGTTCTTTTAAGCCACTTTTTGGTTTAATTACACAAGGTCCTTGCATTGTTGAAGAAATTAGAGATTTGCCTAAGATTTACGATTGACCGAGTCTCAGTCCTGAGTTATTATGACATTTAATTTGCTTAAAAATCAAGTAAAAATCAGCTTAAATTCCACTAATTGTGGTTGGCCATCCAAGGAAGAGATTTGAAGAGACTAAACCTAGTTATTTTTAGCAAACTACCTACCTCTCTTCACCTATAAATATGGCCCCTTCATTCCCTCATTCATCATCCCTCATCCCTCATCATTCATCATTCTCTCTTCTCTCCAAATTCTCTTAGCTTTTCCATTCCCCACACCTACCATCATATCTTCATAGAGATTTTAGCAATTAAGCCTCTTAAAGAGCTCTTGGTCGGCCACCTTGGAGAGCCATCAACAAAGGAGCAAAGCAAAGAAGTGAAGGAGCCTAGTCAGTCAGAGTCTTAGGTGACAGCCACTTTGATTTGGGTTTAATCTTTCTTTTCTTTAATTTAATCTCAAAATGTTTGCTATGTTCTTTGTTCTTGTTTACAACAATGTTAGCTTAATTTTATTTAAGTTAGGATAATTGTTTTGATTAAATAATATTTATTTGATTCATGCTTATAATGTTTGTGCCTCAATCAATCATGTTTTCAATTAAAATCAAGTATGTATTTCGTTCATACGTGATTGAAATGCACTTGAATTAGCTGAGCGGTCCTAACCAGACGACGGCTAGTGGGCACATAATTGAAATGTGTATGCTCAATTTAAATCCTATCCCGATTAAATTGCAGGTTGCATAATAACTCTAACCAAGCTTTGTTATCTGCATAGTTTTTAGATTTGTTTGATTAAACTGTTTCAAACCTAACACGTCCCTGTTGCCTCACATGAATGCTAAGAAACCCTTAGTAAATAAGGATCAGTAAAATGTGTATTTACTAAGTAAAGGATTCCGAAAGGACCTAATGTGGTTTCCAAACTCATGAAAGATCGAGTTGCCATGGAATGTGTTTCCGAATGTTATTAAGCATGTTGATAATAAACTGAGTTTAATTAAAGTAATTGTCCTAGTTTATTTATGTTATAATTGTTGCAAATTGTGTTTAATTTTGCTAAAATCTATTTCATTCATATGGTTTGCATATTTAGGATAATTTACATTAGGGATCATTGCATTTAGTTTAATATATTTTAATCATCATTTCTCAACTATATTGTGTTTTTATTTACCAAATTGTTAATATAATTTTACAAATTGGGTGAATTAGCACAAATACAATCACTGTAGAGACAATAACTCAATGCTTACTTATTACTTGATAATGACTGTGTACACTTGCACAAGCCTACACGTTACATCTATCACAATTGATTCCAGTTTGTATGAATGATATTCTTCAATATGGGTTGTATTCTCGAAAATTCAGTATAGCTTCACATATTGGATTTCATTATCTTGGTTTTCTTATCATTCTTGTGGACTAATCTTATCTATCAAACATGGTTCATCTATAAAAGATATTCACTGGCTAGAGGTAATTATATAAATTATAATTATAATTTCTGGTTTGATCATAGGAGCACAGTGATGCAGATCTCAGAGTATAGAGGTTGTATTACTATACTGGTTATTATTGAGACTTTATTCGATTTTCCTCTTTCAATTCAGAGTGCACTATTATTGTTAAGCTTTTATGAAAAGGATAGGTAACGACAAAAGTGACTTTTGATATGAGTTCTGAATCGAAATAAGTTATAATGGACTTATCTGTGGTTTATTATTAATAAGTTGATAGAAAGACTCGACTTGATGGCTTGTATCAGTTAATAAATTTCGAGGACGAAATTTTTTAAGGGGGAGAGCTGTAACAGCCCAATTTTTAGTTGTGTTGAAACCAGTGGTTTGAGGCCACCGAATTCGGCAAGTAAACTCTTAAATGTTATTATTTAATATTTACGAGTCAAATATAGATTTTAAAAATATTTTTGAATTGATAATTTGTGTTTTATAATAATAATTTAGGTCAAGTGGTTTTAGAAAATGAGGTATTGAGACCTCATTTCTATAAATCAAGCTGTAAATATTTTTATAAATATTTACGGAGTGGCATTAAGGTGGTATTAAAGTTTTGTTGAAAAATTTTAACATTTCAATAGTTAATTAATTGAAAACGATTAAATTGTAAAAGATATAAAATTTAATCACTATTTGACTAAATGGGTAATTGATAAAGGAAAAGGGACTTAAATGGTAATCAAACCATGGTCAAAGTTTCCAAGCGGTGGTGTTATGATTGATTCCACTAGCTTGTGGAATAATTGTTCTTTTAGTCCTAATAAGTTTGGGATTAAACTGTAAATAAGTTTATTTAGTTAGAATTTAATTAAATTGAAGGACCAATTGTGAAATTAAACCTTCCTTTGATGGTAATTGTGTCATATACTTATGTGATGGAAACAAATGGGCATAGATTTGGTGTTTTAAATTAAATTATTAACTAAGGGTACTATGGTAATTTGATGGATTAAATTAAATTAAAATAAAAACATAAGAAAAAAAGGTGTAGTTATCATCCTCTTCCCCAAATTATGCTTGAAAGCTTCCATGAAAATAGAGCTAGGGTTTGCCCAAGCTTTAAAATCCAATTGATCAAGGTTGAGTGGAAAATCGAGAAAAATGGAAAATTTCCAAAATGCCCCTGAATATTGGTATTATTGCAATTTAACCATGTAAGTTCGTATGAACTGTATTCTGTATAATTTTGATTAAAGTGAATGTTAATTGTTGATTGGTAATATATATATCTATATGTTTTGTTGTTGGAATTGAATTATTGTTGGAAAAAAAATATTATCGAAATTAATACTCAGTTTAGATTGAACGCGAGATTTGAGGACATTCGTGATTTGGCGAATTGAAGGCATTGGAGGAAAATGAAGGCAAATTATCCAAGTAAACCGTGCTTCAGCATTTGTTTCAAACTCTCGTGTTTTTCTTTCCGTTTAACTCTTACGAACTTCTGTTTAACTGATATGAGTTTCTGTTCAGCTCTTATGAGCTTCTGTTCAACTCTTATGAGTTTCTGTTCAGCTCTTATGAGCTTCTGTTTAACTCATACGAGTTTTTTTTCAGCTCTTATGAGCTTCTATTCAACCCTTATGGGTTTCTGTTTAGCTCTTATAAGATTCTGTTAAGATTTCGAGCTTCTGTTAACTATGTACTCAAATCCGTAAGTCGTTCTTCGAAAGGTAAAATATTGGGAGTTTTCTTGGATGATATATATATGAAGAAATGGTAAGAGAATGATATGTATTCTTATATTTATATATATCAATATCTTGATATGTTGATACATGAAAATTATGTAAGTTGAGCTAAGTAATAAACTCAAGAGTGACATGTTGAGATAATAAGGTTATTGATGTTGAAATTATATGAAATATGTTTAAGTACAGTAAAAAGTGTTGTTGTTTGATGCTTAGGTAAGTGCCAAGCTATTGGTTGAATGGTAATATGTTTAATTATAAAATGCATTGAAATGGTAAGTGCTCAAATGAAAATTTACTTGTGCTCATGAAAGAGTGGTAAGTTTTAAGTTATGCAATTTCTTATAAAATGACTTATCATGTGATTAATTTGAAAAGGGCTATGTTTAAATGCACTAGCTTGTGGCTATGGTGATATGATATGCTTATGACTTGTGTGTTATGCATATAGAACGAGTGTGAAAAATGAAGAAATACAAATGAGAATAAAGAAATTTGGAAGAGTATAAAGTTGTTAAAAACTCTACTATACTTGGGATAATATGTATAAGTGATACTATGGATTTTCTCATTTTGTGAGTTGTTGAATATGGTTTTTGAATCATGTGGTTTCAGAAAAAAAACTTATTCTTGATAGGTGAAAATTTCATAATGAAATGGATTGATATGATTAAATTTTATACGAGCTTACTAAGCATTCATTGCTTACGTAGTTGTTTTCCTTTACTTTTCAGATTATTGAAAGCTCAATTGGGTTGAAAGCTTGTCGGAGTTATATCACACTACCCATCGGTTCTATCAGTATTTTCGAATGTTTTGATTTTGGTTATAATGAGATGTGTAGATATTTTGTTTAATGTTGGCCTATATGTAATTTGTAGAGATTAGCCACTTATTTTGGCTTGTTTTGGATGCTTAATTATGGCTTGTTGATATGTACAATATTGATTGTAGGTTGACACAAATTTGGGTGAGAAATATGACCTGTAAAATGGCCTATTTTCGTCCACATGGGTAGAGACAAGGGCGTGTGTCTCAACCGTGTGTGACACTCGGCCAGGTGACACGACCATGTGTCCACTGTATCTTTTAAGAATGTAAGTTAGTATGCTTACACGGCCTAGCGCACGGGTGTGGGACTTGGCCGTATGACCCAAGTTAGTATACTCACACGGGCATGAACAAGGGCTGAGACACGACCGTGTGTCGCTATTTTGAATGCCCACACGTCCTGAGACACGAACGTGTCTCCTGATCATGTATGTCACACGACCTGGCCACACAACCGTGTGACCCCTACAGTGTTGAAAATATTAAATGTGTCTGAAAAAAATTTTGAGTTTCTAATTTAGATCCAATTTGTTTCGAATGAGTATTTTGAGCCTCAAGGGCTCGTATAAGGGGCAATATGTATGATTTTGATTGGTTTTGGACATGAACGCTATATGCTATGAAATGTTTGCATTTTCTGTCTGTTTGATTTATAAACTCCGGTAATGCTTTGTAACCCTGTTCCAGCAACGGATTCGGGTTAGGAGTGTTACATGTAAAGATAGTATTCTGAAGTAAGGAAGATTTGGGCAAACTCTGTATTAACTAATAGGCGTAGTCTACCTCACCCGAAGGTAGTAGAAAAGTCAGTAAGTAGGAAATAAGATTTTAAATCTATAAGTAAGATAAATGAAGTGGTTAAGCACTATGTAAAGATAAGATTTATGAAGGGACATAAGAAGTGAAGAATATATGGTATGCTTAAAAGAAAGAAACAGTCATTGAGTTTGGACCTCAAATCTGGAATTTAGTAGAATGAAAGCTTAATGAATATGAAAGGAAGATAAGTCATTAAAGGCACAGAGAGGAAGAAAAAGGTCAAAAATAGAAAGAAATAGTTACAATATGTTAACAGAAACCTTAGTAAATTAACCATCGGAAGGAATAAGGAAAATCCAAAAGACATATGAAGGATATGCTAAGCAATTATCATACTCTGATATAACAAAACAGGTATTTAAGGATTATCTTACTAAGTTCCTATGAACTTAACATTGATTTTGTTGTAAATGGGCTCACACTGAGCGTCAAAGCTCACCCCTTTTAATTTTCAACCTTACAGATAACCCCCCAGGTTAAGATGTAGGCATGACATCTGAAGGGTCTTGGCACAATCCATTTGATTTTTAGTTATTTTAGGACTAATCTTTTTATTTTATTATTCAAAGATTGTAATGTTTTATTTAAACTGTGGCAGGGGAATTAGGACTTAGGTTTGTTTTTATTATGCATGACATTTTATTGGAAATCTTCAGGTGTTAGCTTATGATTATTACATAATATAATTAAACCTTAATTTTTAATAGAAACTTAAATAAATATCATATTTTTCACTGCTAGAAGATAACTAGAACACTGAAGAATAATAAATCGACATTTAAACTATGTTTTTATCAAATTGAATAAATGTTTTAAAATAGCTGGTTTTAGAAAACTCCGATAACCCTGCTAGGCAATTTCGGTGGCTGATGTAGTCTATCGAATTCGGGTCTAACGTCTAGTCTAGGTTGGGGAGGTTACAACTCTTGTACTGTTTCTCTATAAATAAGAACTATGAGTTAACCTATTAACATACACTTTTTAAGCACCAACATTTTATCGAAAAATAGGAGCAATTTATTTTATGAATAAATTCTATTTTTTGCAATAATACTCGTAGTTTATAGGTTATAGAGAAAATTAAATTTCGAAAAGTTAAGTAAAATTTTTCATTCTGTACACTAATTTGATTTTATTAAGTCCACATTTAAAGCTGTTAAGTATGACTCCTATTTCAATCAAATTTGAAAAATAATCTTCCAGTTAAACTCTGTTTATTTGTTTCAATTAAACACTGATTAGTTTAGATTATTTTATTATTATTTTACCTATGAATTTAGCCTATAAATAGGCTCTTGTACAGCCTTAGAAAATACACCCATTAGATATTAGAACTCATAACACATTTAGAGAATTTTGTGTTTACGTTTTGAGGGTTCTTTGTTTTCGAGTTTTTAGGGTTTAGTTTTTATCTTCATCTTTTGTATTCTTCGTTCTTTTTCCATTATAGTAAAATTATCTTTGCCCGTGGTTTTTTATCCTCTTTGAAGGAGTTTTTTCATGTTAAATTTGTGTGCTCAATTTCTTAATTTCTTCTGCTATTTTTACTTGTTTGTTGCTTAATCGGGTCGATCCCCAACAATGGTATCAGAGCTAGTTCAATTTTTGTAGATCAACTCATTCAAATATTGCAGCAACAAGGTTTGAAATTGAGAAGTTAGATGGTGAGACAAATTTCAATTTGTGGCAAGTTTGGATGATGGCAATTCTAGTTCAATTCGGCTTGAAAAAGGTTGTTACCGGGAAAAAGCTTAAGAATCTAAATAAAACAGAATGGGAAGAGCTTGATGAAAAGGCTTTGTCTACAATCTAGTTGTGCCTCACGAATACGGTATTGCAGGAGGTATTGATGGAGAAAACCTCACCCGCCTTGTGGAAAAGGTTAGAAACTCTTTATACGACTAATTCTTTGGCTAACCGTTTAGTGTTGAAACAACGTTTATTTACTTTTTGCATGAATGAAGGTGAGCTTTTTAAATATCACATCAGTCAATACATTACTCTTTTAAATGATTTAAAGAACGTTGAGGTTCATATTGACGATGAAGATCAGGCTATGCTATCATTGTGCTCTTTACCCCCTTCATACAATTCTTTCAGGGAGACCCTGATTTATGGCAGAGAAAAACACTCATTCGAATATGTGAAGGGTAATTTGTTAAGTAGAGACAAACTCGACAATGAGTTTGGTTTGGATAGAAAGGTAGATAGGCAAACTTCCATTTTGGTAGCATCAAAGAAACGAGACAAAATGTGTTGCTATTGTAAAAAGTTAGGTCATGTCAAAGCATATTGTTAAAAACTGCGAAATAAAAGAGCTGCTGAGAGTAACGAGGAAGATGTAGCTGGTGCTAATTTGGCCGATGAAAGTGGTGATGATTTCTTATTAGTGTCAACGAGCGATAACTCCAAGCTCATGTCCGAGTGGATCCTAGATTCAGGATGTTCTTTCTACATGTGTTCCAATAAAGAATGGTTCTCCACATACAGTTCGGCTGAAGGTGAAGTTGTGCACATGGGAAACGAGTCATCTAGTAAGGTAATTGGTATTGGTACTGTTAAAATTAAAATGCACGATGGGACGATTAGGACACTCTTAGATGTTAGGTATGTACCTGATTTACGAAAGAATATCATCTCCTTGAGTATTTTAGACTTGAAAGGATACAGAATCAACATCGAGTTGAGCGACATTAAAGTATCTCGTGGAGCTCTCATTTTGTTAAAAGGTAAAAGAACCGGCAGTCTTTATATTCTAGAAGGTTCTACATTGACCAGTGAAATCAGACGTCCCTCGTCCATTACAGAGTCGAAGTCAACTCGTTTGTAGCAGAGGCAACTTGGTCATAAGAGGGAAAAAGGTGTGACCATTTCATTGAAGAGAGGTTCTCTTTTGGATGCATGTTTTAAAAAGTTTAGGCACTGTGATTGTAAAAATTAGACTCGGGTTAGTTTTGATTTAGCAATGTACAAGTCGAAGGCTAAAAGTCTTCCAGTTTCTAAGCACAAATTCGACTCAGTTAATTTCCTGTATTTTAAGATAGGCTCGTGGTGGGCTTTGGCAAAGATGGCATTGTGGAAATATGAGTCAAGGTGGAGATTTGTTAAGTATGACTCTTATTTCAGTCAAATTTGAGAAATAATCTTTTAGTTAAACTCTTTTTATTTGTTTCAATCAAACACTGATTAGTTTAGATTATTTTATTATTATTTTACCTATGAATTTAGCTTATAAATAGGCTCTTTTACAACCTTAAAAAATACACCCATTAGATATTAGAACTCATAACACATTTAGAGAATTTTGTGTTTACGTTTTGAGGGTTCTTTGTTTTTGGGTTTTTGAGGTTTAGTTTTTATCTCCATCTTTTGTACTCTTCGTTCTTTTGCCATTGTAGTAAAATTATCTTTGCTCGTGGTTTTTTATCCTCTTTGGAGGAGTATTTCCACGTTAAATTTTTGCGTTCAATTTCTCAATTTCTTCTGCTTTTTTTACTTTTTCGTTGCTTAATTGGGTCGATCCCCAATAAAAGTAATTTTGGGTTTGAAGATAGTGGAGAAGATCGATCGATTGAGAGCTTAGAAACAACGTAGACCGCCTTCGTAGAAAGCATATGTATAATTTTAATTAAAAGTTTATTACTATAAATATCACAAAGGCTTAGTTTTAAGAAAAAATTTAAACTTTCGCTGTGCTTAAACACACTGTTTTCTCAACTGATTTGTTCAACATAGGGTTCTAAGTAAACAAGTTGATATATATATATGGCATGGTTAATTTAAATTTTATCTATGCATGATTATGTGAATCTAACATTGTTCCATATTTAAATTATTCAATGAAGCTAAATACGAGTTGGGACTTCAAAAGCTAATGGAAAGGAATAAGGCGACGAACGAGCGACCACTTCAATTTGTACTCACATAATTTATGTTCATTACCTAACTTATTAAGTAACTAAGTTAAGAAATGGATAATGATAATTGAAGATATGAATATGCATTTATGTTTGATGACTTGACAAAGAATAACATATTGTTGGATATATATATATTTGTGATCTTGATACTATGATGAAAACTGTGCTCTAGTAAATTTTTGAAATTTGAATCTATGATAAAAGAGTTGACACGATGATAAGTACGTGTGAGATGCATAATTATGTTGATGATTTGACAAATGAATTGTAAGATGTTGAATATGAGTAAGCCACTTTGCTTATGTTACAATGATAAATTGATAAAGGAAGTTTTAGCGTTGGTTGTATATTAGGGTTCAGCATTTGACCGAATCGAATCAAATAAAATAATTTTAAGTTAATCGAGTTAATGAATCCTATTTTATAATTTTAATTCGATTTGAAATTTTCTCAACTTGAGTCGAGTGAGATGGAATTCAAATTGAATTGAATATATTTGTTCGAGTTAAATTAAAAAAAATGACTTTAGATCCTTATAACTATTGTCACCTATCGTAATCAAATATGTTATTAACTTTCATCTCCTCATAATTTATTTATTAACATTTTATATATATGTTAGCTTATTTGCTTGCTTAGTTGCTTTAATCATCTTTTGATTTTTGTCACTATGTATTTTGAAATTAAAAAAATTATTAAATATAAAAATGTGATTTTTTAATAAAAGTTATCTTAAAGATAAAATGTGAAATTGATACTAACATAAAATTTTAACAAGAATATTTTATGACATCATCAATAATTCAATTTTAACAGAAATTTATAAAGATTTAATATGACTAAACAATTAAATAATATAAATAGTATATATAAATAAAATTATTACTATTTAGGTTTAGAGATTTTTTTTGAATGATTTTTTATTTGGGGATAAAGGGTGAAAAGTAAAAGTTTAGGGGGAAAATAAAAAAGTTTGAGGGTTAAGGGAGTAAAATTTTGGGGGGAAAGTAAATGGGGGGAATATTCAAAAAATAATTGGGAGGAAAATGGGTTTGGGGTAGATGGGGGTGTGATGGGAGAGGAGTAAACTGTAAAAGTTTTGGGGGAAAGTAAAAATATTTGGGGTTTTTAGATAAAAATATAAAATATTATAGTTTAGTATTCGGTTTATTTGAATTCGAAAATTATGTAACACCCCTATACTAGGTTCGACCCAAGGAACCTAATATAGGAATATTACATTTGGTGCCAAAGTGATTTTGGCTAATCACTAATATATTTGAACACTAAAAAAAATTATAATTTATATTTTAGTCGCTACTACTTGGAACATGCTTGATCTTCCTAAGTACATGTCATTCTATTCAAAATATTGAAACATACACTCTTGGCACTGGGAGATGTGATGAGATGAATGCTCACAACCTCGATTACAACTCTTCAAAATCACTGTGCCTAATCTGCACACGAAAACAAACTGTACGCTGAGTAAAAACTCAGTGGTATTTCTATAATCTAAATATTAAAAAAAATAATATAATATAATAGTAGGCACAATTAAATTTAAAAGGACATATTAATGTCTAGTATCATATCTTAACTATCATTTTTCATTTATTAAACAATATCCTAATTCACACAATTGCTTTATAAATTATTATTCACATATCAACCATATTTATTCGTACAATGGCATCAGTCATGCAGTATTCAATTCATGAATACATCATTTCATACCATACTCAATTCATGAGTATATAACTCATATATTCCATGTATTGTCAACATATTCACATTCTATTTTCAATTCACTATATCATTTCATTTCAATATCAATTGTAAGACTTTATTATTCATTTACCCCTATTAACAAGACTTGATTTGGACGGATACACGGATCCAACCAAAACACATCAGTTTGACACCCAATGCCTCATCAAATAATTTGAATTAATGGACTGACACTAAGTGTCTCATCGGCCATGCCGAAGTAAGTTGGTACCCAGTACCTCATCGAATCTATCAGAAGTAATAATTTGACACCTAGTGTCTCATCGACTCGTGGTTAAAGTATCCTTAAACTCTTCCATTCCTATGGCATGCCAACTATATCTGACTCAGCCCGATACAGTTAATAGGGTTTCCGATTCACTTTTCAGACAAAACCAATATTCAGTATTCCATTGTCACAAAATTCACATTTCAATACCAATCAATAATTTCATCAATCACAAATTCATACAATCTCAATTCAATATCAAGATAATAATAAACAACACTCACCTTAATTACTTACCATACACATTAATTTAAAATACAACAAATAAAAATTTCCAAATTCAGGTTATAGAAATACAAACCGTAATTCTCGAGCTACTCCTTGTTAATCTTGTCTTTTCCTTTCATAGCCGAGGTCTCCGGCACAATGTTAACACTTTGAGTTTGAACCTTAAAACCCTAAATTTTCTCCTTTTTTTTTCTTTCTTTCTTTTTCTTCTTTCTTTCCCCTTGTTTCGTTCCCCAATTTTATTCCTTCTTTTTCTTTTTCTTTTATGTTTTGTTTTTTTATTATATTATAATATAATATATATATTTTACTTATACAATAAGAAATACATGTATGATTATATACATATGATTATTATTTTTACACATGTATTTCACGATTACCATACATTTTTCATAATCTGGTTTAATTACTTATTTATTTTATACTTTAATTATAATATAATATAATATAATATAATATAATAATATTTTCATAAATAATAAGTATATAAATTATTACAAGCATATGTATAATATTGTTCACATGTAATTTACTATTACCATACAATTGTAAATTTTATGGTTTATTTCCTTAATTAGTCCCTTTACTTTTCTCTATTTTGTTATTAAGCTTTCACACTTTATTCAATTTAATCCTTATACTTAATTAACCTTAATTTAAACAAATTCACCTAACCAAAACCTAATTAACTACACTACTAATCATCGTAAATATTTTTAATAAATATTTAAAAATTCGTTTTTCAAAAACGGAGACCCCAAAATACATTTTTCGATACCCGTGACTGTCGGGTCGTTACATTACTCCCCCTTAATAAATTTCATCCTCTAAATTTACCAAAAAAGAGGTGAGGGTATTGCGATCTCATTGTTTCTTCCAGTTCCCAAGTTGCTTCCTCTATGCTATGACTTTGCCACAGTACTTTTACTAATGGTACTCATTTATTACATAACTCTTTTACCTCTCGAGCTAATATCTCAACTGGTTCTTCTTCATATGAAAAATCGGGCTGGGTTTCAATATCCTCTGTTGAAATAACATGAGAGGGGTTTGATCGGTACCTTTGTTGTAATAGCCCATTTTTAGTCAAATCAGAAAGTGGTTTCAGGACCACAAATCTAAAGTCAAAATATTTATTTTATTATTATTTTAATGTTTACAACATGAAAATATTATTGTGTGAATTTTTTGTTAAAGAATTTTATCGTTTGAATGGTCAATTTGATAAAAAAGGCTAAATCGCGTAAAGTGTAAAAGTGGAATTCTATTAGCTAAAAGTATCTAATAGCTATAGAATCTTAAATTAGAGGTCCTTATGTTGTGATTAGACCATTTCAATTGTGGGTGGACATTTATGGGCTTAAAATTGTTGTTTAATATGATTTTATATAAGGTTATTATTGTAATTTAGTAAATAAAGTAAAATAAGTTAAAAAAACAAAGATATCATCTTTGTTTCTACATGTTTCAACCGAAATTAAAGATCAAAGAACACCATTTTAGGGCTTGAAGCTTTCGCTCACTTTGGTACTCAATTGTAAGCCCGTTTGTGTCTCGTTTTTAATGATTTTTATGTTTTTGAGATCATTGGAACTAGGTCTAGCTAACCCTGGGACTATTTTGCAAAACTGTTAAAGATTTTGAATGTTTCTATTGATGAAATAGCATGTTTTTTGAAGTTTCTTGATAGATTATGAATGCTTGCTGATAGATATACAAGTTTTGTTAAGTGATTTTTAGTGAAAATGCAAAAAAAGGGATTAAATTTAGAAATGTTGAAACTTTATGGTTAAAATGTGAAATAAATGAAAAATATGGGCTACTAGGGGCATCATAGTAATTCGGGTAGCATGGGTTTATTTTGAATTTCATTAATTTGTGATTTTATGAAATAAAGGACTAAATTGTGAAAAATGTGAAATATTAGGGGAAAAGTGTAAATGTGCTTTAAAGTGTGTTTTGGACTAAATTGAATAGAGAGATAATTAAATATGTTGAATTTGATTTTATATAGATCAAGAAAAGCAGAATTTGGAATTAGATCGAGGGAAAAACAAAGTTTTGGATTAATCGGTCTATTTCATCGTTTTTAAAATCGAGGTAAGTTCGTATATTATAAGTTTTAATAAAAATGTATTTCATAAGCTTTGATATTGCATAAATTGTGTATATGAGACTATGGATATGTTCAATAGTGGTTCGACAATGATTCGACATTCAAAATCCTAGTTGAACTTTAGGAATAGTTTAGGATACTAGTGACATGTCATTAGAGGATACATTCAATTGGCTTTGGGCCATGATATTAGCACTTCGGGTATGAGTTATACCGATTTGGCTTTGGGCCATGAATATCCACTAATTTGGCTTCGAGCCATGATATTAGTATTTTGGATATAAGCTACCTTGATTTGGCTTCGGGCCATGGTATAGGTACTTATTGTGCGAGACTCTTAAGTATCCAACTTCTATTTCAAACAGTTCATCAGGTAAACGAAAAATGTGATAGAGTATGAGAATGATATGAGATGGTACAGGTACGTAACATATATAAGTTTTGGTTACAAGAAACTTGTGAAGAATATGATTGATATCATAATTGGGTATATGAAAGGTTTGTTAGCTAATATATGCTAAATGTTGACATATTCAAATTTTTGTATTATAATCTTGAGATTGAATTATGTTTGTTGTATACATGCTTACTAAGCTTTATAACTTACTTTGTTTATTTTTCCCGTGTTTTATAGTGTTATCAAGGTAGCTTGGATTCAGGGATCATTGGAGATCGCTTCACATTATCCACCTATCACTTGGTACCTATGAACTTTGGTATTTTAAGTATATGGCATGTATAGGGACTTTGGTCATGTTGGTTATGTTTTGGTAATGATTTTGGCCATTTAAATTGCTTGTAAATGTATATGTCTTGGTTTGTATATAATAGCCATGAGAGTTGGCTTATTTTGAGTTAATTTGCTTGTGTATATGTGTATGTGCATATAGTTTATAATATGTAAATTGAGGTTGGTTTTGTTGATGCTTATTATTAGTTGGTATTATGGAAGTTGAATGTTGATATTGGTGATGTTATTTGTTTGTGAATCAAGGTAAAGAATTTATGTTTTAAGTAGCCATATTGATGATCTAAGTTTATGAGATTTTGGGTACAAATAGATTGGTCTATTTTGCAACTTGTGTGTATTGAGAAATATGGTATAGAATATGCATGAATTAGGGTTGAATTGGTTGTTTAAATGCCTATTTATGCTATGTGATGGTGAAATTTGATGTGTTGTAGGTACATTCAAATTTGGGTGGCAAATTGGCTTGGTAAATAGTCTATTTTTGTCCACACAGGCAGAGACACGGGTGTGTGTCTTAGCCGTGTGTGACACACTGTTATGTTTCACGGCCGTGTGTCCCCTGGTGTTGAAATTGAAATCAAGTCAGTATGCTCCAGACGGCCTCACACGGGTGTGTGACTTGGCCGTGCGGCATAAGTCAGTATACCTTACAGGTTTGGCACGGCCTAGCACACGGCTTAGCATATGGGCCAGACACACGGGCAGTGGTTGGCTGTGTGACCCAAGTCAGTAAGCTCACTTGTTTGGACACGGGGTCAAACACAGACTGAGACACAGCCGTGTGCTCCCATTTTGAATGTTCACACTGTCTGTGACACGGGCGTGTATGTGGGCCGTGTGAGACACAAGGTCGGGCCACACGGGCGTGTGTCCCCTGTTTTGAAAAATATTTTCAAGGTTTTGTGAAAGTTTCTTAAGTTATCAGTTTAGTCTCGAACCATTCTCAAAGCATGTTTAGGGCCTCATAGGCTCGTAATAGGGACAATGTGATTGTATTTGATTGGAATTACATTTGGTTGATGATATTCGATTCGAATTGGATGGTTGTTTAAGTTGTAAGTCTGATAATGCTCCGTAACCCTATTCCAGCGTTGAATACGGGAGAGGGGTGTTACATTCGGAGCATTGATACATAAAATACATCATGAATTTTCTATAATTTCGGAGGCAATGCTAAACGATAAGCAACTGGCCTGACTCCTTCCACAATCTCATACAACCCAATAAAACGAGGACTCAATTTTCTTTTTCGACCAAATCTCAAAATTTTCTTCTAAGGTGAAATAAGAAATACCTTATCACCAACAGAATAATCAATATCCTGACATTTCAAATCTCCATACGATTTCTATCTGTCGAAAGCTGCCTTCAATCTATCTCGAATCTTCTTAACATCATCCTTTGTTTCTTGAATCAACTCTGGCCCAATCTTTTTTCTTTTATTCAATTCCATCCAAAAAACAGGTGATCGACATATCCGACCATATAAAGCTTCATACGGAGCCATCTGAATACTTGATTAGAAACTATTATCATATAAAAATTCAGCCAATGGTAAATAACGTACCCAACCTGATTCAAAATCAATGACACAATCAAAAATTTTCAAAAGCTCTATCCAACGACATTGTCTTAAATTCAAATCCTTTTGAGATAGAAGATATTTAAGACTCTTATGATCGGTATAAATATAACACTTTTCACTATATAGATAGTGTATCCAAATCTTTAGAGCAAAAGCCACAACAGCTAATTCTAAATCGTGTGTTGGATAATTGTGTTCATACATTTTTAGCTAACGAGATGCATAAGCAATCACTTCTCGTCTTACATCAAAACACAACTAAGATCATTCAAGGAGCATCACTATAAACAACAAAATTCTTTCCATAAAAATCAAAAACCTTTAGTAGATTACCTTTGGATTTATTCTTATAATCTTATATTTCCTTTTTACTCAATTGGTCTCTTATTTCTCTTCTTTCCACTTAACTAGAAGTCTTTCCTTCATTTAGTTTTCCTAAAATCATCTCTATAATTCTATAGTTCCTTTTTGCACATATTTACCTAGCTTATCATTTATATTCATTCTCTATCCTTTCTTTTCATTTATTATTATTATTCTAATCACAGCTATCTTATACAAATCATGACACTATTCTTTTTAACATTTTTTTAAGCTTTACTTTGTTATACTTTTATATTCTTATTTTCATTTCCTTTCTTTTCTTTCTTTTTTCAAGGCAAATAATGATTATTCCAGTTATGGATCAGAGTTATTACTCTTGATCCAACCTCTTAGAAATTTATTGGCTCGGCCGTTGCCAACAGTCTCCTCGAGGTAACTGTTCTTTCCAAGGTTTGCCTACTTTATTACACAATTTATAGCTTTGCTATTTCTTTTTTCTTTTTCTTCTTCTTTTCACACTTTAGATCACTCTTTATTCACTAATTCTTAAAATCATTTCGCTACCTTTTTATATTCTCTAAAGTACTTACACTATTTTCATGGTCAATTTTATTCTTATCTTTTATAATCCATTTTGAATTTTTTTTCATATTCAATTTATCCTCTTATTAATGCCCATTACAGACTATTTCTTAGTTTTCTCAACAATTCTGAACAATCCTTTATTCCATGTCTTTTAGAGCCATATTTTAAAAGCATCTTTCAAAAAATATCCAATATTCACCTAAATGAGATTTTTTTTTCTCATTTATCACAAGGTCGAATAGTTTTTTCCTTAAACCTTTAATACTTGCCTTGGAGATAACTTGAGACACTATTTTATCTTGCTCTTCATATTCGTATACGAGTACAAATTCTCAAGCTTCTTTACCTTTCTTAGTTGATTGTGATAGAATTGAACTTATCATCTCTCTTTTACCTAATTCTTCTCTTTTCTTCTTTTCGTACTTTTCCAAGAAAATCTCCAATTCATCTTCTCACTAGAATTCATACCTTAAAAAAATACCATTGATAATTTTCACATTTAAAAAAATACTATGTTTCTTAACTATAACTTATCTCTATCAATACATTATAATATTTTATACCATCAATCTCTTAGACTTATTATATTCTTTTCATTCAAAAACTTCTATTTTCTCTTATTCTCTTATTAATATTGATTATTTACTTAACTAAGGTCATTATTTCTTTCTATACTTCTTTCTCAAAAAAAATTCATTTTCTGGTCTTCATAATTGGAAAATATTACTATTCTATTCTACTTCTCATATTTCTATTATCTCTTCTATTTCCAAAAGACCAACCTCACATTAATATACCAAACTTTTCATTTAAAAGCTCTAACTTTTTAAGTTCTCATTTTGTACATGTACAACTATATATACATATATACTTATTTTCCTTCACACACTAGTCCCTAACTTTTACTTTTAACCACTTAAATCCATTTTTGCGTCTTCTTCCATCTCTGATTCTGTATCTTCCCCCGAAAAATTCTCTATATTAAATTCTAAGTTCTCTTCAAATTCATCTTCTACGATCTAATTTGGAAACTCCTCAGGATCTTCTTCCTTTTCAATGTTTATAACGGGTATTGTATCTATAAATTCTCTTGGTAATTTTCTACAACTAATTTTTCCATCCGTGGCATGTCAAAGACATTTTGCTTCCCAGTCAATTTTCACGAACCTACACTTTGTCTCACTATTTTCCTTGCTTCATGAGAGATTATAAACCTCGCGTAGTATATAACTATATTCCAATAAGTTCGTGGTATCAATATCTTCCAAAGATGGTCTAAAATCATTTGATGCTCTCGTTCTATTAATGTCCCTCCAAGGGTCAAGTATTGCATCTTATTCTTTCTAATCAGATCATAACCCTTCATAACACTTCTTGCATCTTTCAATTTACAGTAATAAGGTGTTGAACAATGTCTTCTTCTGGTTTCATTCTATAATCTTGCACTTCTCTCATCATCCTATCAACTTTCTCTTTTTGTACTGAAGTTGTTATCTCATCAAGCAATATTAGATTTACTACCATTTCTTTCAATATCTATGACAGAAAATAAGTTTTCATCAAATTTCAGTATTTATCTATTTCCCTCTTGAGTCATTACTAACTAATTCAAAATCATTTCCTTATCAGTAACAATTCATATTTTCAAACTTATCAATACTAATATTGATAACACATCTCATCACATCGATATATCCTATATGGCATGTACTTCTAGACTCATTTTTTACCTAGAAATCATAAAATCTAAACTCTGATACCACTAAATGTAATACCCCTACACCCGGTTTGGCCCATGGAACCTGATATAGGAATATTACATTTGGTGCCAAAGTGATTTGGCTAATCACTAATATATTTGAACATTAAAAAATATTTTTTTATAATTTATATTTTAGTCATACTACTTGGAACATATTTGATCTTCCTAAGTACATGTCATTCTATTCAAAATATTGAAACATATCCCTTGGCACTTGCAGATGTGATGAGGTGAATGCTCACAACCTCGATTACAACTCTTCAAAATCACTATACCTAATCTGTGCACGGAAACAAACCGTGCGCTGAGTAAAAACTCAGTAGTATTTCTATAATCCGAATATTAAAAAAAACAATATAATATAACAATAGGCACAATTAAATTTATAAGGACATACTAATGTCTAGTATCATATCATAACTATCATTTTTCATTTATTAAACAATATCCTAATTCATACAATTGCTATATAAATTATTATTCACATATCAACCATATTTATTCGTACAATGGCATCAGTCATGCAGTACTCAATTCATGAATACATCATTTCATACCATACTCAATTCATGAGTATATAACTCATATATTCCATGTATTGTCAGCATATTCACATTCTATTTTCAATTCACTATATCATTTCATTTCAAATCAATTATAAGACTTTATTATTCATTTACCCCTATTAACAAGACTCGGACTTGGACGGATATACGGGTCCAACCAAAACACATCGGATAATTCGAATTAATGGATTGACACCAAGTGTCTCATCGGCCATGCCGAAGTAAGTTGGTACCCAATACCTTATCGAATTTATTCGAAGAAATAATTTGACCCCTAGTGTCTCATCGACTCATGGTCGAAGTATCCTTGAACTCTTCCAATCCTATGGCATGTCAACTATATCCGACTCAGCCCGATATAGTTAATAAGGTTTCTGATTCACTTTTTAGACACAACCAATATTCAGTATTCTATTGTCACAAAATTCACATTTCAATACCAATCAATAATTTCATCAATCACAAATTCATACAATCTCAATTCAATATCAAGATTATGATAAACAACACTCACCTTAATTACTTACCATACACATTAATTTAAAATACAACAAATAGAAATTTCTAAATTCAGATTAGAGAAATACAAACCGTAATTCTTGAGCTACTCCTCATTAATCTTGTCTTTTCCTTTCTTAGCTGAAGTCTCCGGCACAATGTTAGCACTTTGAGTTTGATCCTTAAAATCCTAAATTTTCTCCTTTCTTTTTCTTCTTTCTTTCCCCTGTTTCGTTCCCCAATTTTGTTCTTTCTTTTTCTTTTTCTTTTATGTTTTGTTTTTTTATTATTATATTATAATATAATATATATATTACTTATACAATAAGAAATACATGTATTATTATATACATATAATTATTATTTTTACACATATATTTCACGATTACCATACATTAATCATAATTTGGTTTAATTACTTATTTATTTTATAATATAATATAATATAATATAATAATATTTTCTTAAATAATAAGTAAGTATATATAATTATTACAAGTATATGTATAATATTGTTACACATGTAATTAACTATTACCATACAATTGTAAATTTTATGGTTTATTTCCTTAATCAGTCCCTTTACTTTTCTCTATTCTATTAAGCTTTCACACTTTATTCAATTTAATCATTATACCTAATTAACTTTAATTTAAACAAATTCACTTAACCAAAACCTAATTAACTACACTACTAATCATTGTAAATATTTTTATTAAAAATTTACAAATTCGTTTTTCGAAAATAGAGACCAGAAAATACACTTTCTGATACTTGTGACTATCGGTCGTTACAAATTAAACTTTATTTGAACTCAAAATTTGAAAAAAAATTTGCGTTGACTCAGATAACTCGATTCATTTAACTCGAAATTTGAATTTTATTTTTATTTTTCAAATCAAATCGAGTTTACTCACTTTAAGTGCATATTATTTGATAGTTCTCTAGAGCTCTTGGGGTTGAGAACCATTCTAGCACTTTGGTGCAATTAGCACTAGGTGCACTTTACTTGACTCTCTTATTCCTTATTGAGTCGAGGAGAGTTTTCTAATTCCCTGTTGGGTCGAGAATACAATATTATCTCTAATTTCTTATTAGGTCAAGAATAGTTCTCTAATTCCATGTTGGATGAAAAACTTTTTACCAACTCTAATTTCTTGTTGGGTCATGAGTGTAATTTGATGTATTAATCCGGGTCAAAAATTGATTATTAAGAGCTAAAAGTATGAATATGATACGTAACTAAAGCAATGATAATCAAGTTTTTAGATGATATTTGAAAATGAGATGCGCATCCCCTGAAAGTGCATCGATACTTGATAGGTGAGAAAGGAAATGATACATTGATATGTAAATGGTGTTTTTTTTTTCTTTTGAAATGTAAATGTGACAAGGTAAATACATAAATGACTATTACTTTTTTTTTTGAATAAATACTGGATCTTTATTCTCATCAGGCCCAAACAAAACAAACGAAGTTCAAAACAAAACGAATACGTCCAGGAAACAAATAAAAAGCAAGGAAGCAAGAAAGCAAACCAAAACTAGAAAAAGAAAATAAAATCGGCCCAAGAAAAAATAGCCCACAATAACAATGACCCAGCAGACGAATAGGCAGGGGATCTCTAAGACCATGTGTCCCAGCTAGAAACCAACAATTAACCCCAACTTGAAAATAACGCCACCTCCTAGGAAAACAGCAATTCATAATTATCATCCATCACTTCCATCCATCATCAGCAAACCGAAAACACCTACTCCCAAAAGACCCATCTCTAAAAGAAACCAACCATTAGCTTTCTTCAAAAACACCTCCCCTTTCAACTTCAATAGTCTGTCCCGCTATCTCCCTTAAATGCTCTGTCCATCTCTATTCCTCAGCCGCCATAGCCTCAGCCCCAGGAGGAACCCTATTCGACAGATAAGTAGAAACTCCCATTTTAATTCCTTTAGTCGCAATTGCATGAGCAACTCTGTTAGAATCCCTGTTTATGAAACGAAAAACACAGAAATTGAAGTTTAAACTCTGTTGCTTTGAATCTTTGATGAATGCTGCGATTTCAAATCTGTCCTCTTGTTCTTCTTGTAGTTTGTGGATCACCGTCCGAGAGTCTCATTCCACTTCCACTTCACTCAGTCCAAGTTGTATACCCAGATCAAGAGCCTAGAGGCACGCCACCATCTCAGGCGAAAAAACTGACGGTATATTCACATTTAAGATAGTACTTGAGAAAATCACTTCCGCTTTTTCATTTCTGACTACTAGCCCAGAACACAATTCTCTTTTATGTCTGTTGAAAGTGGCATCGAAGTTTATTTTAACTCTTGATCCAATCGGAGTTGCCCATCTTACCGTAGGGATCCTTCTCTCATGTACATACATGTTCAACCCTTCTAATTCGTTTAAGTAGTTAAGAACAAATTCTGCAATTTGGGATCCCGATTTCATTTCCCCCTCATGAACAAACTTATTTCTGGAATTCCAAATCACCTATAATGCACATGTAAACAATCGGCGCTTGGAAATAGAGTGAGAACAAAAAATATGTATTAGAACTTCTTGAAAATCAGTGTTAACCCCTGAACTAGGCCAACAAAAGTTTAACTTCTCCCACATTTCTTTTGCAACAGGGCAGTCTCTGAATAAATGCTCTATCGTTTCTGCTCTTGCTTGACACCTTTGACAACTGGCATAATTCATCAACCTCCTAAAATGTATGTTACTACTATTACGAAGATAGTTACAAGACCATCCCCACATTGTAATTTTGATTTTACGTTGCAGCTCTAAATTCCATAGTTGCTTGTAAAAATTTTTATACCTATTCTATATTTGATTTTGGCCTTCGTGTAAAAGATACTTGTATCCATTACAGACCGAGTATTCACCAGTCGACTCTCCTCTCCAAATAGTGAGATCCTCATGCGAGCTCAAGGCCAATGGAATACATAAGATTCTCTCAGCCTCGCTCTCCGTAAAGGTACTATAAATCAGGTCCGTATTCCATTTCCTTGTATAAGAATCAATCAAATCTGCTACCTTTATCAACCCCGGATTGGGATTTAAATTCTGAAATCTAACTTCCTCAATTCTAGAGACCCAAGCATCATCCCAAATGGACACTTGCCTAACATCGCCAATCTGCCATCCCAAACCTTTCATAAGGAGGCCCTTTGCAGCCTAAATGCTCTACCAGGTAAAGGAAGGTAAATTACCTAACCTAGAGTTTAAAAAATCGGAGTCCTTATAATATTTTGTCTTCAAAGTGCGTGCTAGTAAAGAATTAGGATTACGTAATAAACGCCAACCCTGTTTGGCCAATAACGCAATATTAAAAAGGCTAAGACTACAAAAACCCATACCATCATCCTCCTTGAGCTCGCTAAGATTCTTCCACTCGCAGAATGTATCATTCTCTTCCCACTACCATTTTGCCACCAAGAGAAGCTCATTGTTTTTTCTAGTTCAGAACAAAATGATTTTGGCAAAAGAAAACATGCCATTGAAAAGGTAGGAATTGCTTGTAAAACAGCTTTTATAAAAACCTCTTTACCGCATTGAGAAATAAATCTTATGCTCTAGCTGTTAATCTTCTATTTCAACCTATCCTTCAGGTTTTGAAAAGCCCACCTTTTTTTTCCTTCCTATCCTATTTGGAAGTCCCAAATACTTCTCCATATCATTTGAACACCTCACATTCAGACCATGCAAGACCAAGTTTTCCCCTGATCAATCACATTTGTGCTAAAAAAATAGTGGATTTTTCAAAATTGACGCATGCCCTGAACAAGCGTCATATTCCTAGAAAATTTCTCTAAATGCATTTATCTCCCTGTTAGACACCTCACCAAAAAGGATACAATCATCTGCAAATATAAGATAAGTAATTGTTAGAAAAGATCTACCTTTCCTAATTTGCCAATCTCATAAGTGCCGACAAACCTTCTCCACAGAATAGAAACAAATAAGGGCTTAACGGGTCATCTTGGCGCAATCCCCTTGTTGCCTTAAAAATTGAGCCCTCTT